>NW_022196914.1:73736351-73745651 GCF_008632895.1 Mastomys coucha | reverse complement strand
GTTTCGGTGGCCTTCACGGGGCAGGTGGCGGGGGAGGGGGGTCCCGGGGGACAGCTGCAGCTGCAGGAGCAGCAGTATAAGCTACTGTTGCAGCTTTGATGTGAGCCTACCCAGTCAGGCGGGTCCAAGTGCTTCCAGAGAGAAAGTCCTTCCCCAAGTGTTCAGTAAAGACAGCCAGTCTCAGATGATCCTTGGTGAACTAACGTGTGCGCTTTATTCTATGTGGACAAGAACTCTATGAACCTTAGGTAGTGAGATGGGATTGGGAGGAGGTGAACGTTCTCTATTGGCTGAGTGTGGGTTGTTGATGATGCTCTGGTTGCATGGGGAAGAACCCCAGGTGCGGTGCAGCTTTACTTCACTGACTACCCGTGGTCCTCTCAATTTGGCGGTTGTGGTTCCGTGTCCCAGAGCAGAGGCTGGAGGGGCAGCTCCACTCCTGCTGTTTCAGACCTCTGAGATTCCCTGGGTTTGAACACGCCCCACCTCCCCAGTTCATATGCCCGCCTAGTAGAGCAGCCCAAGTGCCGTACATAAAAGAACTATTAAAAACTAAAGACCGACATGAATGTATCCTATGAATGAAGCAACACTGGCAAACATCAGCAGGTGAAGGAGGTGCAGAAAAGAGGGAACTATTTTCCATAAACAGCCACATGTGAGTTAAAAGGCCGGAGGAACAATAGAGTGGTGAATACATCTGCAGTAGAGCGATGAGGGGAAGACAGTCCCGTGTTAGACCCGCAGCCCATCTCTCGGGATAGCCTAACATTTGCAGGGGCTCTGCAAGATGCTCAGAAGGTACTGCTGGCTCACTCACTGTGGTCAGGGCTTTGTCAAGATGCAGGCTAATGGATGTCTGTGGATGCTTCCCACGCCCATTTAGAAGCAGCATCCTCCATAACCTTCCTTGCTTTTCTCCACTGTACCCATCACCAATGATTTCCATGTGCCCCCTTTCCTGTGTGCCTCACTCAGCTCTAATGTGAATTTCTTGTAGCAACAACTTGATGTGGTAACTGCAGTGTCCCCATTGTCCTTAACAGGACTTAACCCATAGTTGGTCCCAAACCAATATTTATTGAGTGAATGAATGAACAAATAAATACTCTACTAATCCATTGTCTGATTTTGTCAAATGTTGGTAAACCTTCATGATTAAATTGTAAAGATATTCTAAGAGGATAGTGTACTCTCTTCCCTTTTTGGAGAATCCATCTGAACTGAAGGGCATAAGAGAAAGAATAATTAAAGGCAGAAACAAATATATATTGGGCAACATCAGCAAAAATATTCTGAAAACGAAGTAACTAAAAATGAGTATGCCTGCCTTCCTTCCTTTCTTCCTTCCTTCCTTCCTTCCTTCCTCCCTCCCTCCCTTCCTTCCTTCCTTCCTTCTTTTCATGAAAAAAAAAGGGCATGAAACCCCAGAGGGCGTAGTTGTGAGCCACCATGTGGTTGCTGGGATTTGAACTCAGGACCTTCGGAAGAACAGTCAGTGCTCATAATCTCTGAGCCGTCCCTCCAGCCCCTAAAGGCTTATTTTTAAGAAGGAAGTCTATATATCAACTTTTTTTTAAATCAGTCATCTACCATGCAATCAAAATAAGAATTCTTGGGTTTAAAAACCAACATATAGGGCCTCCAGATAACCACTAAGACAGATTTAACTTTGTGGGTGGTGTTTTATGCAAATAAGCAAGGGTGGGTTTCCTATTCTGTTGAAGTTCCGGGTCCTGTTTGAGCACTCTCCTCCATACTATGTGTGTCTACAGCGTGTGAAGCCCTTAAAAACTCTGAAGTTAATGCTTTTATGCAACTGTGTTTTGAGTAAAGCCACCACCGTGTCAAACACAAGGACAGACAGCACTGACCGTGTGTTTCTGACCATTGCAGGGTGGTGTTTATTTCTTCTGACTGCTATAACCTACATTTTAGAAACTGAATTGCTTTGAATAGACTGAAGTGTTGTTAATAATGATTAAAGGTAAGTACCAAGGAATTAGCCATTGAAACTTAGATTGATAGTAAGGATTCAGTGTAGTCAGTTACACTCCCATGAATTTAATGAGTTATTCATCATTACTAGAATGAATACTGAAATAATGTTGTACATAATAGTCATGAATTTCTACAAATTGCAGTTTTGGTGTATTTTATGGTGTGTACTTAGGGGCCATGAGCCGATGCTTTCAGCAAGCTTAGCTTGATATGCAGTAAGAGGACTAGAGAGGTACCACACCTAGCTACTTTCACTTTTTTCTTCTGTGTGTGTGGTGACACATACTACCATAATCTCTGTTATAAAAACATTGTTAATCAATTCTACCCACAGACAACAGGTATTGACTGTTGCTAAATAGAAAGAAGCCATGATATTGTTCATTCACAAATAACACCCATCTTCCTCCCAGTGGAGAGTCATTGGAAGTTGATCCCACAGCCTTGTGTCCAAACTCCCAAACTCCCTCACAAAACAAGACATTTCAATGCCGGGCCAAACTGTGGTGGCACACGTCTCTAATTCCAGCTGCCACCAGTGTTCCAGGGTAGCCGGGCCCCACAGAAGGAGCTCCAGGACTACCAGGGCCACACTGAGTGTGTGTGTGTGTGTGTGTGTGTGTGTGTGTATGCACTTTTCTCCAGGCACTTTAACAGTGTTTAATTCACTCAGTGGCTCTCTGGGGTAAATACTATGAATAGCTAGCTCAGTTTTCAGAGTCTGCCAGCCCCGTGACTCGCACACCACAGACTCACTTGCTTACACAATATCCTCTTCCAGGTCGGTTCCTCATTTTAAATGTGCACATCTCTCAACACAGCGGCCTATGCAGAAGTCCAAATGGCCAAAACCCCTAGCACAAAGTCAGTTTACAATCACCTTGCTTCCTGTGGTCTGAACTCTTGCAGGAAGAGTCTGAAGTGCACAGAGAGCAGAGAGTGAACGCCAACAGGATGTGACCGCATATCATATATGGCAGACCTAATCGGAGCCCCCTGTATCTGGGAAATTCCTGGAGACTTGCATCCTTTTAAAGCGTTGTCCATTGACGTTTGGCTAAACAAGAGTCTTGAGAAAAGAGATGTTTGAACCTTATAACAATGGAATAACTGATACACAAGCCTGAAATACAATACACAAATGATTGTCAGTCAAGGGCAATCTCTCCTACCCCCCGAGGATAACTGGAGATTATTTACTGTCATGACTGCTGGCTTTTAGTGGTCATTCATATTGCTAAATACTCTGCAATGTGCAATACAGAGCCTTCATCACACGAATGATATCTGGTCTGACATATTAAGATATTTTTCCTGCAGGAACCCTAATATATTCTTCTGTACAGACAATGAACGCTGCCTCTGGGATTCCAGACGGGGAAAGCCCTCCCTCTAGTGGACAGTGTGAATAGTGCAGCTGAATATTGCCTTTCTCTGCAAGAGTTAATATTAAGGATGTCTTACCCTTTCTGGGTGCTGTCCTTCTCTTTCCCTCGACCCCCGACCCTCAAACACACAATCACACACTTACTAAAGCATGAAGCACAGGTCTCCCATGCTGTCTGCAGTATCAGCATGGTTACCTGTACAGGTCTAGCCTCCAAACTGGTAACTTCTAATTCTTCTTAGAGTAGCAATGAGAGTAGCCACACCCCTTAGCTGCTCCATCTCACCACCGACTTCATTCCCAGTCCACTGGAGAATGTGATGAAGTCCGGTGGATGGTTTTCCATCAACTTGCACTGCCTCAAAGAATGTATGTTCAAAGTCAGTCTTGAGTCAGAAAAGCTCATGTGCCGCTTCATTCCACCGGTCACTCCACCCTTGACACTGCAGGGTAAATCAAGGCATTCAGCACCGTTTACCACCCACATAAGCGCGGGCTATTATACCTTCCTAAGGCCACATGTGTTGCAGAAAGACCAAGGCATGCGCGTGCTGATTCTAGTTGAAATCATTTACCCATTTTTCCTCTAGCTTCCTCTCTTTGCCTAAGTGTTAATTCAGCTGAGAACATGTATTCTAAATTAGCCTGTCCCTTCACACGTGAAATCATCCAATAAGCATGCTTTCATAAAGGTCTGTCCACACCGCAGCCTTTAGGCTGCATGCCTCCCGCAATAGCTATGAATATGTCCCAGCACACCTGTAGGTGACATCATACCATGGTATCAAAAGGTTGGACGCTTCTACTAACAATGAGCTCTTGAATCTAAGCTTCTTTCTCGTGGCAGCGAGGAGCAGGAAAAATCTCAAGCACTCCAGAAACTAAAAGCTAATGTTGAAGAATTCGCAGAGGCATCCTAATAATAATAATAATAATAATAATAATAATAATAATAATAAAGCATATGGGCTGGAGATATAGCTTGAAAATAGGGAAGATGCTTAGCGCTAATAAGGCCATGGGTTTAATCTCCAGCAAACAAAATAATGATGGTGGTGGTGGTGGTGGTGAGAGATTTAACTGATAGTCTGATTGTTTCAAAATAATGTCTCCAGTTTCTAGGAAACACGACTTTAGAGGCTGGAAGTACCTCTCAGCAGTTCTGAGCACTAACTGTTCTTGCAAGGGAGCCAAGTGCATCCATGTCAGTGGATCATCAACATCTGTTAGCTCCAGTTCCAGGGGCACCCATACACAAACACATACATGTACACACAATCAAAAATAATTATTCTAAAAAGGAAAGGCTGGTTTCTCAAGGAACTGCCGCCAGGTGCCGGATCTTGAAACAAACTATGCCACTTGGGGGCGACCTTAGGTTTTGATGAAAATCTGCTTCTTTAACGTGTCATCTTTGATGGAGTCCCATGCCCAGTGCGTGCTATGAAATAAAACCGAATTTAGAGCTCACTTCTAAGAAAAGAAACAGAAATAGTGGTTTAGCCTCTTTGCCTTCAAGTGGGATTAGGCAAAATTCAATTGACAAGCTCTCAATTTCCTTGTACAAAGCTGGCTTTAACCAGCCAAATGAAATAAAAGGTTGTTGTGTTAAAAAGAGGCTCTGTATATTTTGACAGAAGAGACAATGAGAACAAATTGCATAACAGGAATCTTTTGACATACAACTAGAAACCTAAGGGGTTTGGTTCTGTGCGGGGAAGCCTACTGCTTTATTTGGATGGTTAAAGCCCTTCTAAAAACAAAACAAAACAAAACAAAAAATCCTGATGTGTTTCCTTAGCCTCTTGAACAAGCATTGTTTGTCCAACAAAGTTTCAACTTCTGGCTAGAAATAGCAGAAGAGGACAGGGAAACTTGAAATCCCCAAATGTTTCAGAGGGCTCTGCAGAGGGAGGCCTCAGACAGCTCTTTTAATTTGCTGGAGTATTTGATTGAGTTAAAACTTTATCACTGGTGAACTTCAAGTGAGACTGTCAATGGAGGATATATACCTGAGAGCTAGAGAAAACAAAAGAGTATTGTTGCCCAAATGGAGTTTCCCTCCCTTGGCTTCAACCAACCTCAGTCTATCCAGGCTTCTTCGATACTCACATGGGCTTTGTGGTTCCCTTCACATCAATTCCCCAACCCTTTCCCACCCCCAGTGATAACTCCATAACCTTTTTCTTCATAGTTGTATTGCTCTAATTAGTTCACCTACAAACCCAGCATCTTCCATTCAACTCTAAGGCCCCTATGAAAGACAAATGTACTATCTTTGTTATTTTTTACTTTCCAATGCAGGAAAATATCAAAATATGATGTTTTCAAATTTATAGAATTATCTAAAAAGAAGTGAGAAAAGGAAGGAAAAATTCCTGTCCATTTGTTTGTTTGTTTTTGTTCACTGGAGCAAGGTCTTACTGTGTAGCCTAATTCACCATCCTCTTGCCTCTACTTGCTAAGAACAAGATTATGGGTCTGTACCACGGGGGCTGGCTCAGGTTCTTCTTTTAAAAGGAAAATGATTTCTACTGGTGAAGAAACTTAACTAGTGTTGAAGACTTAAGGAGGAATGGGTTAAAATGTTTACAAACACAATCACATATCACGCTCCTTGGACCAAGGAAATATACATGTGTGTGTGTGTGTGTGTGTGTGTGTGTGTGTGTGTGTGTGTGAGAGAGAGAGAGAGAGTGAGTCCAATATCACAGTGCACCTGTATCAAGCCATGTAACTGAGGAATATCCTAAGAGGAAGAAAATGACACTGAGTATTAGTGACTGTACATCAAACGCTGACTCTATGGAAACTATTTTATCTTTGCCGTCCTTACATTCCAGGGAACTTGCTTGGAAAGAATTCAGCAACTCCCTTGAAGGACTGGTAGGAGGAAATGACAGCTGAGAGTCAACGTCCAAGGCAATCAAACCCAGAGGGTGGCCCCCTTTGATCTGGCATCTCTAGGAAAATGGCTATGGGTCTCTGATGCTGCTGGCCAAGAAGCTCAGCAATAGCTGGGGTACAGTCAGTGCTACACATCACCCTCCCCTCAGTAGCTCAGCATTTGACAGTGGCAGGAGTACCTGCCCCTTCCCTGGTACCATCGGGGGACTGGGGTCCTAACCTGTCAATAGCTTAGCGTTTGCTTATCTCCCTAGGGTCTCCTCTTATAATCAGCTAACTGATTTCTGGATGGTGCTGCATGTGACTCCCTCCTTGGGTGTCTGTCCATTCCTTAACCATCGAAAGTGCTAATATTTGTGGAATTGTCCAGAAGAGAGAAGAAGAAAGTAGTACATAGAAGTGAGACTGGAAGGAAGTATGGATTCAGTTAGCAATGGGAATACAACCAATAGCTCTCACTTATTTTGCATCAAAAGTAGGGGAAATCTTCACTACATTCTAAGGTGTTAAGCAACAACAGCAGAGGTGGTTGGAGTGGAGTAATCTGGGGAATGATGCTTTGGGGCAGGATAAATTTGGAGTGTTGACCAGAAGCCATAATGACTAGGAACTGGGGCTTCTGGGAGGACCAAGGCGGGGGGAGCCTGAGAAGACGCTCTCCTCATCCTTCTTCCTGGACCCGAGTCTCACTACATTGCACTCACTGGCACTGCTACACCAGGCCTAAGCCACTAGCACAGTGGTCCCCACCTTCCTAATGCTGCCACCCTGTAATTCAGTTTTCATGTTGTGGTGACCCCCCAAACATAAAATTATTTTGTTGCTAGTTTATAATTTTGCTACTGTTGTGAATTGTAATGTAAATATCTGATATGCAACCCCAAAGGGGTCACAGCCCACAGGTTGAGAACCACTGAGTCTGGTGTCTTTTCCCCTTACTAATTTTGGCCATCAAGGTCCTCACAAAAACCTGCAAAGCCTCCCTCCTCTCACTGTCACCCCAGTGGGTACCAATTCCATCTCTGACTCTGCTTTCAATTTAAAGACTCATTCTCCACTGCTCTCTTCCCTCCTTTAGCAACACCCACCTCTGGGTTTTGTGCAAACCTCCCCAGCACACCAACCCTGTGACCCTGGCCATTACAGTCTTCTGCTCTGTCCTCATCTTGTGATTCACTCTCTTCTCTTAAGGGCTTTGCTCAGCATAGCTCTCCTTAGGGCATTCTCCAACCCCTCTCTCTAAAGGCACACTTACCTCATCCTCACCTTTCCATACCTGGCTTTTCTCCTTTTCTCCTCATCTTTTATCAACATCGGACAATCTGTGTATCTTATTTAAAGAGATATATAAATATAAACTTCCTTCTGCCTCTAGAAGTTCCTAGAGCCCCTGCCATGTGTGTGTGTGTGTGTGTGTGTGTGTGTGTGTATGCATGTACGTGCACATGTACAAGTATTAACAATGCATAAAATATAGTATTAGTCAGCCAAACATGTTAAATCATTGACCTGGTATAACTTAAGTAATCCATTGTACAACTGTCAAAGACAAGAATGTAAAACAAAAAAGCCACACAACAACAACAAGGACAGCAGCAATAACAACAGCAGCAACAATAGCAGCAGCAACAAGAACAACAAGAATAGCAGCAGCAACAAGAACAACCAGAGAGGAAGGAGAAGGAAGCCTTGAGCCATGAATCAATGTTGAACCCAGCCAGGCAGGGTGAATCCCTAACCCAGAGCCACACGGCTAAGGGGACAGCAAGTTCATCTGTTAGCCACCCATCCATTCTGTGTTGATTTCATCTGCTAGCCACCCATCCATTCTGAGGCAAGTTCATCTGCTAGCCACCCATTCATCTATGGTGAGTTCATCTGCTAGCCACCCTTCCATTCTGTGGTAAGTCACCAAGCAGCTTTGCTAGGAGCCCCAGTGAGGTAGAAAAAAATCTACATTAACTTTTGGGGGGCACATTTAGATCCTAGGTGGCTTTAAACTAATTACCAAATTATATTTCAGTCTTGTAATGGGTGCTGCTCATCATCTATCTCTTAGCTTCATTGGTTGGAGCTACCATTGATACTATTATCTTATAATCAATTTGATGCTAGTGTCCCCACAAGCTTTATTTTTAAAAAAAAGTCAGGAATTACACTAATCTCCAAACACGACCTGACTCATTGAAACATCTTAATAACTTACTAAATTGCACACTGGCAGCATCAAAAGTTCAATAAACTTCCAATACTTTCTCAGCCTCCACCAGAGCTGGGTAGCCATCCACAGCTAGCACAGCGTAATGATGTAGTAACTATCCTGTTACACCTAGCTTTCCCTGAAGATGGTCTGGTTATCTGCCTGGAAATTTGACTGTACAGTCAAGGTGGCCATGTGTCTTGAATCCTAAGATGTAGTCCTTTGTCCTCTGTCCAAACCCACAAGATTATTTCACAATACATCAGCCCACCATTGAGTGCCTGGAAATTTTATTCATTGAAAGAGAGGCATGTTCTGAGTGTGTCACTCCATACACAGCTGTCAGACTCTGGTTCAGCCAAACAGCGGCCAGATTCCAGTGAATATAGCTGCTGAGTGGTTCTGCAGCCAGGCAGTAAATTGGAAACCCAGAGAAGTGGGGGCCCAATCACCAGTGTATCTACGCAGAAGAAGACTTCCAAAGGGCATCGTCTTAGAAGAACAGCTACGCTTGAGATCTCACCAGCACTCTCAGGCAATAGCCTTGTGTGAGAAGGCTGAAGGAGATAGGAGCTGAGCCTGGAAAGGACATGAAAATGGATAGAAAGGAAACAGTATGCGGCCATTTCAATTTTCCAAATAGGCCTTGATTCTAGAAGGAGAGGAGAGATAAGGAAGGTTTGTACAGGGCCACCGCAAGGCGGAAGACTGTGACAACACAGCACCTTGGGAGGGCTGGACCTGTGCCCTTTGTTCCCGTGAAGATCCCCGTTGCTCTTCATGCTGCCCCTGCCTGGTCTCCCCC
>NW_022196914.1:73714913-73736341 GCF_008632895.1 Mastomys coucha | reverse complement strand
ACCTCCCATCCTCACAACCCTTCCTCCCCTTTCAGTTCATCCTTATGTTTCAACCTAAACTTGAATTGTTCTGATAAATCCCCAGTTCTTTCTACATGTACATCCCTCCTTACAACACCAACTATTTATAATTTCTTCTCTGACTTTGCCATTAAGGTAAAAAATCCATCAGCATATGGCCCCTCCTATACCTTGAGCTGTTAGGAGAGGTCTGGAAACAAAACAGAGTAATGGGTACTTTAAAACTGGATGGGATTCATATTTGGGAGTTCTCAAATGGGCTAAATGAATGCCATCGCCAGAAGATGCTGTTTCAGAAGCAGGGGAAATGGTCTGTGGGTTTTGATTATTTTTGCCCTCATTCTGGGGCTTCATGTCAAGAGAAGCCAAGGTGGCTTCCCTTCAGAGGCCACTGAGGGATATGTCAAATTGATAAAAGAGTTCTTTCTCCCCAGAGTACCACATCAATGCTCACTATAAAATGGTAATGTTGTATTCTTTCTCAAAGCTCAATGGATTTGACATTGAATTAAAACTTGACAAAGTTCTCAAAGCATCGACTGGAGTGATTGACTCAACTCCCTTTAGCTGGTGAACAGCCTGGGCTACAAGATCTGAGATAGCTTCAGTCACATCCCTCCCTGTGTGCTCTCTCTTCTCACACTTATTTTTTTCATAATGGTCTAGCCTGTGCTTCTTTACAGCACAAGGTCTGACTGAAAAGAGAAAGAAGGGAAGCCAAGCAGTCTAACCTTCTTAGGGCTAGACCTAGAATTGGCTAAGTATCATTTTTGCTGATTCTATTTTCCAAACCATGTAGCAGTGGCATCCCAGGCTCACGGAGGAAATGAAGGAGACACCTCTCTTGATGGATGGGATGCCATATGCACACATTGAGAGAAGGAAGTAGTTGCTACCGTATTTGGAAATTAATTACATTCCAAACAATGTGAACATATCATAGTCTACATTGTTATGTGATCTAAGACAGTAGTTCTCAACCTTCCTAATGCTGTGACTAATACAGTTCCTCACTTTGTATGACCCCTCCAACCATAAAATTATTTTCATTGCTACTTCATTACTGTAATTTTCTAATGTTATAAATTGTGATATACATATCTGATATTCAGGATATCTAATATGTGACCCCAGTGAAAGGGTCCTTTGACCCCCTCCAAAGGGATCGAGACTCACAGGTTGAGAACAGCTGTTCTAAGTACTCATGCCCCTCCCTGCACCTTTAAGTCAATAGACAAGACCTCAGATTTTTTCTATTTTCTTTAACAAGTTCTTGCTACAGTTTGGATCTAATATCTTCCCCTAAGGCCCACATATAAAAGATTCATCCCTAAACAATGATGTTATTACAAGGTGATTAACTTTTCCAGGGTATGTCTTTAGGGACATGTCCTTAGAGAAGACTGTGGGACCTTGTTCTTTCTCATCTCTATCATGATTGTCCCCACTGTGAGCATCTTAGCTCCAAGTAACTCCATGACCTGTGTTTTCCATCAACTTGGCATCTTTAGAGTTCTTTAAGATCAATGGTTTGGGGGTCTAGAGAGATAGCTCAAGGGTTAAGAGCACTGCTCTTCTAGAGGTCCTGAGTTCAATTCCCAGCAACCACATGGTGGCTCACAACCATCTATCATGTGGTCTGATGCCCTCTTCTGGCATTCAGATGTATATGCAGACATAGCATAAATAAATAAAAATAAATAAATAAATCCATGACTTAATAAAATACAAAAGAGGTACAGGTAGATCACTACAAATTGGGGCTCAGAGTTCTCTATTATCTTTTTTTCAAAATGGCTAAAGGTGTTGGATCTCCCACTAGGAATGAAGGAGTGACAGATGTATAGAGGATGTTTTCTTTTCTTTTCTTTTCTTTAAATTTATTTATTTTATGTATGTGAGTACACTGTAGCTGTCTTCAGACACACCAGAAGAGGGCATCAGATCTCATTACAGATGGTTGTGAGCCACCATGTGGTTGCTGGGAATTGAACTCAGGACCTTTGGAAGAGCAGTCAGTGCTCTTAACCACTGAGCCATCTCTCCAACCCGGATGTTTTCTTTCTTTCTGAATTGTCTCCGACGTTCTTCCTGCCTCAGCTCAGGACATCATGCCTTAGTTTTTGACAAATGGCAGGATAGATACTAAACAAAAACCCTGGATACATAATCCTGATTTTTTTTAGAAACAATACACAAAGTGACTTTATTCTACTAATTCCATTTTGAAAAATTGAATGAGTCAGATTTGACACTTTAAAATATTATGGTTGCTGGATCGTGCCTATAACCCCAACACTTGGGAAAATAAGGTAGGAGAATCAGAAATTCAAGACAAGACTCAACTACATAAAAAGTTCTAAAAATATTGAAAAAAAGATGCAGAAATTATATATAAACAACTAAATTTTATGAACACAGAGTATAAGCCTACATTAACTATTGTATGTATGTAAGAGGCAACTGAAGCTAATCAAAGCCTCTCCGAGATGTTGTCCCTCCAGTTCTGGGACAACAGAACTGGGTTCTGGAAGGAAGTCCATGAGTAAGAGAGCCTCTGGACTGTTCTGTGTCTCAGCACTCCACACCGAGGACCCAAAGTTCTGTCCCTGCTTCTAATCTAAGCAGCAGAGCTGAGCTCACACAGTACAAAGAATCTGACACCACCTCACACATCAAAGCGTTTCCTGGGGAAAAATACAAGTACTGTCCTTTGGGCTTTTCCAACTGCCAAACTCTTCAGGGGCCATGTCTTTCATTTTTTCCCGCTGGTTCATATCCTTGAAGTGGACCAATGGCAATATTATTATTTTTGCCTGTGATTCAGTGCTGATTCATTTCTTTGCTATTCTGTACTATTTTCCTTGCTATTTATTCTCTTTGTCTGAAGCTTATCTACCTCCTCCTATAATTTCCTGGGGTTTGGGTTTTCTCTACCAAGGGACTTAGATACAAAATGCCACAACTCTCATAATTCTCGTAATATCGATTGTGCAAATGACTCTTCAAGCTCTATGAAAACATGACTCACTCTGACGAGTCGTGCACTCACGAACCAGGCTCTGGTGTCTCCCTTTCTTCATTCCTTTGGCCTTAGACACTGTCAACAGGAGCCATTAGGGCATCATGTTGGGCGATGGCATGACGAAGCATCTCCACAAGACACTTTTGAGAAGGAAAGGAAATACTATGAATAACAAGACCTAGTTGAGCTGTACCAGATGTCAACTGGAATCCGCCTGGGCAAAGCAGATTCGAAGTTGCCCAATTACTCGTACATTCTGAGGCAGCCTGTCATCTGGCATGGTCAGAACTCCGATAGAAGCTAGCCAGGCTGTGAGACTCTGATAAATATTTTCATGTTTACGTATATTGGGGCTATTAAAGCAGTGAAAACTGGAATCTAGAATAAAAATCGTGGAAGTTAAAGAGGGTAGGACTTGTAGCTACCTGCTCCAGTTCATAAGATGATGAGGACTCTCCTTCCCAGAGCCAAACACTTATGTCCAAAGTGGAAACTGTCCCCTTTCTCTTCTTGACAGATGTGACCATTTTCAGCTGATCAAAATGCCTGAAGAGTGTAGAGTTTTCTCTCCTGTCTCAGAACCAACTACTCTATTCCCATATAGACTGGCGACACAGGTTTTGGGCCCCCCCTTAATTTTATAGTACTTCCACATATCTACAGAGGCTTCTCTTTCAGTTAACTAGTTGTGTTCCACAGATCTGCAGAGCCCTTCTAGGACCCTTCAGGTTCGTCATTGTGTTTCTGGACTTGAGAGTTTACATTTCAGTCTCGCACAATTTCTGTTTCACTACTGATAGTCTCCTTTAAAAAAATTATCTATTTTATGCATATACACTGTAGATGTCTTCAGACATGCCAGAAAAAGACATTAGATCCCATTACAAATGGTTGTGAGGCACCATGTGGTTGCTGGGAATCAAACTCAGAACCTCTGGAAGAGCAGTCAGTGCTCTTAACCACTGAGCCATCTCTCCAGCCGAGGGTGAGAGATTCTTCTCATACATTTATAGTTGCTTAGACCTTACTCCCTTTAGTTCTTTGGAGATATTGATAATTTTTTATTTAAAGTCTTCTCAAACTAAAACTAAAGTCGAGGCTTCTTGGGGACAGCTTTGATCAGCTGCCTTTGACTGCCGTCTGGGGGTTTTGAACAGCATGCTGTGAGGATGCTTGGAAATCAGATTCTTACCTCCTCAGGGATTATTGCTATCTCAGTTTATCCAATGACTTGTCTGGAATGTTTCTAATCCATGTTCTTTGTCACTGAAGTCTCTACTCAATTAGATGGAGTATTTTGGATGATATCTATTTGAATAGATACCATCTGGTATCCAGATAGCCGTATCGGCCCTCACTGACACCCTCAGGTTCTCAGGGCAGTCCCAAAGTGGCCCCTGCCACTCACGTCAACCTGATTGTGAGGATATTTGATCCAGTGTTGCTCAAACTCTCAGTGGTTCAGAAGAAGGTGGAATTGTGAATCCACAGCATAAAACTCTTCAGGGTTTCAACATGAGCCTGAGGAAAAAGAACCTGCTAACTGAGCAAAATCTTCAGGCTAACCTTACATAGACTGTGGGTGATAAGAAAGCGGGGCAGTGCAGGAAGCTTTTTATAAGGTTGAAATGGGGGTTTATGAGTGTAAAACCCCTCCATTTCCAGGCTTGCACATTCATGCTTTACTTTGTTTTCAGGAGAAGATAAACGAATCCTTTTGAGTTAGAGAATGGAGTGATACATACTCCCGAGGGAGAGGCTAACTTGGCGGAGTGAAGAACGGGTAGAAAGGGACTGTGGTAACGAATTGAGATCCAGGAAAACTTAGGAGCCTACAGCTATCTTTTATATATGAGATAAAGAAGACATGAGTAGGAGTTATAAAAATTTAACTTTTGCTTTTTTTTTGCTTCATTTTATTTTATTTTATTTTATTTTTTATTCATTCATTTATTTATTTATTTGGTTTTTTTCGAGACAGGGTTTCTCTGTGTAGCTCTGGCTGTCCTGGAACTCACTCTGTAGACCAGGCTGGCCTCGAACTCAGAAATCCGCCTGCCTCAGCCTCCCAAGTGCTGGGATTAAAGGCATGCGCCACCACCGCCTGGCACTTCATTTTATTTTTTATAAGGTTTCCCCAGTGTCTTTATTTATGCTCCACATGCATGCAATGCCCACCAAGGTCAGATGCTAGGAATAGAACGTGAGGCCTCTGAAAGAGCTGTCAGTGCTCTAATCACTGGGTCATCTCTCAAGTCCCTGGGATAGAAGTTTAAAATGAGCATTATGTGAAATGCAGCTGTGTTGACAAAACAAAAACAACAAACAAATAAACAGCAACAAGAAACACTCTAGATAGAAAAAAAAACATTCAAAGGGCCCAAGTCATCCTGAAAGTTTAAAAACTGGTAAGGAACAAAATGAGTATGACATGGAATACAGTCCAACTTTGCTACTATGCCTGGGTCTAACCCTTGTGTGGAAAAACCTGTGCTCTGCCCACACGGATGCACCAAAATAGCAAGGCACCAACCAAGCTAACAAGGACCGATGAGTCATGGGGCTGATAAAAGAAACAACTCTGTCACTATGAGACGACTCGGGCAACGTCTTAGATTATGAACAGTCCCATTTTTTCCCAGTATCTTAATTGAATTCTTAAAGTTCAGAAAGGCCAAACAGGCCAGGTGAGGATGGGGGATCCCTCCTTGAAACACAGCCTCCACGCTTTCCTTCTGTCTCCTAAGCCCTCATATCCACGGCTTCCAGCACTGAGTCTTCACCTTATCCACAGAGCATCACCCCAACCTTGGTTTATACCCTGCTCTCCATCCTCTTCCCAAGTCAACTTGCACCGGACCTCTCTTGGTTTTGGACATGTTGGCTCTAGATCATGGGATGAACCACTGGATGAAGATGCTGCTGATGCCCTGCCCCATATTCTTTCTCCCCACTTCAAGTTCACCTGAACTGCAGGAAATGGTCCTTCATTTTGTCTACATCAGTTACCTCATTTTCTTGTCCTCTGCCTGGGGTCTTCTCCCATGACATAGGAACTCTGTGTATTCTTTTGGGATATACAGATTAAATGCCCCATAGGAAAAATCCTTAACCATTTAATGAGGAATGTCTGCCAGGAAACAAGTACCCCGCTTCAAAGAAACAGTTCTGGCATGCATGTCTCACCTTTCCTTGAATAACAGGGTCCTAGACTTAGAGGGCTCCCAAGACCTCAGCACAACTGACTCTATGATGGAAGGACCACTCAGGCTGTAAAACTCAGCACGTAGGCAGCATCACCTGCCAAAACTAAAACAAAAGCCTAATCCATCAAAGTCCATAGTTCTGGGAAAGTCTTTAAAGGACTAGCCTTGCATTATGGCTTCTGTAGTTCTGCTTCTGGCTGTTCCTGTTAATTGAAGTATGTCAACCCAGAACATGGCTTTTGTGCTTAAAAGCTCACCCTGGGAAAGTCTTGGGACTACACTGGGATCCTGAACACCAGTGCAGTTGTCAGCCAGCTAATAAAGACTTTCTAATGGCTTCAAGCCATGTTCAAGCAGTCTTCTCTGGTGACTATCCCACAACATTTGGTGGATCTCGGATCTTAAGTCTTTCATTTTCAACAGGAGGTCAGTCCAAGGACCAATAGCAAGAACTCCTTCCTTTTCACTACATAGTCTGACTACTTCTTCTCCTTCCTCTCTGCTTCCAGAAATCTCTCTCTATTCCAAATAAAATTCCCACCTCAGAGTACTTTTCTAGAGATGGTTTTGAGTAGCTCAAAAAGACATTGGCCATTTTATCTACCAGTAGGTAACTATGTTTTTAGATTCCCCTTGCATATTGACAGATGCCCTAATGTTTATGCTGGGGTATCTTTTGATAAAAGAGTAAAAGTGTCAGTGGGGATCTGGAAAAGGAGATACTTTGAGATACACATCACCTGTAGGTAACTCTAAAGCACACCACTTGCATCTGCATCCACAGGTTTTGCATTCTATGTAGATGAGAATATGTTCTGCCAAACTTGCATTTCTAACCCCAACGGAACAAATTTAAATTAAGGTTCCATGTCTAGACAGGTTTCTTTATTCATTAGGAGAAAATATAGACTACCCTTTTCCTCAGAGGGACTCAATTTGAGCTACAGATGATGAACGAGACAAAGGCTGAGAAGAGCCAGGGTTGGCTGTACTAGGTACAGCCTTTGACTGATGGCCTACCACAAACCAAAGTACTTACGACTTATTCAGGGTGCGTTCGTGAACTTTATCATTGTTTTTAAATGGAAAAGCTTTATTTAAAAAAAAAACCCCAGACCACCTTAGGGGTTTTTGTTGTTTTTATATAAAGAAATATTGAATTTAATGTGCAGATAAACCACATTCATTCATACTCAATGTGCATTATATTCAGGGTAGAAGGAAAAGCTCTGAAAGTCAAAGTTTTAAAATGTACATCATTTCTCTCTGCATGTGTTTCTTTTCTGCATGTATTTTTCATCAGATTTTTGTCTCCTGAATTTTTAAAAAATAATCTATCAATCTACCTTGTTATATTTCTTTGCATCTTAAGCATCTGTCCTGTGTAGAAAATACAATGCCAGACCTGGGGACCACAGAGAGCTGACTTGTATAAAGTTCTGGGAGAGTGGACTAATAAAAGGATTATATTTTCAAATCAAATTCTCCCAACGTCGAGTTTTATTAATGATTCAGACACAAGCACTCAGGAAGCACAGCAAAGGTAGGGAGGCTGAGAAATTTTTAGGGTTCCAGTCCTTCTGACACTGGACATGTACTCTGTCTCAGCATGGATGAACTCTCCTAGAAAAATCAAAGGCAATCAACATATCAGGTAGTGTAGAAGTTATAAAATGTTACTGGTTTACATCCAAAAGAGTGACGTATCTCCCCAAACATTCTCTAACCAACAATGTTTTCAAAAGCCACAGATATGTGTCTCCAAAGCAAACTAAGGACCTCCTGTTAAGAGCAACCTACGAAAGGCCCTCTGCTTGGAGAATGTCATTACTTATTTCCTAGAGGTTCGCTTACTATACTGACAATGACATCCAGTCAAGTCAACCATCTTTTCTTTCCCTTGTGAGCATCCTTATAATAGAGAGAGAACATAGGTTCCTTCCTCCTAGGTAGATGAGACATACATATAAACACCTTGAAGACCAGACAGAAACTGGAGTTAGAGCTCGGGGAATAGCAGCTTCTGCGCTTTTTAAAATTACTGTCTATGACAGCATGTATATAGGGAAGCCCTAGAGCTCAGTCCTGTTGGCTCTGGGTAGATCTGAACCAACGAGATGAAGTTAACAGTCCAACACAGTTGAGGATAGGAGACCAGAGAAGTTGGTTACAAGAGTGAGAAGCCATAGGCAAGATTCCTTACACATATCTTTAAGAGTTAACTTTTCCTCTCACCACCTTATGTTCCCTCTCTCCTCTCCTTTTTCTTTTTTCCTCACTCCAAGAAGGTCTCAGCAAGGACATCCCATTCCTGGTCATCTCAACACTAATCCAGCAGCTTCAGACCCAAAGCATGGCCCCGCCCACAGTGTATGCTTATGAGTGTCATTGTGAAACGTGCGTGGCTCTTGACTGCCAGGCAGCAATCACCTCTTCTTCCCCTGAACTCTTCTATCATTTCTTCATATCACACTGCATTTCTTCTTTGCATCCCTATCCCTTTCAGAGCCTATGAAGCTTCTCATATTGCAACATATGGTGTTCTTTTTGTTTCCTTACCTAAGCCTGGTTGGATAGGGATAATCAGAAATTCAGTTTGGGGCACAGCAATTTTGAGAAGCCTATTAGAAATCCAAGAGTTGGTGTCATATAAGCAATATATGAGTCTGGAGGAGGTGTGTTTGACCTCTTAGGAAAGAAGTCCAAGCAGGTATTGAATTGCACGGATGTGACATTTAAACAGACAGGACTAGAAGAGACAATTGCGTTTGTAAGTGTAGATCAAGAAAACATCCAGAAACTGAGCTATGGACACTGTAACATTAAGAGGCAAAGGAAACCCAGCAGAAAAGCATGAAAAGGAGCAAAATAACTAAGATAGGAGGAAATCATGGAAGTGTGGTGTTCTGGAAGCCTATGTCGCCTTATTTAACTTGGGTCTGGGTTTTGAACACTGAGAACCTCACAATACTCTGAAAATCCTAAACTCTTCAAGGACTAAGGAAGCCCAGTTGAGGATGATGAATATATCCTGGAGGAAGAGATGAGTGGTCTGGGCCCTCCTGCCCAGTTGAGGATGGTCAAAGTGTACCGGGAAGGCACGTGGGGTCCATGTCTCTTCTGTGTCACGGGGTGTGAAGTGATTTGAACAACATTGTCTACTCTTTGCCTGTGTTTCCCCCGAATATAAAATAAATACAGTTTTGTGGCTTTTCTCCCTACAGTAAATATTTGGAGTTTTTTAATAGCCATTTTTAAAATAAATAGTATGAAAAGAATTTCAGGGGCCAAAAGTTACCACTGGCAGTCTGAGGTGGCCACTTAGAAACTACAAAGTATTTTGGAGTAAAATTGGAAAATATCTAAATCTTAGTATTATCTTTTACCAAATAAAAACTTACCTCAATTTATTAATCATCTTCTCATTTTCCTTACCTACAACATGCTTATAATGCCATCAACAGGCAGATGGCTGTAAGAAAAAAATTAAACATTTCCAAAATACCTTTAAATAAGTCAATTCCATCCTCCACTGCAAGGTCTTAGAACTCGAGAAGAAGGGAAATGGTCATATTTTAAAATCAAGTGATTTCTAAATATAGAGATAATGAAAAGCCTGAGTTGTTTTAATGAGAGAAGACAGTGAGCCATGAAATTGCGAACAATGTTCTCAGGAAGTGAATGCTCAAACAATCAGAGCCTCAGTTGGTCTGTTAAACTCAATCAAGGCTGTGCCTAAGGGGTGGGATCAGATGTTAGACAAGGAAACAGCACTGTCACTTTTATTGGTCTGGTGTGTTCTTCATGGTCAGAGCCTTCACACAGATGTGTTTTGAGTGACTGAACAGTGCCCAGGCCTTTTCTGTGTGTTCTGCTGTTCTTCTAGAGTGGCCGATGACACACTGGCTCCTAGTTACTTTTGGGAGATGTCTCTCTTTTTAAAAGTCAACCTGGGAAACGGAATCACAACCTACTTGAAGAATTTTTGACAACAATGGGCTCAAGAAAAAAACTTTTTTTTTATTTCCTAGACCAGAGACTCTCAGGCTGGTGAATAAGGGAGGACTCTTGATCTGCTCTGAGAAAAATAATGGCAGAAAAGCTAGGCCCTTGTTGTTGCTATTATATCCTGTGCCCTAAGAAGCTTGAGCAATGCAGAAGACCTGCATCCGGGTGCTAGTGCTGCTATGAGAAAGGACCATGAATAGCATGGCTTAAATCACAGTCATTGCCTTCTAATAGCCATGGATGTTGGAAGCTCAAGATCAAGTTGCAAGCAGGTCCAGGGCTTAGCAAGAGCAATTCCCCTCTCTATTCAGATGGCCACCTTTTCACTGGGTCCTCAAAATGTCTTTCATCTGTGTGCACATGCTTGATGTCTTGTTATGATCTCAAACTTCCTTTTTTAAGAAGATCCCAGAAGCAGGGCAGTGGTGGCACACGCCTTTAATCCCAGCATTTAGGAGGCAGAGGCAGGCAGATTTCTGAGTTCAAGGCCAGCCTGGTCTACAGAGTGAGTTCCAGGACAGCCAGAGCTATACAGAGAAACCCTGTCTTGAAAAACCGAAAAAAAATATTCCTAGAGAGAACAGATTAGGGTCTACCCCAAAGATTTAGTTTAACTTAATCATCTCTTTAAAGTCTACCAAAAAAAAAACAAAAAACAAATGAACAAAAAACAACAACAACAACAACAACAACAAAAACCCACATTCTAAGTTACTGAGTATTGGAGCTTTAATTTTATTTTAGGAGATTCATAATTTAGATCCCAACAAGGATTGGCCTACAGACTTAAGAGATGGGATTACAACTGTCTTCTTGAAATATTAGGTGGTTTATGGTCAGAAGCAAAGGAGGACTGCCCAAACAGTCAAGCTCAGAGTTTAGGAGCATGTTGCCATGTTCACTGTTCAGTCAGTCCCAGAGCTGGTAATTTTGTGAAGACAAGACAAACCAACCCTTACCTAGCCCTCTGCTCTCTTTCTGGGCTTTCTGGATGCCTAGTTGCTTCCAAGACGAAGGCTTGACCCTGCCCAAGTTAGGATGCATGTCTTCCCATCTGTGACCCTCAAGCTGCAGCCAGGACATATTGATGGATTTAGCAGGGGCTAAGCTGGGGAACCTACATGGTCCTCTCTGATGGTCAGTGCAGGATAGATAGTGATGCGAAGTGTCAGACATGGGTCAGTAATTTCTATCAGAATAATGGACTACAGTGTACTACATCTTACACCTTGCAGACGCCACACAAGGGGCTGACAAGAGTGCCAGACCAGAAGGAGCAGACTGGAGTCTCAGAAACCATAGCATAAGCAGTAAGAAAGCAACCTTTGTGTATCTGACCGTCACATACTCCTCTCCCCGAAGGTTTGCTGTTTTGATATTTCCTGTCCAGGAGAGGAATCGGTAGTCCTCAGCCTTCACTGGAAAACATGCAGATTGTCCCAATGTTGTCTTTTAGTGTATCATTTCCAAACTGATCTTTACTCCATGAAGGTACCTTATTTGTGCATGGTGGTACTGTGTGAGGCACGGAATGTTCCCTATTGTACCAAACGAACCCAACTGCCCGAGGCTTAGCATGCTAGAAGGTCCTGGTCAACAGGTGGCCTTTGGGAGTGTCCTTCAAAGATTCAGGTGTTTTCAGTCTTGTGGTTTAACATTCAAGGGTCTCAGAGACAGGTCCCTCAGGAAAGACATAGGAAAGAAAATGAGGATCTGCAAGGAATGGGCTTGGGGGCCTGACCCAAAGTAACATTCATCAGTTCAGTAAAATTCCATTGATCAGAATGTTATAGACACATCTGGTAGAGATGGGGGATGGGAATGTAGTCGGTGAGAAAGGGGCATAATATCCACAGTGGTTTGTTGGATGGGGATCTATTTGGAAGTACCTGTTGTTTCTTAATTGTCTCCCAAGAGGAACATGGCCATTTTACCTACTTTAAACAAGTATTGCAAAACAACAAACACTAAGAATCCTCAATTATTGTTGTAAATTGTTAGAATTGGACATCATTTCCAAACAAAAGCTTTAGGGGGTGGGTCTTATAAATTGCTAACAACTTCCTGCAGATGGGAGTTGGGAGTTTTCAAAAGATTTGAGCTAGACTTTCCTTAGTTATACTCCTATGATTGCTTTTTTTAACACCTAAAGGAAACCTCACTCTGTAGACCAAGCTGGCCTCAGAAATCCACCTGCCTCTTCCTCCCAAGTGCTGGGGTTAAAGGCATGTGCCACCACTGCCTGGCTGAAACATTGTATTCTTGATGGACTACAATGAGTAGTTTCTGTATCCAATCTGTGTATTGTTGTACTTGGCAATTCTAGAAAAAAAAATCTCAAGTATCCCTGGAAGCTGCTAAAGATCCTCCAGCTGCATCCCAGCATCTTCATGAGACTGCAAGGTACAGGGCCCTTTGGCTCTGGCTAAGTGGCATGTGTGCCAACTAACATTCTAGTGTTGTTGTCTCAGGCAGCGATGGAATTACCAGGCTTCCTAACTCAACCTCCATGGATGATTTGCAGAAAAGAGCCACTCTCCAGGATGGAGATAGGCTTCTAGAAGTCCATTTGTGGAGGACTTAGGACATTGCCGAATATTTCATAAGCCTCTCACATTGCTAAAATGGGAGTTGTCCATGATCACACCAACACCACACCTACATTATCCAGTGTTCTAAGGAGATGCCTTTGCATTAGACAGAGTTAGCCTCAAACTCTGACTTCTTTACTTCCTAACTGTGCAACTCAGAGTTTCTTAAACTCCATGGACTTCCATTTTTTGCATGTACAAAGCTTAAAATGTATCAGCATAAAACTAGAACTAATGGAACCTCTACCCCACTGAAGGTTTTTTTAAATTGATTGAGTAATAGCCCTGTGTGAAATAGCCTGGTACCTATAGGGATGGGAAGGGAGCCGTGTTTATTGAAATATATTTGTCCAAGTCCCAGAATTATTGTTTCACTCTTGGATATGTCTAGTGTACAGTGAGACCTGGGAGAAATGGAGTGGAAACAACTGGGACTTTGGTCTCTAGATACATATAACCCAGAAGGTCTGCCATGCACAGGTAGAGACAGAAATCTAAAGCAATGTTTAAGACCTAAATATTAGGCTAGGCTTTTTACTGCCTTCCTAATAGTGAAATGATTCTTTCATTAATGTTCATCAAAAGCATGTTCCCTGAGCTCAAACATCAGGAGAGTTTGCAAAGGAGCTGTTCCTCTATGACATCCTCATCCTTTGGAGGTGATTAGAACCACTTGGCAGGCTTTTGACATACCAGACCACTGCCTCCATCCCAGACTCTCTAAGTTTAAACCATTGATCTTACTGTTTGTCAAGTGCCCCAATGTCACTCTTACAGGCATCCTACTCTTCTCAAATTAAGACTCAAAACAGGTGACAGTTTTCACAGACTCAGTACAACTGGTTAATAGAAAAAAATTTTGAATTTTTATCATAAACTTAATGTCAAAGACAATACAAGTTTGTTATTATTATGATTATGATTATTATGATTATGATTATTATTATTCTACATGTGTCAGAATCCAAACCAATGGTTTTGAGGCCAAAATCAAAGCCACGTGGAGGCTCTAGGGAAAAATGTTTACTGGCTTCTGGAGGCCAGCTGAATTCCATAGCTCGTGCTGCCTGTCTTCAAAGCCAGTTGCATGGCATCTTCAGATCTCCCTGTTTTTATTTCTACTGTCCCATTACTGAGGTTCCCCAAAGGATCTTTGAAATTACTCTGAGCTCACCCAGAAATGCTTCATAATTTAAAAAAACTCTAGGTCCTTAATTTAATCACATGTGCAAAAGGGCAATCTAGTCACAGGTTCTGAGAATTGAGATGTGGCCATCAGAGAAGGGTACACCATTCTGCTTATCATAGGATCCTTTAATAAGTGGAAGAAAGACTGGAAGGTTGATCCAGGTGCAGCTTCGGCTGCATAAATAGGTAAATTAAAACAAAAGCAAAACAAAACAAAACAAAACTTTCTAGAGACACTGAGAATGAGTTTTGAGGATGTTGTCCTACCGCCTAGAAGAGCAGAGGTCACAGGTGAGAAGTCTAGGTTGGCTGTCTGCACAAGCCATGCCATCAGTGTGAGCTGCACTGCTCCTGAGCCTCCACTTTCATTTGGTTTCCCTGTAAGCTGCCCAGCCAGGACTTTTGCAGTAAGAAGTTTGGGGGAAGGCAGTAAGCTGAGGGTTTTCTTAGTTGCAACTCATAAAACATCAGTTATAATGAAGAGAGAAGGCTATGGTGAAGCAGTCTTTGCTTTGCTGGGATATACAGATACCCATGGGCATGACATTGCCCTCCAATCAAAATCCTTGTAAAAAAAATGGAAAAACATCTTTATTCCCCCTCCCTCCTCCATGTGCCTAAAGCCTGCAGACCAGTGTCTTCCCATTCAATCTCCAGGATTAGTGAGCTGCCTCTCTGTGCCTTCTAAGCACCAGTGGACAACAGTGTTTCTCCCTAAGGTCTCACCGTATGAGCTTGAGATACTTTGATAGATTACAGATTGTTTTCAGCAGCTGACCTAGACATAACATCACCACTTCCTGATCATATTGATATATGTTTCTATTATTTGCTTATTTGCGCCCCAAGAAACAATTCAGTTTTGTTGTTTTACCATAAACAACACTGCAAGGTCTCTGTATTAAATCATAATTATTTACCCGTGCAGTTCATGCACCTTTGTCCCTGGGGAATCTAGTGACGTGAATTTACAGGAACATCAGGGTATTTCTCACCAACAGTTTCCTGTTATTGATGCTTTTGTTTGGTTGTGATCTTTTTTTTTTTTTTAACTCATTCAGTTTCTCAAGGGAAAAACAAACAGGCACGTGACAGTGATCACAGTCATGGGATCTCTTCTGGGGACCTCACAGATGTGTTTTTGTGAAGGGCTGAACCTTCTGACAAGGCCAAGCACTGTGGGATTGTGTAGACAGACAATTGCTTATCATTCATTTGTTCCCTTAGCTTTCCCACGAGCTTCAGATTGCTATCTCAGTGAACATGCTTCTGTCAAAGAAATTCCACAGTCCTGGAAGAGACTTGTCTTGAGATAAAAAAAAAAAAATGGGATGAAAACAGGAGACTTATTGATGAAATGCAATTGATTTTTATGAATTCTGAAACACCGGTATCCAAAGTTTACATTTTCACCTGCAAAAAATTCTATTAGCTTGCTCTTGGTTCTATGGGTTCTCCTTGGGTGAAGTAAAAAACTGAGTTTCCAAAACTCAGACACACAGGAAATGTGCCCAAGCTACTTAGTCTTTCTGTACCATTAGTCTATATGCATCTATCATGGTCTTTTCAAGGGCCACTTTTAATCAAGCAGTAGGAATCCTTATTCTCAGAAACATTCAGGAAATCACCACAGCTTGTAAGCCCCTTCTGTTTATCACTATGCTAGTTCACATGAGCCAATGACAGTCCAGAATTCTGCTGTCCAAGATGTCAGCCACCAGCTAACTATGGTTATTTAAATTTAGATTTATTAAAAGTAAATGCATAAAGTTCCCTTTTCCTTCCCTCCCTTATTTCCTCTTCTCTCTCTCTCTCTCTCTCTCTCTCTCTCTCTCTCTCTTTCTCTCTCTCCATCTGTCTTTCTTCCAGCTACCCACTTTCAATTGTCAGCAGCCACACAAAGCTAGAGCTATCTTCAGGGACAGTTCCAAATATTAACAGTCCCATCCCATCATCCCATCCCTTCACAGGGCTCCTCTGGGCGTGATGGTCTGGGATGCAGTTTAGCCTGCGCTCAACCTTCAAGGTGATTATTTATTAGTGAAAGTTGCAGCTAAACGTTTGATTTGTAAACCTCTTGGTTTTTGTTTGCTACAGCAGTAGAACTCTCTTGGGCCTGATCTCTCCCCTCAATTTTCATTCTGAATAAAGAGCATAAACTAGTTTGATGATATTTTAACACATCCTGCAGGGACTGTGCACACTTAGACATTCCTTCTCTTTCTCCTTCTCCTTTCTTTTTAAATGTCAAGCAGTTGCAAGTTGAGTTGGACATCATATATGTAAGTATAAGAGAGTCAGTTGTTCAAAGATTCTGTTGACTGGACCAGGAAGCTGCCTAGGCAGGTATAAAGCACTTGGTTCATATGTCTGATAACCCTGAGTTGGATCACCAGAACCCATGGTGACAGGGGAGAACTGACTCTTGGAAGACGTCCTCTGACCTCCACATGTATAGTGTGGCACACTCATGCATACACACAAACACAAACACACAGGCACAGATATTAGATACAATCATTTTTTAATATCTTAAAAATTCTATTCATGTTCAGTTGACTTTTGACATCACTTTTCCCTTACACAGTCTTAAATATTGTGTCACCTACCCCTACTCCCACCCGTCCCCATCACCTCCAGCACTGTGGCTACAATAGTTGCCCCAGACATCATAATTCTTGGCCACATACATAGTGGACATGTATGTTTTGTATTTAAAAAAAATAATGAAACCTAATAACTGAGTCCACTAAATCTAAGTATTGTTTTCAAACCTTTGCTCAAGGCATAGGAACAGAATATAAACATTACAAGATAAACAGTGCTTGTGTAGGAAGAATGGAAGGGATGCACTTAGCCAAAGAGTGCCTTTTTAATTTATAATCATGTGGTCTTGGTTTTAAACGGAAGATTCTTTTTCAAGAAAAGAAAAGGTAGCTTCCATCTACCCATTTGTACCTGGGACACGTTAGGTTTGATTCTCGGGAGAGGCTTTCTTCATTGAGAAGGATTTTCACATCTGTGGATCAGATCTCTTGCCAAGGTTTTACCACCACCTGAAGCAGTGCATGAATTAAAATCACAAACCAGGCTTCCACCAAGCTTTACCCACCCCCTTCCAGGCTTAGATCTGGCCATGGGGTGAGGGTTGGTCCAGCAGCAGAGGCTTTGTTCTGCAGTTTCTCTCTTCCTTTATTAAACTCCCTCGCTTGGAGGCAGCCAGCCTAGTTGTTCCTCAGCTTCTCCATCTATAAAATGCTTCTCTCATGCAGAGAACACTGTGATGACTACGCACATCATCAGACTAACAGAGCCCCCAGAAGTCCTGGCACATGGTAGATGTATAATATTAAGAGTGTTAATTTAATCCCTTTTGTATTTGCACGGGCCATCCGATGAGCAGGGAAACAGATAAACCAAATGGCCTCCACTCACTAATAACTAACATCAGAGACAAAATGTGACAAATGGCTATGAAGGTAACAAGCAAACACCACAAACATCTGTGAGTGCACAGGAAGGAGAATGCTTCAGCTGCAGACAGCTTCAGGGAGGAAGCTCTGGCTTTTGTCACAAGATGCTGGGAATGCCAAGGAGGCCACGGTAGTCACTGGACTGATCCAAAGAGTGTATGTGTAGGTTGTGCAGAGAGAGACAGTGACAGAGAGAAACGGAGGGAGGGGAGGGAGGGAGGGAGGGAGGGAGGGAGGGACAAAGGGATGAAGAGAGGGAGGGGAGAGAGAGATAGAGCACAGTGTGAGCAAGGGAAGGAGGAGAAGGGGAGAGAGGAGAGGAGGGAAGTGAGAGAGAGAGAGAGAGAGAGAGAGAGAGAGAGAGAGAGAGATATTCCCTGTGTAGTGTCACCCTGAGATTGTAGAGCACTAAGAGGTCAGTCTGGAAGCAGAAGTCATGAGCAAACTGCAAAAGCTTCAAAAGCCAGTGCAGGCATGTGCAGCCTGTGGTCTACAGGCTCCATGTAACTTAGGGCTAGGAATACTGCCCAACACAAACCAACTGTAAACATACTTAAAACATTATGAGATTTGGAAAGGGGAATTTTGGTTTTTGACTAAATTTTTTGGTTGTTTTTATTGTTACTTGTTTGTGAGACAGGGTTTTGTTTGAGACAGGGTTTCTCTGTGTAACAAGCCCTGAGTGTCCTGGACTTGCTCTGTAGACCAGGGTGGTCTCAAATTTACAGAGATCTGCCTGCCTCTGTTTCCCAAGTGCTGGGACTATAGGCATGCACCACCACTCACAGCTGTAATTGTCTGGTTCTTAAGTGTAGACTTTGTGTATGACAAAACCAATATGATGTCTCAGTGTCAGGACACACCTGGAATTTAGTTAAACTTCATGACCTTGTAAAAGGTCCCTTTTCCCCTGATGTGGCACACACAGAAAGTAAATGTTTGTACAGCACAGTGCGTAAATGGATGAAGGCTGCCTTTGACAGAAGCTGCAAAGAGAACTGATGAGAAGGTCAGGGAATCATCACCTCCACATGCCTGTAACTGTTGTGACAAACATGGTACCACAACATTTGGGGGTAAGGGTGGGATTCCTGCTCTAAGCAATGGGGACAGGAGAGGCTTTGAGAACAGGTCGTTAGCACCAGGACTTCCTAGCCTCTTGTCAACAGTCCAAACCATAAATACATGTGTGCTGAGGTCCAGAGAGTGATAGAAGGCTGCAGGGGAGAGATATCCTTATATACTGGGCTTTGGTTCAGTCTTCTGCTTACAAAGCTAGTTGTTTGAATAAGGGTGTCCAACATAATAATGTATTTGAATACATAGAAGTGCCATGTATTTATATCTAGTTTCCTGGTAGGAATTGCGATACTTTTGAAATCAAAGCATGCCCATGCCCAAATGGACAAGCAAATTCTCCAGAACAAGAAAGTTACAAAAGGAAATGCACCAATCCTTTGTCTGAACTGCAATCCTTTAAGTTTCAGTCCTTACAGGTGCTCTCAATTTCCCTGACTCTTAAGAAAACTTTAAACATGTATATAACACTGAAAATTATGAAAGCTTTGCCCAGCCTGGAGGAAACCACCAAGTTTTGCTTATCCAACCACCCAGGTGTTAGGAAGCTCTGGGCCCAGCAAGGCTGCCAGAAGTTTCCCAGAATTCCTATGAATAGTAAGTCACTTCATTTTTTAAAAAAAGATTGTGTGTGTGTGTGTTCCTTAAATAATAGATTTTGATTTAGTCTTCTATTTACAAAGCTAATTCTTTGAGTGAGGGTGTGCCTGGCTTAGTAATATGTTTGAATACACAGAAGAACCATTTCGCTATATCCAATTTCCTGGTGTAAATTGCATGTCCATACTGAATATCTGTGGGTGAGGATGTGCATGTGAGTATAGGTATCTTTGGATGTCAGAAGAAGGTGTAAGATCCCCTGGAGTTGAAGTTATAGGCAGTTGTGAGCTTTACGTACTGGGGTGAATTGGATCCTGGGAACCAAACTCAGGTCCTATACAAGAACAACAAGTGCTCTAACTATGGGGCAATCTCTCCAGCGTCCACTTCACCCTGTCTTTCTGACATATTGATCGCTACCTCACAGCAAGGCCCATCCCATGAGACATAAATCTAATCAATAAGAGAAAACTGAATTCAGACCCAAAAATCAAAGCAGGAAGTCATGTTTTATTTATTTCATTAAAAATATTTGGGTGTTTTTGTTTGTTTAGTTTAGTTTTGGTTTGGTTTGGGTTTTTTTGTACATATGTGTATGTCTGTGTGAGTGTGCTATACTCACATGTGTCTGCGTGCCTTCAGAAGTGTCAGAGCCCCTGGAGCCAGAGTTAAAGCATTGTGAGCTACCCGACATAGGTGCTACAGATCAAACTCAGGTCCTCTGTGAGAGTAGTACTTGTTCTAAACCTCGGAGTCATTTCAACAGCCTTCACGTCTTGTTTTTCTCTATGTGTCATATTTTAAGAAGGAACTTTGTTGGGGGTTGGTCTGATGCTGTTATGTATACAATGCTAAATTCTGAACCCCAAGATCTGGTTGCCCCCAGTTAAGTGAATTCTCACATACACCAGCCTTTGTTGTGTAAACCTTACTCCCAATTTAAAGCAATTGGTTAGTAAAGGGCTAAAGCCTGTGACTGGGCAGTAGAGAGATAAAGGCAGAACCTGAGAATTGAGTAAGGGATCTGGAAAAGAGAGAGAAGATGAAAAGAGAAGAAGGTTGTCATGAGGCTGAATGGAACATGAGCCTGTGGCCAGGAGAAATACACCCTGAGGAAGGCTGAGGGAACAGGAGCAACCCAGGCACGACTCAAACAGCATGTAACAAGGGGGATATGGTTTGGATATAGGTGAGAATAACGTAGCATCTGTCCAATCTAGGCTTATAGAACATAAGTTAATGCCAGGGTATTATGTCTTTTATATGGGTTAGCTAGAATACATAACTCTTTTACAATACTTAACCTAGGTAAAACCAAGCATGACTGGTCCAACGTTTTATTTTAAAAAATAAATAAAATGATTCCTAATGATAAAAATTAAGACACTTAAAACTAATATATTATAACATTGAGATTATATAATAATCTCTCTCTTTCATATTTTGAGGGTTGGAAGTAAGAGAGGACAAAGTCTTTCTTAATCAATTCTGTGTTTGATTATTTTAGCTCAGAGATCAAAGACTTTTTTTTTAATGCACTTCAAATATTGGGAAAAGGATTAAGTATGCATTGTCAAATTCTTTCAACAAAAACATTAGACATGCTTGATGAAATATACAAGACATATGCATATATGTGTATATACATGTATAAGAATATACATGAGAGAGTGAAGTAGAGATAACTTCCCCTAGCTCATGAGAGCCAAAGACATGACTCTCCATCAATCCAAGTTCAGCAACATTGGACTTGAAATTTGAAATCATACATGTTGAGATATTTATACCATAGAAATCTGCAGAAAGAGCTAATTATTATATATTTATTTACTTACATTCATACACTGCACATGTCAATATACTCATAAATACATATACTTATATACTAATATGTATGTATACATCTGAAGATTTAGTAAGATGATAACAGATTAAAATCTAAAAAAAAAACCTTTGCAAGGCAGTGGTGACCCATGCCTTTAATCCCAGCACTCCCAAAGCAGAGGCAGGTGGGTCTCTGAATTCAAGGCCAGCCAGGGCTACAGAGTGAGTTCTGAGACAGCCAGGTCTATACAGAGAAGCGCTTTCTTGCCAAAATAAATAAACAATCTAACAAAGAAAGAGAGAAGAAGGAGGAGGAAGGAAGGAGGAGGAAGAGAAGGAGGAGTAGCAGGAGGAGGAGGAGAAGAAGAAAAAGAGGAAGAAGGAGAAGAAGAAGGAGAAGAAGAAGAAGAAGAAA
>NW_022196914.1:73708129-73714691 GCF_008632895.1 Mastomys coucha | reverse complement strand
GAGGAGGAGGAGGAGGAGGAGGAGGAGAAGAAGTGAATGAAAAGAAAAAATGTCTTCCTTTTTAAGAAAATAATATGAAAGGACCAGGGACATAGTCAGTGGTAGAATGTTTCCCTAGGACAGGAAAGGTCCTGGGTTCACTCTGCAGCCCACCAAATAAAAAGATACTCAGTTTTAGCTATCGTAGCTCATGCCTGTAATCCTAGCACTTTCTAGAGTTGGGGGAACTGAAGCAGGAAGATCATCATGAGTTTGAGGCAAGCCAGGCCACATAGAGAGAAACAATCTAGAAAGGAAGGGAAACCTGTTAGTATCAGTGTGTCATTGGAGAATTTTTCTGGCAGTGGAAATAATATAGTTTATTATATATTTTGTAAAGATGAGAATAAACAGAGGGCCCAGAGCTGGAGAAACAGGCTGAGATTAGTGAGTGAGGTCAAGCAACATCCTCTTTCCCCCTATAAGGGTCTGAAAATTGCTGAAGGGAGACCCCAGACTCAGATAGTATACAAAGACAGAGAGCATTTATTCTTCAAAAACAACCAGCATGCTGGGGTTAACTGGTCTCCAAAATGGCAACCCCAGACAAAGGCATGCAGGTCTTCTTATAGGGAACCAGGGGAACTCTCTAGAAGGATTAAGTAATCTCTAATGTGATTGGTAGGGGCCAAAGCAACAAAATTAGTATAACTTTGATTGGCTACTATGTTAGTTCTTGTATATTTAGAGAGTGGGTTAGGTAATCTAAAGTTTCATTGGTGGGTACTGGGAAGATCACAGGGGTCGGCTTCTGATTGGCTTATACCAGGTGGTCAGTGGTCTGAATTCCTGTGTCATGAAAATTTAACTACAGGATAAAGATAGGACTGCCCAGCACAGATGACCCACACTGGGATAAGATATTTTCCCATTCTTGTGGTTATCCCCAGGCTGTTCTTTGGGAGGGGATTTTATTATCTTGTTATGGATTTTATGGTCTGTTCCTGGAGATAAATGCTTTACTCTGTTTCTCTCCAGGAATATTTTCATGACAATATACTTCATAAGGTTTGCAACAGAGGATGGAGCCAGATGTCCCAAGCTATGCCCAGTCTGATCGCACATTCTAACAGTGCCTTTTCCTGACCCTATTTCTTTCTTCCCCCTTCCCCAGTCTCTCCCTAGTAAATACCTAGATATAGACTCTCTCTTGGGGTCTGCATCAGGGGAACAGAGATTGCAAGGCAAACCACTATGCCAGATAATTATTTGTTTTCGGATAAGAATTGTGCTTCCCCTAATATGCACATTTCAAGTGTAAGATACTCTCTTCAGTGAACAATTGTGTACCAGCAAGACTCTGACCAGTACAGCTTCAATTTAGTCTTCCAAATTGTAGCCAATTTTTTTAAAAACTAAATTTGTTTAAACAAGCAGGTTTTGTTAAAAAGCTAAATAATTCAAAGACCATTTTGACAAAGTGTGTCTGCATTCCTCTATAAGTAAGTAATTTATCTTTCTGTATTGTGAACCCAACAACATTATTTTAACGGAAATAACTGTTAATGTAAATGAGAATGCATAAATGCTTTCACAATTTTGTTAAATTTTAAAGAATACAAAGCACATGAAATTCAACTAGAGAGGAAGAATAAATTCTAATGAGCTATAGTTCTAAGGGGAAACTGTAGTTTACAGCAACTTATATATTTCATAATGATCCAGAAGATGGGAATTCATAGGCCCAAAACTTGAATAAGTGGTTAAAGAGAGAGAGTTATTATGGTTGGATTATTATAGGTTAGTTGTATCTCTTGATTTATTAATTTCATTCTGTAAATGAGTACATGCTTGTGAAAAATAAAATCTTTAAAATTATGAATACTCAAATATTACTCTCCAACTTTGCCTTAAATATATTATTTCCATTTTTAAATTTCATTATTTTATATGGTTTTGCTTTACAATATATCTTTAAAAGGCGGTTAGATTTGTCTTTTTGTCAACTATGAAAGTACCTTTTAATTGAAGAATGGATAGTTCTTTTACATTTATTATAGTTACTAAGAAATTTAAATTTATTTCTCTTACTTTTTACTACTTATAGGGGTGTGAATGTGTGTGTGTATGTGTGTGTACATACATGATAACCTGAATCTGATCCCCAGAGCCCACAAAATGGAGAGAGAACTGTCCCCTGCAAATTGTCCTCTGATCTCTTTATGCACTCCCTAGCAACTGCATACAAAGTTAATTAATTAGAAATTTGGTTTTACCTTTAAAATATGTATGCACAAACATTTAATTAACAACCATTTTCATAAAAAAATTTAATAATTTATCAACTTTTAAAAAAACCTGATTTTGTATGATTGGTTTTGTCTTTATTTCCATATATTTCCTTTTCCTTTTATTGGAGCAGATGCATGGTAGTTCATATACTGAGGATCTATGAGAGGTAAATTCCTTCAGTCTTGTATGATTGAAATAGTAAAAATTTTCCCCTGACTCTTCATTGATAGTTGATTTGGGTATAAAAAGGCTTATGAAGCTGGGTGTATTGGCTCAAACTTTTAATCCCAGCATTAATTCAACCTGGTATTTAGTTCATAAACAGCATATTGTCAGGCCAGTGTTTTCTTTTGCATTTAATTTAAAAACAGAGACTATTTATAACATAATAACCAAGACAGGGGCAGGAAGAGCTTTAAGTTCAAGGCCAGCCTGATCTACATAGAGATTTGTAGGAGAGCCAGGGCTGCATAGAGAGAGCCTATCTCAAACAAAAACAACAAAAGTCTTATAGATAGATGTTTTTCTTTTGCACTGATGTTGTTTGTTTCTAGTGTCATATTCTGTTGCGAGCAAGGAATTTACAACCAGAACGGTAAATAGTATAGATCAGTAGCACTTCCACTGATAACATCTTTTACTTTGAAACCATTTTCTTTTCTGTCTGCAGTATTTTGCCATGTAACCATGATGTATCTAATGATGTAGATTTGTTTTCATGCCTAAAAGTATATTTTCAACCCAAGATGTTACGTCTTTTTGCTTTCACCTTCACTGTTCCTCTTCACTGTTCCTTTTCAGTCGTCAACACCAATCACAGAAAGACAGAGGCGTCATCTCCCTTTGCTTCTTCATTGCTGACTCTACAAGAACCATCTGCAAATCCAGAATTCTACATCTCAATCCAGCCTAGGGTTATTTCCTCTCCTGAATATTATATTTCTAAATCATATTTTACATTTCTGGGATTTTAGTTGGCTCATTGTCCTAACTCTTTGCTCTGAACACCCATCTTTCTGTTTGCACACATGTATTATTTCTGTTTAAAGATTTAAGTTTACACAAGCTCCTCGTTTTCTACAAAAAAAAAAATATCTTTTTAGCAGAATTATGCTGTAATTATGCATTTTATTGTGTTTTTCTAAACACATGTTTTAGAATGCTGGTGTTCAGTCATATTGTTGAGTGAAAGTTGAGGGAGTGTGTATTTTGCACCGTCTTCTTTCTCGGCATAACATTCTCAATGAATGATTTTTGAAATTTTCTCCATTAGGTGCCACCTGCCCTGCATAGCTCCTAGTGTAGGACAGGAATCTTGCACAGGAATATTTTATGCAGAGACTACAGATCCAGCAACGTAGCCAAAGGCCAGCTTAGTTCACTGGACAATGTTGGCAGATTACCTCTAATCCCAAAGCTTTCCTGCACCATAGCCCCTGAGAGAGATCTCAGCCTCCTTTCAGGCATGCAGAAACTTGCCTGTCCTAAGCCAGCCCCATCCTAAGCCTGCCCCATCCTAAGCCTGCCCTGTCCTAAGCCTGTTCCGTCTTTTCATTCTGAGTCTGATTCGTGTTCTCTGTTGGGCACAGACACCTTGCTTCTGATTCCCTTACAGAACCAAGCTTCACTCTACCAGCACTCAGCATGCTCATGGCTTCAGCCTTGCACATCACAATTACTTGTCTTCCATTTTGTGAAGACTGTTCACAAGGATATTTATTTTGTCTTTTTTAATCTGACACTTCCTAAATGTTGCCAAGATATGTGTTTGCAACAAAAAGAATTACTTAAGACTTGTCATATTGAGCTGTTTTGGCAGAAGTCTGTTATGACTTCAACAACAAACATGCTTGCAATTTTTCCTAAAAAACAAACCAAACCAACCAACCAACCAAACCAAAACAAAACAAAACAGAAAACCCCACTTTAAGTCTTATGATTATCATAGCCATGAAATAGGAGCTCATTTTAATTTGCAATGAGTAACTTTGTATTAAAATTTTTTGAGTTTTTCTCTTAATGAATTTTTGTTATCTCTGGAGACTCTTTTAAAAATGTTGGTGACAATGTGGTTTAATGATAGCAATTTTGGTTCTTGAGTATTGTATATAAATATTTTCTGTTTTTAAATTAAACACAAAAGAAAACACTGGCCTGACAATATGCTGTTTATGAACTAAATACTAAGCTGAATATGTTAAGTATAAACTTAATGACAGGTTTAGAGGCCCACAAAAAAAAAATGCCAAAAAATTTTCATTTAAACAGTAGGATAGGAAGAGGAAATTTAGAATATGTCTGTCTATGGAACATTTGGTCGAACTTCTTCCAACACTATCATTCTTTTCCAGACACTCTATCAGGTGAAAATTAGCAGTTCTCAAAAGCAATTTTTATCTTAATAGTTGATGTCAAACATGTCTTCAAAAGTCTGTCTTCAATTTTGCTTATTTCACATTCCTTCAGAGTTAACAAAAACAAAAACAACAACAACAACAAAATTTTCTAAGCCAGAAGTGTTAGCAGAACACATTTGTTGTTGTTGTTGTTGTTGTTGTTGTTATTTCAAGACAGGGTTTCTCTATGTAGCCCTGGCTGTCCTGGAACTCACTCTGTAAACCAGGCTGGCCTCGAACTCAGAAATCCGCCTGCCTCTGCCTCCTGAGTGCTGGGATTAAAGGCGTGTGCCACCACCGCCCGGCAGAACACATCTTTAATGCCTGCACCTCAGGCAGAGGCAGGTGAAATCTTTGGGAGGGTCAGTCAGCCTTGCTTCATTCCCTTTCCTTACAACCATTTGCAATTGGCTGGGGCTCTGCTTACTGCTCTCTTTGCTTTGCCTTTGTCCCAGGGCTGGAATAGGATGGCTTCTCTGCCTCCAGACATCCATCCATATGGATGTCTTTCTAGCCCTTCAAGTGGTTCCTTTCAACCAAACTTCTAGTAAATAATCCTTGGGATTAACTTGGTAGACTTGTGTAATTTGTCCTTCTCAGATCGACTTAGGCAAACAGAACTGAGTGATCATGTGTGACACAGGCACATTCATCATGACCACAGCTACTGCCCTCTTCCCTGGGCGTCCATATTTAAGCAAAGCTAGAGCATGCTAGCCAATGGTAAGGGGAGAAATAACTTTTCTGTTAGACTGCCAATGTTTCCACTAAAGTAAGGGGAGAGTAAAATTAACACCAGGCAACAACTTTTCTAGCCCATTTTCTAGTCCAGATTTATATTGTGCCCAAGGGACAAAGCCATGCTTCTAAACATCTCCATCTCCATGGCCCACACACACTTACTTGTGTCTTAGACAGGAAGTATATTATTTCACCTTCAGTTCCCAAACACCTTCCTGGAATCAAACTTTAAAGTTCAAATCCATCCTCAGGTTTTTCACCCTCCTTTTGCCCCATGTACAATTGGTCACTAGATTCTTATTGGTTGTGCCACATAAGCACCTTTAAACTATGTTTTTATCACATGAAAATCACAACAACAGCATTGAGAACTAGTCGCCCTGTTTCTTTCTATTCTTCATCCTTTGTATAGCTCAACATCACCAGCATGCCATCCTTAGCATCTCTTTGCTGCAGAAGAAAACCATCATCCATCTGTAACAGCACCAATGACTTTCGGCAGTCCATATGAGCCTTCCTCTATAGAGCTTCATATTAAATTTTTCTCCCTCCTGGATTCATTTGCCATGTAAAATTACTCAAAATTCCCCCATGCATACTGATCTCACAAATTCCCATGATTTTGTTTTTGTTTCATTGTCTCCTCCCTGGCAGACATTATTCCTAACCAGACTCTTCCAAATCTTAGGTCAACTTTCTTGACTCTCTTCCATGAGTCTGAATCCCTGGTAGACTTGTACCCACCACCATTCAGACTATTCCTATTCTTTTTTCCTCTCTGCATCATTCATTGTCTTTCTTTAGAACTGTTCTCTCCCTCCCCCACCCCCATCATCTTTGTCTGTCTCACAGAAGGTGTTGGTAAATACAGTGGACCACTCAATCAGTTGGCAGACAGCTTGTGAAACAAAGCAGGGTGGATCAGTCGAGAAAAGAGTCATTAATTAATTGATTCATTCATAGCTACACAAGTATGTGTCTTCTAACCTGTGAAACACGGGTCAAATTCATAAAGGGAACACACAATGACTTCGCTGACTTTAAGCTTACATTCTGCTTAGTGTGGGAACATAGACATAACAATTCAAGATACTCCTAAAACTAGTTTATTGTCTTAAAGTCCTCTTTACAAAGAATGTTTCCTTTTTTTTTTT
>NW_022196914.1:73685835-73708041 GCF_008632895.1 Mastomys coucha | reverse complement strand
TTTTTTTTTTTTTTTTTGCCACTTTCATGTTTTGGATATTTCAACAGGGTTTCTTTCGTTTTTGATGGCGTTGTGGTGCCTTTTCTCTGGTTCCTGTCTATTGTTCACCAAAAGCCCATGTGTACAGTAGCAAGCTATAGTTAGGTGTATGAACCTGAGAAACAAATGTTCATTGTGCCTAAGTTGCAAACAGCAATGGATTTCTTGGCCATCTTCCGACCATGTTAGGCAATACCTTCAAATATAAATGATTATCTCCATTTGACCTCCTTCTCTCTTCAGATTGACTGAAAAACAAAACAAAACAAGCAAGAACTAGGAAGGGCTTGAGCTCTGGTCACTACCTATGGAATTTCCTTTCAGTTTACTTTCCCCATTAAATTTAAGACACTATATTTCACTTCTGTCTTGCTTCTCCCCCCCAGACATATTTTTATCTCTTTTATAGTTAATCCAAAGTTAAGTAAGAGGTCTGCTCCCTGGAGATCTGGAGTTTGCGTTGGCATAAAACACTTTCTGTAGACTTAATGGTCATTGCACAAGAGCAACCCAACCACTATACAAATAAATTATCAAGGTGGTTTCTCCCATCTGGTGAATAGCACAAAGGCGCCCCCTGTAGGAAGAAGGGCAAGCTGCAAAATAATATTCCAGGCAAAGGATCACAGAATGGCAGCACATGCAGCTCTGCATATTCTCTGAAGAGAAGCCTGTGCCCCCATTAGCCCTCCAGGGTGGGCTCGACCTGCATTCCTTGATACTTTAAATACTATAGTTTGGATCTTAAATAACCCACAAAAGCTCATCTTTGTTTTGGTCACAAACCAAAGATTTGGTTCCCAAGTTGTTATGAAATCTTTAAGAAGTGGGGCTTAGTAGAAGGAAGTTAGATCACTAGGGGTATGCCCTTGAAGTGCATACCAATACCTCAGCCACCTTGATCTTGAGAAACACAGGCCTCCTCCATTACGTTCTCCTGACATGATCTTCAAGACTATCACAGACCTAAAACAAGAAGGCCAAGAGACTCCAGATTTGAAACCATTCAGAAAACACACGGATGTGCATACACACACACAGAGAACAAAAATATCACTCTTTCCTCTCTTTAAGTTAAGTATCTCAGATATTTTATCACAGTACTGGAAAGATTGCCTGACACACCCTAATTTGAAATTTGACAAGCAGGTGATTTAATGGGCGGTCCTCTCATTGTATCAAATTCAGAATGGAAGGAGAAGGATAAAGGAGAAGCCCATCCATGACTCTCTCCACAGAGGCTCAGAGGAACCTGCTGAGAGTCCTAAAGCCGGGAGAACTATCCAGAGATTCCCAAACCAGGACAAGGAAACTGGGTCTAAAGACCCCCACATTTGCATGCAGGCAGCCGTGCAGAAAGATTGTCTTCAGTAGACATCCCAGCAGGCACAGTGGAAAGCATCTGTCAGCTGGCAGTCCATCCAACAAATGGGTTTCATAGATCGCTGGAGCTTTCAGCCTAGCACTGTGACACTATATCCATTCTTTTCAGCTTCTGATGGCTCTCCAGCACACCCTGTCAATGTTTCCCACAGCAGCAAGCTCCTCACCTCCCATGACTGTGGTTGAGATGTGTCAACACCCTGCCAAGCACAGAACAGCTTCAGCGAAAACTTGCTCAATGTTGATCAAATACCAGGGCCCACACAGAGGCAACACTCAGAGAAACCACAAGTGAGTGTGAAGGAACAGGACTTGCAAACTCAAAATAAATAAATCATATTGTAAGTCTTGGAAACCAAAGAGAAACGAGAGTCAAACGAATCCCCAAGTTGGGCAGGAAAGAGTCTAGGGGGAGACAGGATTTCTCAATTTTCTGGTCAGAAAGTAGGGAGAGCCTGTGGTGGTTACTTTTCTTACTGTTGTGATAAAATAAGCAACAAAGTAACCTAAAGAAAGAGGAATGTATTTCAGCTGGCAGTTGAAGGAGACAGCTCAACGTGAAGGAAATCATGGAGGCAGGAGCTGCAAGCAGTTGGTCACATTGTTTTTCAGTCAGGAAACAGAATGTGACAAACACTGGTACTTGGCTTGCTCTCTCCTTTTTATTGACTCTGGGACCCCAGCCGTGGAACAGTGTTGCCCACATTTGGGGCAGGTCTCCCATTTCATTAAGATAATATACAGAATCTCTCAGAGTCATTCCCAAAGGTATGATTCTAAATCCAGTCAAGTTAATAATAAAGATTAACCATCACAGAGCCCCAGTAACTAGAGTATTTGGATGGATAGAAAAGGTTCCTCTCATTTGCTGATTTTGGAGTGGCAGAGTGTTAAACTGAGCCCCCACATGGCAGCAGCTCCAGCAAAAATAAAACAGAAATTCATCAGTGGTGCATTCTCTCCTTCTGCCAGAGACTGCAGATCTGGACAAGCACAGGGCACCAGGATTAACATACTCTGTCCCTATAGCTCTGCAATCTCCAGTTGTTCTTAGGCATCCTTCTTTCTGTGGGAAGTTCAACCCCTCTCCTCACACCAGGCAGGCACTGAGTCTGTCCAATCACGTTTCTCCTGCAATGATCAGAAAAGTTCTGCGGTTATTAGATTAGATGCCATCCTTGATTTCACCTAGTCCTGAGATATAGGGAGTGAAAGAGATCCTAACAGTATATTGTAGCATCTGGATTCAGCCAAACACGAGGCCAGCTGGGCCCACCTATGTTATGTGAGCCAATCCAGATGCCTCTCTCCTTTGACTGGCATTGCATCTCAGGTAAATCCATGGTATCTTGAGAATATCATTAAGCTGAGAATAAATTTAGTATATCTTACTTGCCAAATATTGTAGCCTAGCAACACAGTGCACCATAAAGTGTTAGTCATTTCTCTCTGTGATCACGGGCCTGGCTACACACTGCAGTAATAGGTAGGCTACTCTACTCACAAGCATCAGTGTACACATCTGAAAAAATGGGTATAAAGACAGCACTTGCCTCATGATGTCATGAGATTGGACAGATGAATACACGTAAAGCATTTAGAGCATGTGCAGATCAAGTACACAATAATCATTAGCAACTATTGTGAGTAGTATGTGATCATGTATTACTACTATTTTCATTTTTGTGGTCCTGGGGATTGAATCTAAAGCATCACGTATTCTAGGCAACCAGTCCACCACTGAGCTACTTTCCAAGCCCTATTATTATTACTGTTATTTTTAAGCAGAACTCACTTGATAGGCAGGAGGAGAACGTGTATATAGAGACGGTAACAGAAAGGGAGAAGGGAGAAGGACCACAGAGAGGGAGAAAGGAGCAGTCACTTTAGTTCCCATAGGGCAATGCACATCTTCTCTTCTGTATCTTTATAAAGCCCCCTTTCCATCTGGCTGCAACCTCTGTTTTAGGTGTTTTTCGGTGGGTTTCTGTTCTTTGCAATCAATAAATTCAAACAAAAGCATCATGCCCATGAAACACAATGCAGCTCAAACCTGAAGGCCATCTTGTTTATGTGTGTCCTCCATCCTTCCTTTTCTACATTTTTTTTTGTTGTTCATTCTTTCAATAACTTACAGACATCCATGACTTGGAAATATTAAATGGAAAATTCCAGAAACAAACAGTACATAAGTTTTAAAGTGCATCTTGTTCTAAGCCCTGGGACCAAACTTCACACCATCTCAGCCCATCCTGGGCATCAGGATGCAAATCACTCTTTGCTCTAGCTTATCCAAGCTGCATGCTACCCACCCATTAATTACTCAGTAGCTGACTTGATGAGCAAAACTGTAGTGTCACCATGCTTTATATTTATATAACCTTTATTTTTTTAGTAAAGATTCCAAAGTGCAGGAGTTTGATACTCTGTTGCATTATATTGTTACAATCATTCTAATTTTATATAACTAATTATTTTTGCTTTCTTATTATGCCTAATTTATAAATTACACACACACACAAATTAACATATGTAGAAGCTGGTACTATCTATGGTATCAGGAATCCTTTAGGGTCACGGAATGCCTCTCCTGTAAAGAAGGGGGACAGTACCCTACTTTTCTTCCCTAGAAGTCCATCTTGTGCAAGAACAACTCAAAGACAGATGCATCCATCTCTGTTGACAGGTGTCAGCAGCATCCCTGACACATAAGTTAAGCAAGGATTCTGGTCCAGTAGTGTGTGGGAGGATAGTGGATAATCCTCTCCACCTCCACCTTCTAACAGCAGGTAATCCAGTTTCTTTCCTTGGCTTCCAGGATTGCCTTGCAAATGGGAAGAGAGGCCGAGGCTCTCTGCTGTGTTCTATTCATAGAAAACCTTGGCCTCTCTCCAGCTCTGTGTCACATTGTTTGTGTGGAATGAGGATGTGCTTGGCTTTTTCAGAATAACAAGCCCCTGTTTTCGAGTCATCAAGGGAAAAACTTTTCCCACAGAATAATGAGCGGAGTCCCCTTCATCACACTGAAGGTGTGTCATTCCAAAAGCCACAAAGAAAGCCTTCCCCAAGAAGACATTCCCAAACGCTTTAGCATTCCCGAGCCTTGACCAGTAAACAACCAGGTCTGGGAAGATTTGCCTGATGCCCTGACCCAGGTTCGTCCCCAGGAAATGATTCCTGCCTGCACGTTTTCTCTCCTCACTTAAAAACACACAGAGCAGCAAGAGAGGCAGCTGATTCTGTACTCAAGTGAAAAGAACACACACACACACACACACACACACACACAGAGAGAGAGAGAGAGAGAGAGAGAGAGAGAGAGAGAGAGAGAGAGAGAGAGAGAGAGAGAAAGATTGAAACTTCTAACCTCTCTTTTCCCACCTGTTTGTGTCGTAAAGGCAAGCCAAAAAATTCACACTTGTCCTGAATTTTGAATTTCAGAGTTACAGCTATTGAGGGGCACGCCCTAGGAACCCTATCCCCAGGGTAGTTCTCCATAGGGAAGGCATTGACTTAGCCAGTCCTTCCTAACTCAGCCTTCTTCTTTCTGCGCCTCCTCAGTTTTTTTTAATTGGCAGCTCTCAATGGCTTTGGACACACTCCAAACTGCAATTTACCTACAAGGAAGAGTATTCGTCCGAGCTAAGCTGATCACTAAAATGTGCCACCACACCTGAGGCTACCTTCCCAGGGAGTAGCATCAGAAAGGCTGGGGCACAGAACAGTGTTTACTGGCTGGCAGCACCCAGTGAAGTGGGGGACGTCTGCCCCTCACCTCCCTGCAACCCTGATTTTCCAAGCCAGCCTCTCTCTTCAACAGGTAGGTTTTTCCATGTTGTGAGGCAGCCCACACCCTATCAATAAATTATGTTTTTTTGTAGAAGTCAGTATTTTCCCTTTCTTGTTTTGTTTTACTTGCAACTAAAGAACCCTTTAAAAAAAAAAGGACTAAGAGTGTTATTGCATTCTCTAGTGTTTCCGTTTTGTTTGCCCTGCCTCCTTGGTATCTCCGTAGGGTCAGGGATCAACAGGGATCATACCTTCACTCTCCAATTGTTGTGTTGCGCACAGTGGATGCTGCTCCGATGAGGTCACCTGTCTTACTACTAAAGGACCAAATAGCTTCAGACTCACTGGCCTCTTTCCTTATTTTTAAAGCTGCGGGCTGTTTCGATATAAACGGACTGGAAACTGTTCGTTTTCAGATCCCTCCTGTTAGACATGAAAACGGCTTTCGATATCTACTTATCTCTCGAATCTGGAATCCGAATCTTGTATCTCGAATGCTCCAGTACATAAAATAACTAGAAAGTAAACCAAGGTGCGAGAATTCCTGGGTTATTTTCAAACCAAAAACTTCAGGTTGCCAAGAGAGGCGGGAGTTCCTGAACAGGCCAGCATTCCTCGGTTTCCTTCAAGAGCTGGGACTTTTCTAAACGGAGCTTAAAATGCATTATATTAGGAAGAATCCTCTGAATAAGCTAAGGGGAAGCCACAAAGGAAACAAGCCAAGTCCTAAAATAAAAGGCAGGAATAGAAAACTAAAAATAACGCACAGGGACCTAGGCCACATCTGCAGGGCTCCCTCACATTCCCGAAGCATTGTACTTTTTTTTGGTTCTGTTTTCAGAGGCATATGCTAATAATTGTTTGGAGAACTAAATAAAACACTATTATTTGTCTTTAAAAATAGTCACCCCTTTGTAGAACTATGAGTGTTTCTAATGATGTTAACTGAATTTCGACTCAGGGTTATTAGCCTTTAACGAATACCTTTAATTTTGTTCTGAAGTCAGTTTTCTATTTATTGTAGATGGAATGTGTTGGACACTTTAAATGTTTCAGTCTGGCAGCAATGAATAAATTGAACTTAAAGGAAATAATGAAATTGGCTTTGATAGCAACACAGGTTTGCTATAGGGCAGGTGCAGTGGTGGGAGTCACTGGATTGTACAGAGTATGTGAAGAGGCTATTGCAACACTGACATAAATCATTGTTCACACCTTGCACAAAGGACATGGAGGGAATGTAGGTTGAACAGCTCGGCTGAGGTCACCAAGTGACACAGTGGATTATAGCCCTGACTCACTCTAATGCAAAACCTCCAGCCGTCTTGCCCTCTTGAAGAACTTTGAGATGTTAATTATCTTTTTAAAAATGTGCTATGTAAGTTAGCGCAGAGGTACAGGCAGGATGCTCATTGCTTGCTGGCTCCATCCATCATGGTTATAGTTGACTTTCTAGGTGGATTCCACACGTTGATAGGTGCCACTCCTCTGTAAGATAAAGCTGCTCTTCTGCCATTTAGTTCAATGGATTATTCTAACAATGGCTTTTCTTTTAAGAGAAATCATTCCGATACATTTTAAGAAATTGAGTATAGTCTCACACTGAAAACTACCCATGTAGAGGTCATCCACAATGGGTGTTTGATGAGCACTTCCAAGTTGTTAATTCCTGTTTTCTCTAGACACAACAAAAACAGGAAATATTTATCAACTCCACAGGTGTCAGGAAATACTTTTAAAACCCTGGTGCCCTGAGCCACCTGCTTGAAGCAGATAGCATAGGTACAGAAGGTGAATTGCCATTTCAAAAGTACACTTTGGTTCAAAGACCTTTATTTGCGCTTTCTGAGGATTCCCAAGCTTGCTTGTGCTGAGACGACATCTGCTCCCACAGAGAGAGAGCTACAGGCTGTGCAGATGTCTTCATGTGAGCGCCTTCGTTCATTTGGATTGAAGTTATTGTTTTCACAGTCCAAGTGCCCAGGTGATTAAATACATCTAAGACCTCTTGAAGGATCAAATCTTAATAATCAAAAGAGATAATCTTATCCTTTTTCCCAATAAAAAAAAAAACTACCTCTAGAATTTTTTAGAAAATACTTAAAGATACAAAGAATAAAACAGATGTCACTGGTCTCTCGACTGATCCATGCATGTAGTTTTGCACAAATTTTAGGGTTACTGTACAGCATGATAATATGAGCTTTGTCAGCAAATATACAACAATGCTCTTTTGGCTTCTCTTGGTTTGCTTGCTTGCTTGCTTGCTCGTTCGCTCGCTCGCTCGCTTGCTTGCTTAGGGCTTTAGATAGAGTGTTACTCTGTAGCCCTTACCAGCCTCACACTTGTGACCATCCCCCTGACCTAGTCCACCAAGGGTCATGATTACAGTTGTGCAGCTCATTGGTGGCGCCCTTCAGCAGACTCCACCGAATTGTTTCACCGAAATCACCATCTGTCTTAACCTTCATTTCTCACTGATAATCCTGCACAGTTACTCAGTGGATAGGACAGGAAGAAACAAACTGCTACTAAGTAAATGTTGCCATCACACTGTAGGCTTATTGCCTTCTGACCTTCCCAGACAGCCTTCTGGGAAAAGTGCTCATCTCTCACGCATTCACATTATTCAGACAAGCCTCCAATCCCCTGAGGCCACTTCAGCTCAGATGCTTCTATGGGGGACACAACACACGCCTGGCCATTCTTCTTCTTTAATGTCTTTCTTTCCATAAGAACATTTCATGTTATAGCTTCCTGACTCTTCAGCTTCCACCCCCATCCTCTTTGATGATCTCCTATCTGTCATTACAAAGGCTCCAAGCATCTTGGTTTTCATCTACTTGTTTACTTTCTGAGACATTCCTCAAACTTGAGATGTTCCTGCCTTAGCCTCTTTAAACTCTTAGAGTTTAAAATTACTTGTATATTTTCATCCCCTTTTTAAAAATAGTAAACCAACCAACCAAACAAACAAAACATTCCACAGGTTATAAAATTGAGTATACTTTGCCAGGAGAAGTAGTTCATTCACACTTTTAGTCCCAGCACTTGGGAGGCAGAGGCAGGAGGATCTCTGTGGGTTTAAAGCCAGCCTCATCAGCATAGAGAGACCCAGGATAGCCAGAGCTACATAGTGAGACCCTGCTTTGAAACACACACACACACACACACACCACAAAAATTAGGTATACCAACTGCTTAGAAAATAGAGCAATCAATTCATCATTGGCTTGAGTTATAGTTTATTTCATTTCTGAGCATCTAAATGTCCCTGTATCAGCCATTCTCAAACAATGGTTTCTAGAACCCTGAATTACCTAGGTGATTGAAATGAGTCCCACCTCAAATCCTACTGAATCAGCAACATGTGGTCTACTGAAGGCTCCAGAAGGTTCCAGAGATATTAGCTTTTGGGAGTCATCACTCTATGCTTAAAATTACTTGGACAGTTTTCACGCTCTTTTTAAAAATAGTGAACCAACCAAACAAAAAGAAGCTCTACAGATTTTAAAATTGGGTATACCTTGCCAGGAGGAGTGGTTCTCTATGCAATGCACCCTTCTTAAGTGGGATATTAGATAAATGACTAGGGTAACTAAAAGGGGGTGGCTGTGCACTGTTGGTTACATTTGTGGGTCCTCTACCTCCATTTAAATGTCCGTTTAAATGGAAGAATAAAACAGAGTAGAAACAGAAGCCCTTCCAAACTGCCTCTTATAAGAAGTGACAGTCTAGTCAGGCTAACAGCAGCTCTGTCCTAACGTTATTGCTTGCATGGTGAGGTTCTCAGCGTCTGGGAGGTGAGGGCTGGATTCCATGAATCCAAAGATTTCAGAGACCCTTCTATCAGAATTAGTCAAAGACTACTTAGGATCCATGAATTCTAGCATGCAGGGTAAAGGTCATGACCCTGGGACCTTAGAAAGTGTGGCCGAAGTTAGAGTGGACAAGTTCATTCTTACTTGATTTTATTATCTTTGGTCACACTGAAGGTACTGAACTCCGGGTTTAGATTTCAAGCTGAAAGTCACCTGAGTCACTTCACTCCCTAAAGGAATATTGTTGTTAAACTTTGTAGACAGGGAGATAGGGTAGATTTTAACTTTTTAAATTTAAAGTTAGTAAGAATATAATTGTCTTTTTAAAATGTAACTTTGTATCTAATTTCCACTATTTAGAAAACTCAGATAAGCTGTATCTTTAAAATATACAGCTATCTCCCTACTATTGAATCAGCACACTTCAAATGCTTCTGAGTCACACGCGCCCTTCAGTATGGAGGTTTCTCTCTTCTTCCAGGGGGTACTGTTTTAGTCAGGGTTTCTATTCCTGCACAAACATCATGACCAAGAAGCAAGTTGGGGAGGAAAGGGTTTATTCAGCTTACATTTCCACATTGCTGTTCATCACCAAAGGAAGTCAGGACTGGAACTCAAGCAGGTCAGGAAGCAGGAGTTGATGCAGAGGCCATGGAGGGATGTTACTTACTGGCTTGCTTCCCCTGGCTTGTACAGCTTGCTTTCTTATAGAACCCAGGACTACCAGCTCAGGGGTGACACCACCCACAATGGGCTGGGCCCTCCCACCTTTGGTCACTAATTGCGAAAATGCCTTACAGCTGGATCTCATGGAGGCATTTCCTCAAAGGGGGCTCCTTTCTCTGTGATAACTCCAGCTTGTGTCAAGTTGACATACAAAACTAGCCAGTACAGGTATTGAAAGATCTGCCTTTGTCTTCATTTTAAAAGACACAGCTACTTTAAAAAAGCATTAGGAAATAAATGAAAATACAATGCTAATGTTAATTATAAGAATACCAGCAGATGTATGAATGGAGAGAAGTAGACACTCAAAGATCTGTGACCTTCGGTCAGTTAACAGACATACAGGACGATTATTTGGGATTTTCTCAATGAAATGGAATGGAGTGTAGTGGCTGTTTCATGGAAATTTTTCTGCCTTCCAAGAAGGAGAAAAAATAAAACAAGGATTTTTGCTGAGTTCAGTATCTGAATAACAGTGAAAGAATCATCACTCGGTAACCTTGATAATACTGGTATACTATATACTATGTCATATACTACATATACTACATCATATAATACACATTACATACTATATAGCTAACTTAACATACCAAAATGTGAATTTTGTTGATTTTGAATTAAAAGAGAGACAGAGAGACAGAGATAGAGATAAAAACATAAGTTTAAGGGAAACAAACCCAGAAGTGAATAAAACTGTAAAAATGGCTGCTATATGCATTATATATTATATATTATATGTTATATATATATATTATATATTATATAGCCTTATATAGTACGGACCCACTTTTCAGGAGGATCACAGTCTGAATCCGCTATGGACAGAAATGTTCTACCCCTTGTGTTGGTACAGAAATGCATCTGCAGCATCAAAGTCAATTAAAGAGCTTGACCTCTAATGTAAATTAGCTCTCTTATTGATTGAGTAAAACTTAAAGGAAAATCAGTCAGCATAGAACAGCTGTGCCATTTTTATTGAACAACAATAAACAATACTGTTCTTTTAAAAACAAAACCTAACAGCTGGTTGTGCTTACGTCCAAGAATCTTCCCACAAGTACATTCACAACTCTGTTGACAAGGTTTAAGAATAAAACATAAGTCAATAAGGAAACGCTTCTTAAATAAAATACTCTGCAAATATCTCCCAGCATCCGCCGTCAAACTGTTCTTCGTGTGCTAAGGTCCTCCGGGTGCAAGCTCAGTTCCATTTATCAATCAAGTTTGAAAGAATAAAAGATGAAAATAAACTATACCTTAAAGCTGACACATTTCCTAATGAAAATTAACTTTCCTTTCTCAAACTGTCTAAAAAGTTATTTTCTGATTTAAATTTAAAATTCACTCGAGATATAGCATTTTTAAAAATTTTTTCAACATTTTATAAACCCAGAGTAGCTACATTTTTATTACTATTAGTGCAATTGTTAATAACAAAATTTCCATATATGAGTATTTGAGAACCCATTTTAAACAAACAACATTAGGGTAATTTCTCTAAGATGGGGAGACAGATGGGTGCTGGAGAAACATTTAAACTATGAAATTTGTTTATAAAAATACATAAATATTCACCTTCACCCTGTTCTGTCCCTCAGGAGGCAAACTACCTCCTAGATCTGTCTCAAGGCCCACAGTGTTTAAATCAGTGATGAGAAGTGATGGGAATATATATACATATATATGTGTGTATATATATATTCAGTCCTCTGTCCATCTCTTCTGCCCATCCCCATTCCCACCAGATACAAGTAGCTGTAATAATAGCATTTGCATTCAAAGCAGTTGCTTAGACTCCCAGGAGCTTCCAATATCTTACTTCCCTCAGGCTTTTCTGTTCTTGTTTTATTTCCTCCAATAAAAACAAAATAATAAATTTTAAGCTACTACAAGGAGGATCCAAGTATTATAACCCCTACTTTCACTACTACCCCCAGCGTCTCTTACTCCTAACTCTTCTTCAACCTGTATCTCAATAAGAATGTGCACCCAAGTCAATGAAACCACCATTCCTTCAGCTTTGGTTGGATTACTCACTGACAGTAAGACCATCTCAATTGCATATCAAGTTCCTTGGTGATACCACACACACATACACATGCACACACACACGCACACACACATGCACCTGCACACACTTAACAGATCTATATGAATTTAAATATTTAACAAATATCTAAAAGTGTTCATTCATATGTGTTTTATGGGTTGTATATAGCCTACATTATTTTTTCTGAATCACACTTGATCTCCATAAATCACATGTCCACAGTCTATGTTCTAGACGGTTCTTAAAATGTTGGCTGAACGTTGGTCACTAAAGTGGAGCCGTCTCTTGACAAATCTCAGCCAGGATCAGCGTGGATTTAACCACTTCATCACGGAGGGCCGGGCAGCATTCCCTTCTCCAATCTCTTCTCTCACAGCGTTGCCATCTCCGGATGCTGCGTCACGCTCTGAAAATAGAAGGCACACAAATCAAAACATCTGTAAGTTAAAGATCAAGTGTGGATTTATTTTATTTTGGTTTTGCCTTTTGGTTGAATTTAAAATAAATCTTTGATTCAAATCCTCTGTTCACTCTACTGAACAGCTCAGAAACACTCTTCCAGCCAGGATAACGTCCTCACATCATTTCTCTACATGCACCCAGCATCACTTCTGCCATGGTCCACATGCACCCCACCCCTCCCAGACATTATCTCACTCCATCCCTAAGCTGGAAAGCTTAATAAAAGCAGGACTTCTTGCATTTGCTGATTCTTCCACTTGGTCACCTGTATCCTCAGCATGGATAACAATGTTTGGAACATGATAGGTGCTCAATACCTACTCAGGAAATGATGAGATGCTGCAAAAATAAATCTCTAAAAAGAATTTTATATTAACTTCATGAAAGATGACTTAATGTCTTGATATTGCTCCAGAAGGCAGCTCTCTTTTCTAAAGGTAGATCTTGTTCTTCATATGGGAAAGGCTTATAAGATTTAGAATTCTTTTTAGAGTGAAATCTGCTCCTAAGAGGAGTAAGACATGCTTGTGTTCACAGTATACATCATGAAATAGGATGGAGCACGATTAGTGTGGTGTAGCAGATTAATGAATATGGAAAATTCCTAGCTTGAAAAAATGAGACTCCTGAGTTTCCATTATTGGACACTGGCTGACAGAAAAGGAATAAAATTTAAAATTGAGATGGATAGGATCAGGAGAGAGAGGGAGAGAGAGAGAGAGAGAGAGAGAGAGAGAGAGAGAGAGAGAGAGAGAGAGAGAGGAGAGCACAGCAGGTAGCAATTTGAAGAAGATCCCATGCAACTGGTCCTGTGATAGTGGACCTGGAAATTATTTGATCTGTTCTCAAAGGGTGGGATCAGATGGATTTGTGAGGTGCTAATGTGAAGCCCATGGCAGGACTGAGGACCCATGCTCTTCCCTGTAGACTCTGGCACACAGTAAGGCAAATCCCAAGTAGGCAAGGCACAGCCAAACAAGGCAGCCTGTCCATATCTTTCAGATGCTCTTCCTCCCTCGTGAATCTGAGGTTCACTAAGATTACCTGGATAAAAGATTTTTAAATATGGATCCAAAAAATTAAAAAAAAAAAAAAAACTAACCAATTTCCTTTTACATTTCTAGTAAGAATCTCCATTCCTGGCTTTCGATATAAACATTTTTGTGTAGCTTAGTATATAATGACCATCCAGTAATAAATAACCTTCTAGAATTTTTATATAGTAGCCAAGATATCAGAATCATTTGCAAGCAAACTAAAGAGAGTGTCAAACTCATGAACGAGGCTGCACAACCAAAGGGAAACTGCCAGCGCCAGCGTGTCATAGCAGGAGGGACCTAGGTATACCAATCAAGAGTCCCCATCCGGGAGACTGTTGCAGGCAGCCACCATAGCCTCCCAGACATTCCATCCCAGGTACCACCAAAGGGTCACAATGAAGTGATGGAGATGCAGTTTGATAGTAGAACATTCATCCAGTGTCCACAATGCCTTGGCTTCAGTCTCCAAGACTACAAAAAAATCAACCAACCAAAACAACACCAACAAAGATCTGCAGTACAATTAAATGCTGCCTTTCAGAAAGATTTAGGTGCAAACTTCAATGACTGAAGGTTCAAAGGTTATTTCTTCACAGTTTTGTGTAACCATGGTCTTAAGAAGGCAAAACAAGTATTCGGAGTGGTGACACATGTCTAAGTTCCAGTGTTCAGAAGGGAGGTGCATGCATTGTTGTGAGTTTGAGGCCAGCCTGGTCTACACAGTAAGTTCCAGGCCAACTAATGTTACATAGTGAGACTCTGACTCTATTTGTAAAGATAAAAAGAAAAGATTAAAGGAAGCTGAAAATGCTTGAGGCTGTAAGAAAATGGATCTCAGATCTCTTTTGTAAACAATTGCTTCAGAGCACTCCCAGATCTGAGAGAGAGTGATTGGTGGTTTCCAATTATAGTTTTCAGGTACTGTGAAGAACGTGAAGAAGAGGGAAGCCAGTGAGTCCTGGGCTAATCAGAAGGTTCTGGAATGAGCTGGATATGAAACACTAGATATGCTGATGACCCTAAAGGGATTTGTCTTCATGTGTTATAAGAAACTCACATAAAAAGCTATTCATGTCTTAAATCCCCCACCTTTTGCTTTGTCAAAAACTACAAAGATAAATCACATGATCTAATCTGTTCATAATGTCCCAATTTCCAGACTCAATATCCATGAAGATATTCATCTAGTTAGTTAAAATTTGATGTATAAGACCACAGTCAGACTTAAAACTATGAATTGACTTAAAAGCACAAAACCCAAAGATGGTAAGAGAAAAACAAGCACATTTGCTGAATTTCACATGCAAAGGGCCAGAAGCACAACCTAAATAAAAAATTAAATTAAATTAAATATAAAAAAAGTGACTGCTTTCCATCTGGAGGAGGTACTGATATTAATGGGCAGTTGTTGTGGAATGACCCCTTATAACTGTATGATCATGAACCTTGCCTTTGTATTTTATTGTTAGTTATGGAGGCAACCACACAGCCCAGACCTGTCAGCCACATGTAAGCATTGCTACATTATTATTATTCCCTGAATCTCACCACAGAGATTGATTCTTACCAGCTCCAAAATCCATAAACCCACAATTATTCCATTTTATTGTTTCCATTTGATGAAGGAGGAGGAGGGAGGAGGAGGGGAGGGGAGGTAGAGGAGGAGGCAGGAAGAGGAGAAGGAGGGACAGGAAGAGGAGAAATGTTCTGTATCTTTTATTCTGGCTCTTAAAGCTGAGCCTACAAATATCCCACTGCTCTCTTTCTGTGTGGACTTGGGAGAGAAATAGTTTTGTCTAGTGAGTTCATAAAACAGATCATTAAAGCGTTCAAAGAACTTTGCCTATCTTGGTTGGATGGTTTTTTTAGTGACAGGTTTGTCTTTGTTAATTCATTCAACTGCGATAAACTTTATGAGAATCCTCAGAATTATCAATGAGATTTGTTTTGAAAATAGCAAAACTACCAAACTCAAGGACTGCCTGTCTTTCCACTGAGGAAAATAAGCTCATTTAGAGCAATACCATATTCCACTCTTAGTTTTTAGGGTGATTCCAACTGAGACCAAGGTCCCTACTTAGTGCTTAGCTTACCTGTGTGGGACGCAGAGGTCCTGCTGGGCGACTTGGCTGCTGCATACTGGAAGAAGGGGAAGTCCAGACATCTCCCGGTCACCCTGTCACATATGCCTGACTGGCAATTGCAAGTCTCTTTGCATTCCATCCCGAACGTGCCATAGGGACAGTCTGAGGGCAGAGCGAAGGCTGCTCGTTAAACATGGGGCTCCATCCTCCCTCCCTGGTGATAACCTTAGGATTGGAATCAGTCTCCTGGACATTGACTGGTGAGTGGAAATCACTCTTCAAAAACGCCAACGTTTGGAAATTGAAAGTTGGACTCATATATGTAAAGCCACATCGGAAGACCAGATAACACCTGCCTCAGGCTTAATTAATTAAGATCATGATTAAGTTAGCTTAAGTATGCCTTAAGTTAGCTATACATAACAAACTTCCTTAGACCAGTCTTTAAAAATACTTCCCCCCTTTCCTCCTTCCTTTCCTCCTTCCTTTCCTTCCTTCCTCATTTTTTTTTCAGTGTGTGTGTGTGTGTGTGTGTGTGTGTGTGTGTATGTGTGTGTACAGGCATGTGTGCATGCATGTGTGTATGCATGTGCCTGTGGGCCTTTTTCTTTGTGTGTGTGTCTATGTGTGCAGGCATGTGTATGTGCATGTGCCTGTGGGTCTATGTGTGTGTGTGTGTGTGTGTGTGTGTGTGTAACACATGTGTGGAAGCCAGAACACAACTTGCTGAGTTGGTTCCTTCCACTGTGGGTTCTGGGGCTGACATTTTGGTTGTCAGGATTGATAACAGGTGCCTTTCCCCACTGAGGCCCCTTGCCAGCCCCACTCCTGAACCAATCTTTATTCTATTTGTTTTCTGCACAGACGGCACAGATTCCTACAGGTTGTCTTGGGCACAGCTCAGTCAGTGAAGATGGGAGATGAAGGAGATATAAGCATTACCTCCTCAACTAGTTTGCTGGGTATGAGTGTGTCCTTAATCTACAGTAGTTGACAGTTTACTATTTTAAAGAGCTAAGAGGCCTATCAGCCCACCTGACCATGAAACAACCAGTCCTCAGTCCACGCCTAGCTTCCCCAGCTGCTAAGAGATTCACTAATCAAGCTCTTGGCAAAGATAAGATGTTAAGAGAGCAAGAAGTTTCAGGATGGACACACCCATGGGCTTGTACACCTGCCAACAATGAGGGGCTCTTTCAGAGCTTGATACTTCATAATCACTGCTTAATACTTAGACTAAGATGCATTTGTAATGCAATAAAGAGGCCTATCAGTTATTGTGAGATTGAGCTTGTGGCATAACAGTATCTCAGTAGGGTAACTCAGCAGAGTCTATATGGAACAGTGGTTCTCAACTTGTGAGTGGTGGTCCCTTTGGCAGCCCCCTATCTCCAAAAATAACACTATGATTCATAACAGTAGCAAAATTACGGTTATGAAGTAACAAAAAAAAAATCTATTGGTTGGGGATCACCACAACAAGAGGAACCGTATTAAAGGATCTGATGTTATTCGTCCTCCTTACCCTGGGAAGAAAAGTCCTTAAGATAGATTTGGGAAAACCCTCTGGCAGAAAAGCACAGAGTTAGGATGTGGCCGTCTTCAGAGACGCTCAGAATGGAAATCTTAGCCCATTTCCCAGTTCCAGGCCCAAGGTGGCCCCTATTGTACTGAGTGCTGATCAGAACATTCCATAAATAAGTGCTGGCTGCCGATAGCTAGCAAGCAACACGGGATCAAACATCTAAATGCTAAAACCAAACCAACAAACCCCACACATCTGGATATACAAGCTGATGTGTATAGTCTTCACGTGGCTGGAGGAGGGAATTCACCTGCAGCAATGGGGAATATCTCCAGGAGGCTGCAAAGGTGGTGAATACACCCTATGATGTCCAACAGCAAGAAAACAGTTAAACTGAACTCACCAGCTATGTGGAGAATGCCAGAAAGAGCAATTCAGAATAGAGTATTAATAGCATAGCTCACTAACCGCTGCCTCACAGCTGGATGCTCTACCCCGTGCACTGTCCATTCATAACCACATTTACAAAGGTGTTTTTATGCCAAAGGAAAATCAGTTCCCCTGAATGCATTCGTTCCCTGTTTCATAGAACAGGACTGCGTTAACCACTTCCTCCCTAATTTCCTTATGTGAGGTGCATTTTTTTTCTTGGCAGATAAGCCAAGAAAATATCTGTAATTTCCAGAGAAAAACAAAGCCTATTCATTTGAAAGAAACATCGTGTATATGTGTGTTCATCAAAGAAAAATAGTTCCTTACTAGTCTTAATCAAAAAATAACCTACGTAAAGGATAACATCTCCAAAAATTTTCTAGAATTTACTTCTGAGCCTTTCGCCAGTTTTGTAGGCTAAAAGATGACTAATTTATGAACTGTATTCTAAAATGAGAATTAATGAGATTATCTTATTTCTAGATGAATGTCATCCAGGATAGGTTGTAATTGTATTGAGTATGAGTTATTTAGAAATTTCTCAGAATTTGGCTTTCCAAATTCAGCAGCTTCTTTGTATCACACAACTGGATGTAAGAATTGGCATACTGTCTTTTTATCACGATAGTATACTGTGATGAGATTATATGGCAACTATGTATACAGACTTTTAAATAACCTTTAATTTTTATACATTTAAAAATATTAATTTAGTCACTAGGTTTGAAAATAAATCCCACAGATACATCAATGCATCATTTAGCTCTGGTTTCTGCCTTAATTATGATTTCATTTCTTTTCTTTAAATCTATAAAACAGCCACCTTTAAAAAAAAAACAGACTTTTAGATTACTATTATTTCTGCTGGTCTTACAACATCTGCTACTTTCTGCCCAACTGAAACATTTTAAAAGTAAAACTAGGTTTATTTAATAGTTCAGGGGACCCTCTTGCAAGAACATGTGTTATTTTGTTGGCTGACTTAAGCCCACCTTATGCCATAAAGCACATTAGTGTTCATCAGAAATACTTGAGCCTGAGTAAGGCGCTCCTCCCGGTGAATTCTTTCAAGATCAAAGGCTGGCGAAATCTGAGGGGCTAGAAAGGGCTTTAAGAGGTTATCTCAGGAAGACCTCTGTAATCATTAGCTTTCAGAGGAACAGACACCTAAACCGTTTGTAACAGGCTACCTGTCAAGTTTCTAAAGTCTCTCAGAAAAAGAAGGCATGCGAGCTACCACTGCAACTTTCCTTCTCAAATCTGAATGCAGGCAGCGAACAGGATGCTGCAGCCCTTGTGACTCCTGCACGCTGCTGCTTTCCAAACCTCGCTGCCCATATCCTTTTCTCTCTATCAAACACACCACCTGCATCCACGCATCCTGCCTAGTAGTTCAGAGGAAGGAACGCACCTCCCCAGGCTGACTAAACACCCTCCAGAGAGCCCTGCACAGTGGGAAGCAAGGAGTTGCTCTTTACCTTTGCAGATACCAAACTCGTCGCCAAAATCATCCTCCTCGCTGTAAAAGTGACACTTCAGCCCCGGACCACACTTGACCCCGTCCATGCCTGAGACTGTACGGTAGCAGGTTTCTCCAGGCCCCGCAGCGCACACCTGGCAGCAGCCACAATCATCCAGCACCGTCCTCTTGCAACGCAGGCTGCTTCTGCACTCAGTGTTGTCACAATGTTCCGGACAATCCACCGCATACTTGGCGCTCCAGGCCATGCCCAGGTGCAGAGGTACCAGGAGTGTGGTCAGCAGCAAGAGGCTCTTCATGTCTCGCAGCTGGCTCCTGCTCAGCTCCCTGCCGTCGTGGTCTTTGCTGGCGGGAAGCAGCCGTCCAAAGTAGTAGCTGAGCTTCTGCCTACACGTTTATGAGTTTTATACACTGTGTTGCCCGCATGCTTCCCCGTCATCAATTTCCTCAACCCAGCAGCAGCGCTGTGCTCTTGCCAGCCTCTCTTGTTTTAGTTTATGAAATCCAGGATGAAGGCTGGATTAACACGCTGCTGCCATCCAGGAATTGAAAAGCCCAAGCTGATGTCATCTGTTATGTTTAGATGGTTGTTTTGCATGAGGGCTGAAAAACTCCGCTCACATCCGTCTCAAGGACTCAAGGACATCTGAGAAGGGGGAATAACGAAGGTTGCATAGCATAGCCCCCCTCTGCACAGGAATTGCTCTGACACCAGCATAACACTTAGGATGTGGCTTTGTCTCAGAGTCCCTTAGCACCGAGGAGACTGATGCAGACATAAATCAAGCCAAAAGCGTCTATCAAGTAAATAACAACAACAGCAATAATAATGAGCATTTGGCATTTTTCCCCAATAAATAGCTACAAGATCATTTGAAAGAAGAAATAGTTATATTGTGCTTTTTCAAGACTTTGAAGAAAGAAAATATTTGGATAGAAACCTTTTGAAGACTTCCTCCTTCCTCACACGTTCCTCCTTGGCTGTTGTTTCTAAAGCAATTTATGCTAGCCTTGTTCAAGTTCATCCTTGCTCTGGCTGTGTTTAGTCAGACCTGCTACAGTTAAGCATTTTCTTTAATCAATACAAGAAAAAAAAAAGGTAAGGTTGTCCTGACATTGTTTCTGAATTACTCAGTTCTGGAAAAACTTATCAGTTGGACTGCTTCTGACCCAAACTCCCTGGTGAGAAGGCTCATCCATCACCGAGTCTGTGTGTCCAATGACTGCATCCACCAGGTCCTTCCTCTCACCTCCTGGCATCTATCAGAGCTCTTGCTTCAAGCTTCCCAAACAAGGCAGTAAGCCCAAAGAAACAAGTGATCCAGCAGGGAAATCAGAACACAGCTCCAGAAAGGCAAGTCATGGGGAAGAAAAAACATTACCCACCAGGAAACAAGGTCTTAATGCTGTGGAAGGACACAGTGTGGCCCCACCAAGGAAAACAATAGTCCTTTTAAAGTATTGGCTGGCCCCAGAACCTTGTGTAGCCAGGCTTGTGCAAGGAGGGAATGCTAGATGTCAGAGAAGACAGCAAAGTCCTCACACTAACTATATATTCCATTTTAAATTCCCAACCCAATTTGTCAACATAAAAAAAAAATAAAGCCAGCAGGGCAGTGGTGGTGCATGCCTTTAATCCCAGCATTTGGGAGGCAGAGGCAGGCGGATTTCTGAGTTCGAGGCCAGCCTGGTCTACAGAGTGAGTTCCAGGACAGCCAGGGCTATACAGAGAAATTCTGTCTCGAAAAACCAAAAAAAAAAAAAGCCACTATCCCTTGACCCAGTGCCAGTGAAGTGGGTAACTCCCGTCTGTCACAAACTGACTGTGGAGCATCCACAGAACTTCTCATCTTCTGTTGAGAGCTCATGGTGTTTGACCTCTGAAAGTCTTGAAGCCTCTAAGGGCTGAGGTGGCCAAGACACTGGATGTGACATGATCTTTAGGCTTTGCCAGGATACATTTTGTGGAAGTGGGAAACAAAGGCAAGACATTAGCTCCCAAGACACTCTAACTCGAACCATTCTACACTCATGTCTCCAGGAGCAAACATATACTTAGCATGTGGGGCCTTCATAGTTTGTGATACTTGTAAGGTCTACTGAGTACATAGCATGTGCCTAGTGCTCTTCTTTGTAGACAGATTAACTGTATAAAATCATTCATTATGTAGTTAATTACACAAAGTAACCCATTTTGATATTCCCATACCTGTGATATACTTTGATCATATTAAATCCTTTGATTGCCCAATCTATAAAAAAAGTTTTTACTAATTCACTCCTCATTCCTCCCTGTAACTCTTCTCAAATCCATCCCTCATCTCCCCAGTGCCTCCCAAATTCTTTTTTTTTGCTTGTTTGTTTGATTTTTGGTTTTTTTTTTTTACAAGCCCCCCACTTCACTGCCCATACTCACAAGTATGGACTGTTCCCGGGACTCTGGTCAACCTACCAGGAGCCGCATCCTTAAAGAAAACTCACCCTCCTTATACAGGAAGCCAGCAATTGTCAGTAGCTCCTCAGCTACCAAGTTGGGGGGAGGGACTCATGAACCTGCCCTCCCTCCATGCTGCAATGTTGGCTGGCTCAACCTTGTACAGACAACCCTAGTTGCTATGACTCCATGTGCAGTGGTCCTGTCTGTCTCACTCCAATCTTCCCAGACCCCTCACCATTATTACAACCATTCTGTCACCTCTTTTACAATGGTCCCTGAACTTTGTGGGGCAGAGATGTGGTATAGATGTCTCATTTGTGGCTGAGCACGCCATACACATTCTCTGTTCTTTTATTGTGTGTGAGTTTCTGCATTACCCGCTGTCCGCTACGCTAAGTCTAGTGACCTCTGCTGAGGTCTGACTCGCATGTGAATCTATGGGTCCTATTATTTTTGCTTTTTCCTCCTTCCAGTCTCCCCTTTCCATTCCCAATATTAATAGCCTTCTGCTTGCTTTCATGTCTTTGTTCCTACATTTTACACATCAGGGAAAACAGGGATTTGTCTTTGGGAAACTGTCAAAGTACTGTTCTTAATTTTTTATTAACTTCCATGAGCCCCCACCAAAATTGGGAAGCCGCTTCTATTATCATGTCTTACTTTTTGAATGAAGAAACAGAATCAAAAAGAGATTTAAGAATTTGCTCATGACTTCTTCTCTGTTGAGTTGAATAAGTATAAGTATGGCCCCCAATAGATACATGTGTTTAAATGGTTGACCATAGAAGTGTCACTATTAGAAAATGTGGCCTTGTTGGAGTAGGTGCGGCTTGTTGGAAGAAGTACATCACCATGGAGATAGGCTTTGAGGTTACATGTGTTCAAGCTGTGCCTAGTGTGGAATACAGTCTCTTTCTCTCTCTCTCTCTCTCTCT
>NW_022196914.1:73670737-73685825 GCF_008632895.1 Mastomys coucha | reverse complement strand
TCTCTCTCTCTCTCTCTCTCTCTCTCTCTCTCTCTCTCTTGCCTTGTTTTTGTTTTTCAAGACAGGGTTTCTCTGTATAGCCCTGGCTGTTCTGGAACTCACTCTGTAGACCAGGCTGGCTTCAAACTCAAAAATGTGCCTGGCTCTGCCTCCCAAGTGCTGGGATTAAAGGCGTGTGCCACCACTGCCCTGCCCGGCTCACAGTCTCTTCTTGCTGCCAGCAGATCAAGATGTAGAACTCTCAGCTCAAGCACCATGTCTGCCTGCATGCTGCCATGCTTCCCGCCATGATGATGATGGACTCAATTTCTGAACTGTAAGCCAGCCCTGATTCAATGTTTTCCATTAGAAAAGTTGTCATGGTCATGGAGTCTCTTCACTGCAATGGAAACCCTAACTAAGACAACCACCATACTGTGTGAGGTTAACTAGAATTATCTCAGTCTATGATCAGAGCCACCCTGTTGTTCATTAGAACTCAATTACGAGGCAGTGGACAATGATGCCAGTTGTATGGTTCAAGATTTAAGCTGTTTTCTGTTTAGATTTTGTTGAACATCAGCTCTTGAGAAATGGTTAACTGGGAAAGTGGCAAATAATGGCTATTTTTTATAAAGATCTTACTTATAAGACAAACACCAAGCTAGGCACATTACATAGGTTACCATATGTAATCTTCAAACCAACATGGAAACTAGGTATTATTCATACATACATCCTAGAGAGGAGAAAACAGATGCCTAGAGAGGTTTAATAACTGGTCTAACATCACATAGTAAATAATTTAAGTTATAACTTCAGCCATGAGAATACAGCTCTAGATAATAGAACGCAGACTCCAAAATCAAATACATATAGGTGACAAATGACCCAAGTGGGTGAAGTACTGAACTATGCCAGTATAAATCACAAAATGGACTTTATTCAATTGAAAATTATATATGTATCACAAAAAAATGAAGAGTCACATGATACCACATTTGGTAAATGTACTGCACAGAGAGAAAGTGCACATTAAGTGTGCCAAATCTCTATCACTAAACCAAACACAGTCCACAGAAGAGATTAGAAAATAGGATGGACAGAGTTTATCAATGATGACATTATCTCGAGGCATTAATAGCTAACAATTTATTTGGGGAGAGGCATCACCACTTCCTTCTAAGATCCCACAATACCCCTTTGTCCCAGTAATCCTGATGAAATTTTTATACGTAACTTCTCCAACTTTTCAAGTAGGAACATTATCAGTGAACACAGAGGCAATTAGGAGATCACAGCATCGTTAGTCAAGATGCCAACTTTAATCTTCAGCCAGCAGAGAAAAATTAAGGCAAAGACAAAGCTGTTGTCGAATGTCTAAGGTCTGCCTGGCTGACTAACTTTGTGCTGGAGTCTGCCACACCCAAGCCCTGCTCTGTCTGTGCGTCATATAGCTGTCAAAGAGTAAGAAAAGACACACTCTCACTGCTCTAAAATTGCAAGTTCAATTTCCAATGTGTCAGTGCAAATCACCTCTGGATCCAAAGGTTATAGGAAGCAGTCTTCCAGAAGCGAACCAAGAAATGATCTGACTGGAGAGCTTCTCCTCCCAGGACATCCTGTACACTTCAAGAGTCATTGTAACTCTTTCCTTGAACCCATAACACTAACCAAGAAATAAGTTGATGTAGTGTGCACTGATAATCTGTGGGGTTTTTTCACATGTTGTGACTGTTTGTAATAAAACATTAAGGATTTATTTCTGGAGAAACAAACGTCTATCTAGTAGGAATTGTCCTGTGTGGCTTCCAAACTCAAAGAGATAGTTCATGGTCAAGTCCAATGGTACCCTCATAATAAACTATCTCTACCAGATAGTGTTGATTTGACTTATATTACAAAGGCAAACTTAAAGGAAAATGTTGCCAAGGAGAAAGTGGAAATACTCGTAAGTAGATTTTAGGTATATTAGAATTGGTTTTGATTTTTTTGTGTATAGAGGAGCAACATCTGAAAGTAGCCCTGTTTTGATACCAGCTATAACATTCCTGTAAGTGCCTAATGCAAGACCTAGCATATAGCAGAACGTACTAAATATGTAGACACAGCCACTTATTTCACCCCTTTCCACTCCATTCTATGCAAAGTGAGGACCAGGTTCTTGAGCAGGCGAAGCTCACCTACCAAACCAAGCTGTCCCACCCCCACCCCCCAAAAGGAAGGAGATAGAGGCTTCAAGAAAGAAGCCATTGGGGCTTACATGGAGTCAGACTAGGTTGTGATCCAATCATGTCAGCTCCTGTGTAACTTATTCTACCTTTTCCTCTGGGCATTCCAATCTTGGAGGTGCATCAGAGCTCTCATGAAGCGCACCTGCCAAACAGCTGAGAATCCTGGTGGCCACAGTTCAGTTGTCTAAGTAAAGGCACAGAATCAGCTTATGGGGGTGGGGGTGGGGTTCTAGAGCTATCTTAAGTACCAACAAGCTGTGATCAGAAGCAAGTCAGATGTTTTAGATCTCACATCGCTTCCCCAACAATGAACTAAGAACATTAAACAGAGCAGGAGCCATGAAAATGTATGACGGTTATGATCAAGAGTCTACCTAGTTACTGAGGATTTGCTTTATTCTTTTTGAGGGATTATGCACGTGCCTGTACCTGTCTGCATGCGCTGTGTGTGGGAGTTTATGTGTACACAGGTGCATTTGTATGCAAATGTATATAAAGATCAGATGATCACCGGGTACCGCACCTCAGGACTGCTCACCTTTGTTTTGAGATGAGGTCTCTCACTGGCTGGGCTGGCTAGCCCGTGAGCCACAAAGAATTTTCTGTCTCCACTCTTCAATGCTGGGATTATAATCATATATCACCACATTCAGATTTTCATCTGAGTGCCAGGATCAAATTCGGGTCCCCATGAATATGTGGCAAGCACTTGACTGACTAAGGAATCTTCCCAGCCCAAGCCTTGCTGCATTCATCAAAAGTGAACTTATGTATTGGAGTAAATATTTTTCAAAAGATGATCTCTACAGTTACCAGATTTTGGAGAAATGCAATTTTCAGACTATTCTCAAGAACAACATCTGCCTACATAGAAAACTCAAGTGAAGTGAAGCATCTTTATTAGGCTTCTTGCAGGAATGTTGGCTCTCTGACTGGTCCTAATGGCTTGGTCAGCACTATAGACGGCTGAAGAACCATCACAGTGGCTTAGGGCAAATAGCCCTTCAAGAACTCATAAGTCTAAGAGTGAATGTGGGAAAATAAAGATGTCTATTCCATTGGAGTTAAATATATGGATATGGTGGCAAAGACCTCAGAGATCCCTGGTTAAATTTTGTAGTAGGTGTTCACTCAACCAGGAATCTCTGGATGCCACCACATCCAGATATTTAACTCCAATGACATCTCTGGGAACAGCAAGGAAATCAGGCTGTTGGGTTTTTTGACCCCAGAACAATCTAGAAACTTAACTTTTCTCACAAGGTCAAAGTTCATTTAGAGGCACATGGTCTAGACCCAGAAGCATATAAAGAGCTGTGACTGTCCAAAACACCTCTCTTTGTTCCCAATTCTCACAGGTTCTAATTTAAAGAGTCAGGGTAAGTTTCTCCAGTAACTAGTTCTTTGACTTTGAGTGTTAAGTTCTTTGTCAGTGGTAAAATACCTGAGAAAATCAACTTAAAAGAGGAAAGTTTACTTTGACTCATGGTTTCAGCCCCTAGAAACTTGGATGCATTATTCCTGGCCTGTGGTAAGTCAGAACATGATGACAATGAGCCTATGGTGAGACAGAGATGTTCACCCCTTGACAGCCAGGAAGCAAAGGATAGCGGTATCAGGAGCAAAATACACAATTCAAGAGCAAAGCTTTCTTTCTCCAAGTAGGCCTAACCTTTCAAGTTTCTGCAACTTTCCAATATCTCATTTACCTACAGGGAAAGTCAGAGTCACCAAGCCCCCTCACTTTTCAAAAGTCACAACTTTGAGTACCACTACAGAAAGAAGCAAATATTCAACACAGTTTTTGAAGGACAGATGTGATCTAGTCCTTGATATATCTGGGTTTATCCTATAAGAGATTCCAGTCACATAGTGACCCTGCACCTCCAAATATGGACCCACATCCAAAAACTACAAATGCTTCTCTAACACAGAGAAAAGAAGTGATGTGAACAGCCATGTATCTCTGAAAGGCCTTGTGGCTCTGACCTTAGACACCCGAGTCCAAGTGTCAGTCCTTCCACCAGTCATAGAACATCAACCAGCCTTGCTAACAGACATGAAGTCTCTCTCCTTTTTCTCAGTAAAACATAAGAAATAGGAACTCCTCCCCTTTCACAAAGAGATAATGTGAAGATAAAGGGAAAGTGTAAAAGCAAAATTCAACTTTAATATATTATATTTTTCTTACACAACAAATGGTACCATGAAAAGCAATGAGCCAAAGAGCATTGTTCCCAGGCCCCATTCATTCCTCCATTTATCTCAGTCTCTGCAAGATCACTCCCTCATCCAAGAGTTCACAGAAGACCACGGTGACCTGTTCAGAGTGCTCACTCAGGAAGACTCAACCACCTCCTAGAGGCCTTCCTCACCTCCTTCAAACATGGTATAATCAGACAGCTCACTGACTTTTGTCCTAGTTTAAGAGGGTTTGTTTTGTTTGGTTTTTAATACCATCATTTTCCTAAATGACTGAAGCATTAATGTAGGCTCTGGAAGTCAGTTCAACATTAGAACCATCTGACACAATAAAACACAGCCTTAATGAGTCATGTTAGAGGCTGCTACTAAGATATTTGGAATTTTTGCTAGGAATTTTGGAAAGACTGAGATTTCTGATTAACACAAGAATCATGGGAAACAGTTGGGCTATTTTGTCTCTCTAATAATGTGGCACTTCCTTTGCCCAACCTTGAACTGACCCCTTTACAATATAGTAAAATGTTAATCAAGACCACCATGAAATTTGTTAGCTTCTTTTGTGAAGAGGGTCTTGGCCTATAATATGACATGGACAAAATAAGTGACTGATGTAAAAAAAAAAAAAAAAAAAAAAAAAAAAAAAAAAAAGCCAAGGTCCAAAGCCAACCACTTGAAAAAGAGAAATAAAAATAACTTCTAAGCCCTTTACTTAGAATGAACTGGCAGCTTCAGACTCATGCTTTAATCTAATGTCAAAATATCTTGGCTCCCTTACTCCTGGGATGTTCATAATGAAGGACCAAGGACTACGTTGTGACTTAAAAAAAAAAAAGAAAAAAAGAAAAAAAAAGAACCAGAGTAGGAAAAGAAAAAAGACATTTCTTTCTGTCAGCTGCCATGGTTCTTGTGAAATTTGCAGGACTATAATCTCAAAAATTAGTCAATACAGCATCCAAGGGTGTTCCAGCGCACTGTGTCTCCGCCAGCAGGCTGTCCACATCCCAGCAAGCTGGGGATCTTGTCAGAACTATCCAAGGGTTCCAGCTTGGCATGCCTGCTGTAGGGCTGGGGTTGAAGTTTTTAAATAAATAAAGCAATTATTTCTTAGAAACTCAAAACTTTGAGAAACCTCCAAACCAATAATTTTTTCAATCATAGTTCTTCATTTTAGGAGGACTAATCTGGGGATCACTCTGGGGATTTCTGACAGAGAAAGTATGTCTATAAGAGATCCACTTAGGATTTTTAATTATATTACGCTGATGATTTTTTTTTCATATGTCACTGACTCTCCGGTACATCTTCACACTTTCATTGGCAATATGTAAACATTTAAAACCTTCAAGATGGGTGTCAATTCCTTAGAACAGAGTCTGAAAGGTACCAATGGAGTTCCCATTTAAGGAGTGCTCTGACCCTATAGCCAGAAGATCATCTACTTAAAAATAAATAAATAAATGGAGACATTAATTCAGAAGACTCGATATGAATGTTAGTCATCTCGGGGATGTTTGAACTATTGCTAATTTATGTTTCTTCTTATGAGTTTACAAACATCATGTAAATAATAAAAGAAAATCTATGTCCAAATAAGACAAATAATATTTGTTCATTTGTTTTTTAAGATCCAGCAATATAAAAAAGTATTATGTCAGAGTGCAATTGGATGAATATTTTTCTTTATCAACAGACACACAGAATAATAGCACGCAGCTTAGGTTCAATAAAATGCGGTAGTTACTGGCTTGCTTAGCAGTAGAATGCATTACATTTTATCCATCTTTAATCTTCTTCTAGAGAATTACATTGTGAAAGCTAAGACCTTACTCTTGCAAGCTGCCTGAAAACCGTCATCCTAACTTGATCTGACTAGAAGTATTTCGGGGTTAAGACGCCATGTGCTGTAAAACTCAACTTTAATAGCCCACTTTCGGTTCCAAAGCACGCACACACACGCCAGCTTATGTCTCTATCAGTAGACCAGGAGCCTGAGTCCACACTACCATTTCCCAGACAACATGCTGAGCCTGTCTTCCTCTGTAAATATATTTAGGAAGTACTCGCTGAACAAAACACCAAACAGTGCTCTTAGGAGTGAATGGAATCCAGTAGTTCTCAAGGTGGCAAACTGAAATTCCGACTTCTTTGTGGTCTAGTTTAGAGAGCTGTTCTGCAGGAGACCAGCCATTTCTGCACAGGATTGCCTTGTTGAGTACTGACACTTGCTGTTTTTTCAAAGTTAATGCTTCAATTTTTTTTTTAATTTAACATGACAAAACCTTAAGGCTATGAGTGATCACCTTCCAGGTTACCCACCATTTTCTATACCAACCCCCCCAAAATGTAGGGAACCTGACTCTGCCAGGGAATACCTGAAAGGGAACTTTAAAGAGCCTGAAGAGAAAGCCACTGAGGAACACTGTGAAAGGGGGATAAGTGAAAAATCCAAGATCAAGGGTGGCTGGGTTTTCATGAGTCCCTCTTCTGGCTTGTCCATTCAATGCCCTCATGTTTCAGTGATAGCAATGATTTCCTCCAGGCCAGATTTCATCCCTCACCCAGCCTTGCATGTCATCTCTCCTCACCTTACACAGCCCCTACGTGGCAGGTTCCTTCTCTCCCACTAAGAGAAGCCACTTCTGTGATAATATCACAGTCCTTGAAGTGCCTGGTTCAGATCTTACATACCCCAGAAAGTCATGACATAGGATAGACTTTAGGGAAAAATAGGTAATTTTCAGAGAGTTGCATGAAAACCACAGCTTTCCATGTGACAGTGAGTGAAAGAGCTGTTGGAACCCCAGCTTTCTCACAGTAGCATGGGGTTCCACAGGAATGTTCTCTCCCTCTATCCCTCTTTAAATGAACGTGCTGAAGGCTTCTGCAATGCCGTCTTACTTACAGCACATTCCTGAAAACTGACACACTATCTGTCTATCCTTATTCTCCCTCCCTACTGCACCAAGACTGTCACTCATTCCTCTGTCTGAAATTAAAGTGAAACAGAAGCAACTGATTTGTTCCACCAATGTAAAATATACACCTTGGAGCCAAGACTACTCAAGTGTGAACCCTGAATGCACAGTTGTTAATAGTACTGTTTGTATCTGAACCTAGATCTCCCAGATGCATAAAGGGACACACGAGTGCACCTGCTTCTTCTAGTTGATCTCACAGCTCAGTGCCTGGCATGTAGTAATCACTCAAAATATATTGATGACAATGTGGGCTCTGGCTAGGACTCAGAGAGACTTCCCTGATGGTCTGGTTCCTTATGAGCCTATAATTCTTGGTGCCTTTAAGGCACCAAAGTGAATGGACATTGAGAAACAAAGAGGAAGCAAAGAAGGTCCTTGGGTGTGACAGATGCTCAGGCTGTGTCCTTATCCACTAAACCTCTAGAGTAAGTTTGTGGGGGGTAGGAAAGAGTAGACAGAGCTCAGTCCACACAATAAAAACTCAGTGTTACCTCAAACCACTGTGATGGTTTATTTTAATAGATTCAAGAGAGAGAGAGAGAGAGAGAGAGAGAGAGAGAGAGAGAGAGAGAGACGCTTCAATATTGGCCCAGGGTTTGGGGGATTGGGGAGACTACAGAAGCCAGCTGAGAGCCTGAAAGCCGGGAGTGGGCTTTATTTATATAACACCCCCAACAGTTTCCAAGGGAGTGAAATAACAAGAGCTTGGGTGAGATGAGTCACACAGATTCACAGGATCAGAGACGTCACCGGGGATCAAAGGACCGATGAGCCTTCCAGCTCACTGCCCCTGTGAAACGAAAAGACTCATTTCATGGAGCTTTCTCTAATCTGTCCCAACTAATTTTTCAAGGATTGAGTCAAGAAGAAGGTTCAATGGGAGACTTAGTTGCTATAGCCACTTGGATTTCAGACCATGGGGATTTCAGTAGCATAACGAAGAGCCCCATTTTAATAATACCTTCCCCCAAACAAAATGAATGAAAGTCAAAGCCCTCCTTGGGAGGGAGGGATGAAAGACACAGCTGAACAGTTTCCAAAGCACACAGAAATAAATACAGACGTCACTGAGCATCACAAATAAGGAACTAATCTAGTCAAGTGTAGTTACATAACTATGTGTCTCGTGGGCACGACTGCTTGCTTTCTCTGTTTGTTTGTTCCATGATAACATCTGCCCACAGAGATCCAATTCAATATGACGTTGATGTCAAATAAGTTGGTCATACCTTTCGATGATTGTCTCGCTCATCGCCTTCCGTGTGATGAAGGGGAGTCATGATCAGTGGGTGAGGCCCCATGAACTGACAGCAAGATAATCACTGAGACTCTAGAGAACAGGTTGAAGAGGAGAGAACTATCTGTGTCTCATCCCCATCTCGACTTCTCAGAGCTTCAGTTAAACTAGTGTAAAGGACAGTGTACCCCATACAGACCAGATCTGACAAGTCACAGTTGGCTGAGAAGACAGATCATTTCCCCAGGACCCATTGAAAGCAGTGCACAGAGGCCAAAGAGAACTAGAGTTGGGACTTCACAGCCTTCCAGCAACTTCCATGGTGTGAGAAGAGATGACTCAGGGTAAGACCATCTGTCAATACCTCAAATGCAGCCCAACCCACCAATGCAGCAATCTGCTCTTGGGAGATGCTGACATTCCCTGATGTGATGAGAGCTGAGGACTGAGTCTTATGCTCTAGGATGGCACGGCCAGTGGTAGAATCCCCATATGAGCATTCTTGTTTGGGGAACACCAGCCCTCTGCTAGCACAATCACAACTGGCCAAGATTGATCCCCTAAAACATTGAGAAATCCACTGGTCACTTTTGTCCTGTGGGGAGGGGAGGGCTGGCAGGCTCACTTCTCAAGGTAATCTACCTTTATCTTCATACAGTCACATACCCTCCAAGAGAAACTGTCTACCTGGTCCCTCTCTGTAGTCAGATCAAGAATTTATAGTTTCTCATCTAAGTGTAAAGTATGTACTGCAATGGGTTTTTCCACTTGACACCTCTACCCTAAATATAGTAGTCTCTCCTCTTTCCTTCCCTGTTCTGTGCCTTGTATGTACTATTTATTACTCAGAAACCCTTGCCCTCCAGCTTGGCATGAGAAGAAACTGCACAAAATACAAGGAGGAGAGAGAAAGCCCATGATAGTTCTTTCCTGGCTTTAATCTTCATCCTCTTATTCTGCAGCTCCTCCTTCATCCTTCATCCTGCAGCCCCTCCTTTATCCTTCATTCTGCAGCTCCTCCTTTTGATGGAAAAGCAGTAGCAACAATTGTCTCCTTTTAGCCCATGCCTCTGCGTGCTTGTAGTCACTACATCTCTGTGATGATAACCTTTATAAACTTGCATCCATTTGAAACACCTGAGTGAGATCAGTTTCCTGATAAGAATTTATTGAAGTAGGCATCATTCAGCTTTAAGATTTTGTAATTCTATACTTGTGATCCAAGAAGGACATTAAAACATCCTGAAAAAAAATAGAATACTCATTAAAATTAGGTGAGAAATTCTGCCTCCCACTCCCCTAAATCATCCATGAGTTATTTCCTTGACTCAGGAATTTGGAGTATAAAAAGATCTATGAAAAATTAATTGAATCTATTATATCGAATTAACAAAACTTATTTGAAGGTTCTCGTTGAACCTTCTTCTTGACTCAATCCTTGAAAAATTGCCTTGAAAAACTTATATGCTTTCAGTAAAACAATATGATTTAGGTTTGGGTAAGAACATTGCATTCAGTCATTAAGTAATGGTGACAAAATAATAACAATTGTAGGCTCATGTCAGCTGTCTGTGTCTTGTTTTAACACTGTCCACATTTGGTATTCCTTCTATGTGCATCCTGTGCTGATATTGATCCATGACTATTGGATCACGGATCATAGATATGGATCATTCACTGATCCATTTTCCATCTATAAAGTACATTTTAACCTGGACTAAGCCTTCATTACTAAATTACGAAAGAGACTTGTCCTCACTCAAATCCGCATGGCAAAATGTTGGCTGCCTGCTTGTTTTGTCTCTTGCTTTCCCACAGGAATAGTAATCTCATTTAGTAATTTGAATATATAGTTCACAATGTCAATTGTTGCCAATGGTTAGTGTTACTGTTTTTAAAATTGAGAATTAAGATATCTGCCCCAGAAAAAAAAAATTGAAATAAAATACCATTTTACTCTTTGTTGGGTTTTGACCCACAGATTTTTCCATCAAGTTTCTGAACCTTTCCTCTATGGGAGAGGCACATAATCCCTCTCACTAGTCTCCCCTAGTTCCTGATTGCTTCTGGCATGTTCACAAAACAACATCCTGGGGATCAAAGGCTTAAGATTACACAATGAAGAATGTTCTAGATGTCTGGAAATGGAAAGCCTACATTCCTCTTGGAGAGTTTTTCTTCTTCCGGAATCGTGAATTGCTAAGCCCTCCTTGCCTTCTGGAGCTTTGAGCCTCTCTCTGATTTGGATCTTCAAGCTTCTGTGGCTTAGACGTAGGCTGCCTTCTTAGCATGAATGGTTGGTTACCTAGTGCTGCAGCCTTCTTGCTTAGATCGTATTGAGTGTGTCCCAAGGCCTCTTCTCTAAGACTCCTGAATGAAAGACATACAGCTTTGTTCTGAAACCAATCCAAGGCCACAGAGGCAATGTCACTGAGCAGTGGCCTTTCTTCCTAATATAATGATGTGTTACTTTGCAACTTCCTATAGTTTCTTATTTAGAGTCCTCATGTAGTGTTTCTTAGCCATTAAAAAAAATACTTAAATAGAATACTTATTTAGTATTCCCATAATTACATGTATGTGTATGTGTGCATGTGTTCATGTGTGTGTATGTGTGTGTGTGTACTAATGTTATCTGTAGACTAGAAGCCCCATACTGTCCCTGTTGTTTTTCTTCTTTAGAAAGATGTTTAAACTCCTTTAGTATAAATAGTAATCCCTGAATAAAGACAAAACTTTAAACTATTTTTACAATCCCCTCCCCATAAAGCATGTAGATATTAAACAGAAACCTATCTGCCTTAGCATTTCTAGTGTGGCCACTTTTTAACATCCTCCTAACAAGAGCAGCTCATCTGCAACCATTTTGCCCCATCTGCAACCCAACAACCTACACAATCAGAACATCATTCCGCATGCACCTGTCCTACGTATGCGACAAGTATTTCCTTTCCAAACTTTCTCCATCTGTGCTAGATAGCAGACACTTCATCTCAGATGCTTCCTCTGTATTTTCAGAGAATTTTTTTTAATGGCTTAGAAACACTACATGAGAACTCTAAATAAGAAATCACTTGGAAGTCAATACTTCAACGAGTTCTCTGGTATAGGTGGTATTTCTAACAATAAATCCTTGAAGACAGGGGAGAGGGCAACTAAGGAAAACAAGAACATTGAAATTTGAAGAAGAAAGGTCCCTATAGCCAAATTTCACCTGCTTCAAAACTTGATGTTGACTGGCCTTTATGAGTCTCTCTTTTTTTTGTTTCCTTCTTTTTTTTTTTCAAAATCCAGAAAATATAGATGGCGTTAAAGACATACACTGAGCTTGTTTATTAAGCAAGGAATGAACAGAAGTAGATTTTGAAACATGTTCTTTCCTGTTGACACATGTTCAAAGAATGTCTGAAGGAAATACTAAATAAAAATGCAGACGGATTCAACTATTGGCATCAAATCTCTCACAGTGAAATATGGCTGCTATCTTGAACACAACGGGAAAGAAAAGAAGGTTCTCAACATCAAAATTTTGTTGATGGAAACAATGAAAATCTTAATTTAGAATAGTTTTTTTTTTAAATGTTATTTTGACTTTAGCATTGTGAATTCCCTTGGAAACATTTACTCAAAGTGACTCTATTATGTCTCTGGTTCCTGATATTACTCCAGTAAAAAAATATATGTAGGAAATAAAAGACTTTAATATTAAAGTTGAGAAGTAACTACTCTCAATAAATGACTATGAATATTATTATAATGTATTTTTAATTTTCTTCATAGATTCATGGAGGGTAGTAGACATAATATAATTTGTAATCTCTTGATTAAGTGCCTAATTTGGCATAATTGTCTTACCATCCTTTTATTCTTTTGCAAGTTTACAGAGGATAAGGTGAAGTTTTCTCTTGGGAATTTCATAAGATATTAGGGTGTAGTATACGCATTCCAAATTCACTAAGAGATCCATAGTTCTGCTCAGGCAAAGAGCTTTTCTATATTTTGTCTGTGTCCTGCAGCTTTGCATGATGGCAGATTTAAAAGTAGCATGGTAACTCAATATAGGAGGACATTTCAAGGCAGTCCAGCATTTGGACTATGAAATGGGACTTGATGGCTTCTTTTAACCAGAGTCACATGGAGAACTATGATTTTAAAAATGGAACAGAAATGTTAGAGAAATTTGTTGTTTGCTTAGTGGGGAAAAGTGTACATAGAGATGGGGCCAAGGAAAGTATGGCTGCAGAGAGATACTAGGGCCCTCAGAGAGCCCAAGGTTTCACACCAGGACAGTTGAGAAGATGCCCTGTGGGCATCCCACGGATTGGCCAGACCGTACCTACTGTAGCCTCAAGGATACAGAAAGTAAGCTTCTTGAAAAGACGCTCCCTATAAAAGAGTACCTCGAGCCTCTAGAGATCTAGGGTATCTTAGGTCACAGGGCTGGCCACGAAGTGCCCTCTCCAGGATACATTTCTCTATCTTCAGTTGTTCAAGCACTGGATAATGTGTCTGTGGTCCCAGGAGTCCCAGATTCCACTGAAGTCAGCAAGAGACGGGTACTTTCCCTGCGATGCTGGTTTTAAATGCATGTTGTTCTGGTTAGGTGGATTTTTGTTGCTGTTTATTTGACACAAGTAGAGTCAAATCTGAACAGGAGTTGAGATTTAAAAAAAGTCTTTTATCAGACTTGGAGGCCAAGCTATAGGCAAGTCTGGGCATTTGATTGCTAATTGATAGAGAGGAGCCCAGCCCACTGGAGGATAGTGGCACTCCTAAGCAGGTGGTCTTGTGTTGCAAGAAAGGCAGCTGAACAAGCCAGGAGGAGCACATCAATAAGCAGTATTCCTCCTCCATGGCCTCTGCTTCAGTCCCTGCTCCCAGGTCCCTCACTCCAGGGTCTGTCCAAATTCCTGCTGACCTGCCGACTTCCCTTCACAAAGGACTACAAGTTATAAGGTGAAATAAACCCTCTCCTACCGTTTAGATGCTTTCGGCCAAGGTGTCTTATCACCACAGTAGAAATCTAGTTAAGACACAAATAGGATGCAAGAGTTACAATGTCTGCGAGTTTCCACACAGATTTCAAACAAAAGGAAATCTTGGAGGTCTGGCAGTGGCAAGCTAGGATCCCTGCTCTGCAGGCAGCAATACCTCCTGGGTTGTTTTTATTACTGGAAAAAAAAGTAAATTCTCTTGTTCTGCGAGTTCATATCTGTAATTCATTTCTGTTACCTGTGGCTTAAAACAGTCCTTCCTGGTATGAAACACGGACACACATGATGGTTAATCTTGGTTGTCAACTGATCTACAATGGGAATCAACTAAAACCCAAGCTTCTAGATACTCCTTTGAGAGGAATGATTGAAGAACACTGTCAAAGTCTCTGTTTTCCATGACTGAATAATTTGTACAAGAGGAGAAAACTTTGAGTACAGTATTAACACCACAATTCAGAACAATTCAGACTTGAGTGAGTGGAGGTGTTTTGGGCAAGGTTCCTTGGGGCTGTTCTGCTGGGTGACACACTCAGTTCAAAGCGCACACAACCAAGGCTGCAGTGTGGTCGGTGGTGCCATACAGATGAGTGCTGTCAGAAACAGCTCGCCTCACCACACGGTTGATTTCGGAGTTAATTATTTTGGTTGTTATAGCTCTCCAGGAATCCTCCAGGACTCGAGAATCAAGTTGGGACTTCTAAGACATTCAGTCATGTGAGCTGAAGACTTACCAGATTTTTGGCTTTTCTATGCTGAGACAGCCTTTGTTCAAGCAGAGAAATATTGTCATCTCCCAGGATTTAAGTTGGAAATTAGTCTATCTTCAGAATGCAATGTGCTTGATTTTAAAAATTGCTGTTTGAGTTTCTGACTTGAGATTCATAAACATGTGAATTTTGGCTGAAGATTAGGATAGAATTTCCATTAATTTCTAGATTAACCCTACATATACTTCTGTCAGCTTGTACTACATATTTGTGTAAAGTGCCCTTCTTAATACTGAAAACTATGAAACCAAACTATCTACAACTCTGAAAAATATTAAAGATGCTCATATTAAATATTCAGCTAATATTGAAATCTCTATGTAAAAATAAACAATTACATCAATCTCCTTAATATGATAATTTTCTTTAGTCTTCAGTGATCAAATCATAAGTATGCTAACGAATTGTTTTAAAATCATGTTTTTAAGATTTATCATCAAGGCTGGAGAGATGGTTCAGTGGTTAAGAGCACTAACTGCTCTTCCATAGGTCCTGAGTTCAATTCCCAGCAACCACATAGTGGCTCACAACCATCTGTAATGGGATCTGATGCCTTCTTCTGGTACGTCTGAAGACAGCTGCAGTGTACTCACATACATAAAATAAGTTTTTTTTTTATTAGCTATTTTCTTTATTTACATGTAAATTTCTCCCTTCCCAGTTTCCCCTCTAAAAGACAAAGAAACAAACA
>NW_022196914.1:73657623-73670157 GCF_008632895.1 Mastomys coucha | reverse complement strand
GGGTTGTTCTTCCTGTATTCCAAACTTCTGGGCTAATAACCATTTATCAGAGAGTACATACCGTGTTTATTCTTTTGTGATTGAGTTACCTCACTCAGGATGATATTTTCCAGCTCCATCCATTTACCTAAGAATTTCATAAATTTATTGTTCATAAAATAAATTTTAAAAATTTTTTTTAAAGATTTATCATCAGTAAGTATTTGGTTTAACATACTTCCTTTAAAACCTAGCATTAAGTAAGTTTTCTCCAGCAAAAAGAGGTTGCATATTTACTTTAAAAAAATTTTTTTTTTAATTTGGAAGGTGCATGTATATGTGCACATGTTACATGTAATTTTTTTTTTACAAAGGCCAGAAGAGGATCAGGGATCCCTTGGAGCTAGAGTTATAGACTGTCATGAGCCATCCAGAGTGGGTACTAGTTGAGCTGAACTAGGGTTCTCTGCATGAACAGTAAGTGCTCTTAACTGCAGAGCCATCTCTCAAGCCAGGGAAAATTTCTACAGTACAATGAGTATCTTGCTCTCAGCCTGATGGGATAGGCCTATGGTTTCCAGAGACTGTGTGCTCTCACATAAACTCTGAGAAGAAAATGGCAAAATGATCTAGAATTAGCTCCAGGTAGAAGGTTCAGAGGTTGGAAGGCTTGAAGCTGATGTGTGGGGTCATGCTATAATTGTGCAGGATAAAATGGGGTGAAAAGTGTCATCCCATTGGTTCAGTCTCTATGAGCTCCTATGACCCCATATGAGCTTTGAATACGATATGCTCACTCATTTTACTATACCTGTTTCTGTTATGAAATGTCACCATATTTTATATGGAACATATCTCATAGTATCTGAGCTATTCAAATATAAATGGAATTGATTCATTATAAACTCTGCCATCTTTGATTGTTTCCTTCTTTCATTGATAATGTGTTTATTCCTTTCCTTTCCCGTAGTTTCTCTGTTTTCTACTGTTTTTCTTTCTTATTAAAAATTTCATATATATGAATATACATATATATATACATACTATATTTACATCATTTCCTCCTCCCTTTCCTCCTTCCACCCCTTTCCATACCCTTTCCAATACCACCATTATGTCCTTTCAAATTCATGGTTTATTTTTCATTTCTTTTTTTCTCATTAATCTGTTTATTTTTTCACTTTATAGTCTGATCACAGCCCCTTCCCGCCTCTCCTCCCAGTCCCATCCCTACACACCCTTCCCCATTCCCCCTTCTGCTTCTCCCTTTGGACCTGGGTTAGTCGACTCTGTGGTGTCCTTGACCCCTCCGGGTCCCTCATTCCTTCCCCCAACTCTTCCATAAGGTTCCCTAAGCTCAACCTATTGTTTGGCTGTGGTTCTCTGAATCTGTTTTCAGAAGCGGTTGAATGAAGCCTCTCAGAAGACAGCTAATGCTAGGCTCCTGCCGAAGCCTCTCAGAAGATGGTTATGCTAGGCTCCTGCCGAAGCCTCTCAGAAGATGGTTATGCTAGGCTCCTGTCTGCAAGCATAGCAGAGTATCATTAATAGTGTCAGGGGCTGACTCTTTCCCATGGGATAGATCTCAAGTTGGGCCAGTTATTGGTTGGCCATTCCTTCAACCCCTGCTCCATATTTATCCCTGTATTTTTTTGTAGACAGGACAAATTTTGGGTCAAAGGCTCTGTGGATAGGTTTATGTCCCCATCCTTTCACTGGAAGTCCTGTCTGGCTACATATCCTAGGATGTAGCCACAGGATATCTCCATATCTCCAGGTGCTAGAAGTCTCAGTTAGGGTTACCCACAAAGACTCCAGAGGAATCTGAGTATCATGGCTTACTTTATTATTGATATATGTGTATAAGCTATATATTATATGAATAAATATATGCATATAATATATTAAGTTTATTTAGTGATGCTCATGTATATGTTTTAGGCATGACCCATTTTGTATTTAGATAACCAATTAGAGGACTCAGCCAGGCAAAAATAATTTCTCCTTCTCCCATCAGTTGTTAATTTCTCCTTATCTGGGAGTGGCACCTTGTGAGATTTCCCTCACCTGAGTTGGCACATCAACTGGCATTGACACTTGTTGCAGTTTCAGCATGTAGTAGTTTCCCTATCAATATGGATTACCCAATCTCATGACCAACTTCCTGGTCCTCTGGATCTTAAAAATCTTTTCACTGCCTTTTCCATCATGTTCCCTGAGTCTTATGAGTAGAGGTTGTGCTGTAGATGTACCATCTAGAGCTGGCAGCACATGGTTGTTCTCTGCATTTGACCAGTTGCAGCTTTATGTAATGGTTTCCATCTGCTGAGAAGGAAAGAAAGAAAGTAAGAAAGAAAGAGAGAGAGAGAGAGAGAGAAGAAAAAGAAAGATAAGGGAGAGGAAAAGGCAGAGGAAGATGATGAAGAGGAGGAGGAGAAGAGGAAGAGAAGAGGAGAAGGAAGAGGAGGAAGAGGAAGAGGAGGAGGAGGAAGAAGAAGAAGGAGGAGGAGGAGGAGGAGAAGGAGAAGAAAGAGAAGGAGGAGAGGAGGAGGAGGAGGAGGAGGAAGAAGAAGAGGAAGAAGAAGAAGAAGAAGAAGAAGAAGAAGAAGAAGAAGAAGAAGAAGGAGAAGGAGAAGGAGAAGGAGAAGGAGAAGGAGAAGGAGAAGGAGAAGGAGAAGGAGAAGGAGAAGGAGAAGAAGAAAGAAGAAGGAGAAGGAGAAGGAGAAGGAGAAGGAGAAGGAGAAGGAGAAGGAGAAGGAGAAGGAGGAGAAGGAGAAGGAGAAGGAGAAGGAGAAGGAGGAGAAGAAGGAGGAGAAGGAGAAGGAGAAGGAGAAGGAGAAGGAGGAGAAGGAGAAGGAGGAGAAGGAGAAGGAGAAGGAGGAGAAGGAGAAGGAGAAGGAGAAGGAGGAGAAGGAGAAGAAAGGTGTGGGAGCTACACTTCCCTATGAGCATAAGCGTAAATGTTCTTCTGGCTTTCATCACTAAGTCCTTCCTCATATATTTTCTCTTTAATTTTTCTTACATCTTGACCCCAGTTTTCTCCCCAACACCCTACTATGCCCAAATAATGTTCACTTTCCTCTATTCAAGGCCTGTATTCCAATAAAACCAGAGTTTGGATGAGAGGTCAAGGCTGCAGACCTTCCTTGGCAGTCATCCCTACTAACAGGATTCTCACATGTGTAAATCTTTTAAGAAAAATATTGCAGACAGTGTGAGCGACCTGCCTTGGGTCTAGTGACATCATAGGGACCACCCGCCGTGGGACTTTTCCCCATCTCTTTCACAACATTTGAACTCAGACAATGGAATCCAAGGCCACCCTGAAGAAGAACAGGAAGAAATATCATAAAGTAACAGCTTGAAAGCTGGAGAAAGAAATAGGCGGATGACGGGCAACCAGGCAGGCGGTTCCAGCAGACATCCCTTATGCCGGGTCCTTGAGGTGTGCGCCTGTGGCTTCCGCTTAGGCCAAGACCTTCTCAGGGCAGGCAGTGTTTGTCCTCCTCCTGGTTAGGTCACAAGCGACTCAGAAAGGGCAGAAAGTGGAGGGTGTTAAACTGCTCCTTGTATTTCTTAAGCAGTGGTTGTGGATTAGAAAATAGTACTTAACAGTAAATGAAGATAATAATGCAAAAATGCATTCTGATTAAACGTTGAAGTAGAGGAAGATAAAGCAGATCTCATCACCATCACTACCCAAGAGAGGGCACACAGCAGTCCTCTAAAGCTTTCCCATCTAAGCAGCTTAGGAAAAAGCCTTTACTCATCCATCAGCCTCGCAGCACCCAATTTATACTAAAGTGCAGCTCTGACACCCAGGTGCCCTTGTTTTTTGCTTTGTTTTGTCTTTTGTTTTCTTCTTGCATTTATTCTTAAGGTCATTCATTTCAAGACCCTTGTGGGCAAGACGGCTTTAACCTGCTGTAGGATTTACATTTTCTTAGGACCTTGGAAGATCATATTATTATATAGCACCTCAGTGTTCTTCCCAAGCTCAATTGCCAAACCACAGTTTGACTGTAATTGCTAAAAATGAGTTAAACTATTACCAAATGAATACCAAATTAATAATTACCAAATTAATTTAAACTGTTAGCTTAACTAATCAACGAAATAGACAGAAATCAAGCACCCCCAAATGGAGGGCTCTAAGAGGGGGATTCAGTAAAATTCTACAGTGCTGTTCTGAAGCATCTGAGGCTGCGGAGGGCTGCAAAGTCATGGACATGATGAGAGATCCTTTCAAAAGAGGCTGATGTATGTGTGTGGTGTGCAAAATGGCTAGGGGGTAAAGGTGCCCAGGCACACACACACACACACACACACACACACACACACACACACACACACACATACACACACACCTTAATAAATAAATGGAATTTAAAGTAATTTTAAAATGAGGCTGAAGAGATGGCTCAACAATTAAGAGAGCTTTCTGCTCTTCTGGAGGACCCAAGTTCAGTTCCCAGCACCCACATCAGGTGGCTCACAACCTCCTGTAACTCCAGCTCCAGGGCATCTGGTGCCCTTTGACCTCCTCTGGCACCTGCATCACATGCCCATCCCTCCCACATAGACAGACACAAATTCACAGAACCAAAATAAAATAAAATAAAATAAATCTCTTTTTAAAAATCAGCTTTGAAAAGGACGCAGGAAGGAAATCAGGAGGAAAGTTTTGACACTCATCTATTTCCGAGTCATGTCTTCAGAGCTTCTTAGTCCTACAACTGGAGCAGGCCAGCAGTGTGTGATGTAACTTGTTTTTACTTTTAGTCCATCATAGACTAACACTCTTATCCAATACAAATGAACTTGACAATTAATTAAATAACAAAGGCATATAGAAGATATGCCTAACTTTTTAAAAACAGCGAATAAATTGTGTTTCATTTAAAAATTAATGTATTTTAAGTAACTTAATTCTGTTTTATTAATCATCATAATAAGTTGTCAATAAGCTAGAATGCCAGGTTTCTAGCTGATTTCTATCACCCACTGCATGTGTGCCTTTAGACAAGTTAATAAATTTCCCTAGTCTCAATCTCTTTATCTGCAAAATAGAGGTGATAGTACTTAACACCTTGAAAATAATAACCAATAGCTCAATTGGTTATTGTAATAATTAAAAGACAGACTGATGTATTTATAACAGTGTATGTGCTTAAAGAGTAAAGTGTTTTACATATCACCATATGCATAAAAGTATTCATTCTAGATGCACAAATTAAAAAACATATCTTTAAATTTTGTATTTTAATTTTAATAAGGTACATAAATACATGATACACAATTCTTTTTTAAATTAATTTATTTTTGACACTCCATATTCCATTTCCTGCCCCCCATCCACCCTCTGACTGTTCCACATTCCACACCTCTTCTCCACCCCCCTGTCTCCACATGGATGTCCCTACATCCCACCATACCTGACCCCTAAACTCCCTGGGGCCTCCAGTCTCTTGAGGTTTAGATGCATCATCTCTGAATGAACACAGAACCAGAAGTCCTCTACTGTATGTGTGTTGGGGGCCTCATATCAGCTAGTGTATGCTGTCTGTTTGGTGGTCCAGTGTTTAAGAGACCTTGTGGGTCCAGATTAATTGAGACTGCTGGTCCTCCTACAGGATTGCGCTTCTCCTCAGCTTCTTTCAGCCTTCCCTAACTCAACAACAGGGGTCAGTTGCTTCTGTCCACTGATTGGGTGCAAATATCTGCATCTGACTCTTTCAGTTGCTTGTTGGATCTTTTGAAGTGTGGTCATGCTAGGCCCCTTTTTGTGAGCACACCATAGCCTCAGTAATAGTGTCAGGCCTTGGGACCTCCCCTTGAGCTGGATCCCACTTTGGGCCTCTCACTGGACCTTCTTTTCCTCAGGATCCTCTCCAGTTCCATCCCTGTAATTCTTTCAGACAGGAACAATTATGGGTCAGAGATGTGACTGTGGGATGGCGACCCCATCCCTCACTTGATACCCTGTCTTCCTGCTGTAGGTGGGGTCTATAAGTTCCCTCTCCCTACTGTCCAGCATTTCATTTAAGGTCCCTCCCTTTAATTCCTGAGAGTTTCTCACCTCCCATGTCTCTGGTGCATTCTGGAGGGTCCCCCCAACTTCCTATTTCCTGAGGTTGCCTGATTCCATTCTTTCTGCTTGCCCTCAGAGCTTCAGTCCTTTCCCTCACCCAATACCAGATCAGGTTCCCCTTTTCCCCCAACTCCTCCTCCTGCCACTTTCCCTCCCAGGTCCCTCCCTCCTTCCCCACTTGTGATTGCTTTCTTCTCTCTCCCAAGTGGGACTGAGGCATCCTCACTTGGGCACTTCAGCTTGTTACCCTTTTTGAGTTCTGTGGACTGTATCTTAGGGATTCTGTACGTTTTATGGCTAATACCCACTTGTTAGTGAGTACATACCATGCATATCCTTTTGGGTCTGAGTTACCTCACTCAGGATGACATTTTCTAGTTCCATCCATCTGTCTGCAAAACTTAGGATGTCCTTGTTCTTAATAGCTGAGTAGTATTCCATTGTGTGAATGAACCACAGTTTCTGTGTCCATTCTTCTGTCGTGGGACATCCTGGATTGTTTCCAACTTCTGGCTATCATAAATAAGGCTACTATGAACAGAGTGGAACACATGCCCCTGTGGCATGGTGGAGCATCTTTTGGTTATATTCCCAAGAGTGGTATAGCTGAGTTTTCAGGTAGATCTATTTCAAATTTTCTGAGGAACCTCAAGATTGATTTCCAGAGTGGTTGTACCAGTTTGCAATCCTACAAAAAGAGGAGCAATGGAGGAGTGCTCCTCTTTCTCCACATCCTCTCCAACCTGTGTTGTCACCTGAGGTCTTGATCTTAGCCATTCTAATTGGTGTAAGGTGAAATCTCAGGTCATTTTAATTTACATTTCTCTGATTACTAAGGACTTTAAACATTTCTTTAAGTGCTTCTCAGCCATTCAAGATTCTTCAGTTGTGAAATCTCTGTTCTGTTTGTAAGTTTAGTAGGAAATTTGGTGTTTACATTTGTTCAAATAAAACATATTCTTTATCAGCAAAAAAAATAAAAATTAATGTAAAGCCTTGTTGAATTGCTGAAAAATTTCAAATGCTGACTTTCAGTTTCATCTTTGTCTAGCACCTAATGAGTCATAAACAGGTCTCAGACTGGCACGAGTTTGTTAGACACACTTCAAGAGGTACAGTCCCTAAATAGTGTGGATTATGAATCTGCACGCAGGTGTCTGAGCCACAAAAGGACAGCCCCCAAGGGGCAATCAAACATGTGGTATTGGAAGCATCAAGACAGGTTTATCAGGTTCCCCTAAGATACAGGATTGTCACAGACTTCTCTCAGAGTAGCTAACAGGAACAGGTAAACAACACAGCAGAAAGCCACAAGACCCGGATGCAATGTGAGGAGCGGGTCACAGGCTGAGAACTGTGCACTTGCTCAGACAAGTACAGCTGCTGTAAAAGCCATCCAAAGCAAACACGGCTCTCTCCACAGCAGACTCAACAGAGTAAAAACCAACACCCAGAAATCAATGAGATGACCCAGTTCATCGCGTTACACTGCCCACTGTCTTCAAATCCTGGATCCCGAATGCAATAACAAATGATACTATTAACAGGTCTAGAGCCAAAACCCAGCAGCTCATTCTTATAAACCAACACGCTTCTCAGAATTTTCCAGGTCAGCTACAAAAAGGAGTTACAAACCTCTCCTCTCAACTGAACTAAATCTCACCCGTGTCTAATTGCAGTGTCCAAAGCTAAATCCTTTTTTCCCTTCGGCCCGGCCAGCTTGCCTCCTGAAGTGTCTAAGCCAGGGGCTTCACAGAGGGAACTGAGCAGACAGTGTGGTCAGGTTGAAGGAAACATGAAGTCTGAAGTCGGCCCATAAGGGTTTAAGGGCCATCTGCTAGCTGGGTAATCTAGACTGTCTCGGCTTCAGTTTCTCCGTCCCTAAAACAAGATGAAGGGGCAGCCACCTCCCTGGAAATCCAGATGAAAATGTTTAGCCATCTGTACTCAAAGCTGCGCAGTTGTGAGTCCTTACTGTTAAGAAGTAAGCTGGCAGAGATGTTTCAACCCCACCAAGCTAAAACTGTCCTTTACCGTTTACATCTTACTTGCATCAGGATCCTGTTTACAAATCACCCACCCTCTTCTGTTCCCAGCATCAAGAAGAGTTGGTTAAGAACAGATGCAGCCATGCCCACCTGGCAACTTGGGAAAAGGGCACATGAGGGATCAGTAGAGGGCACGTGGGTAGTGGCGGAGGTCGGTTGACAGTTCGTGGGACATGCAGGTGGTGCTAACAGGTTTGGTTTGGTAAGTCTGTGGCTTTTCTCAGGCGCCCTCGCACCGTCTCACCTTTTACTCTTTGTTTAGCAGGAAATCACTGCCCTGGGTGTGTTTCTTTTGCTCAGTGTTTAGAAAGGTTTGCATGCCTCGGTGGGATACTGTGTGCTGTGTGCTGATGTATACTTATTAACATCCACGCTACTCAGGCAAGCCAGGAGATTGGCCCAGTTTCAATGCTCTGGCCTTGGGCAAATAAACCACTCTCAGTTTATCTCGATTTATCATATAATTGCTGTGCTGCCTTCTTCACAGATAGAGACATGAAGATACAAGTGATCAAGGAAAGAGAATTTGGAAAATCGCCTAAGGCATTCAACTTACATACCATTAAATTGTGCTATATAATGATTAGTCTTAACTTTCATTCTTATTTTCTAATCAAAGAAGAACAATTTTGTAAGATTCTTCTGACATCTACCAAGCATAATGGTTTTGGTTTTAATTTTTTTTTTAAATAAAAGACAGATTTCATAAATCTTTAAAAAGATAGAAGTTTTGTAAGTTTTGGTAATTTTTTTTCTTGGTTTTTCGAGACAGGGTTTCTTTGTGTAGCCCTGGCTGTCCTGGAACTCACTCTATAGTACAGACTGGCCTCGAACTCAAAAAATCCTCCTGCCTCTGCTTCCCAAGTGCTAGGATCAAAGTTGTGTGCCACCACTGCCCGGCTTGGTAAATGTTTCTAGAAAAAATTTGTGGCTCTTGTGCCTAAGCTTATCTAAGTATGTTTGAGCCTACATTACAATGTGTGTACCTGCATTCGAAGTATGGACAGAATCCTGCAGCATCCTGAGTCTAATGGATAGAAGGTCCATGAAGAGACCTGGCATTGCATTGTCATCTGTTCCTGGGAAGAGTGATGAAATACAGTCCTTTAAAAAGACACTTTAAGGCCCTGGGTAAACATATGGTCATTTTCAATTACAATTGAGTCAAAGAGAGTTTGAATAAAAATATGTTGCCAATATTCCTCTCTAATAACTATTAAATCCCCCCCCCAAAATGTAACTAAAATTTAACCAAATCTGGTCACACTTAAAGGAAATGACAAGGCAAGGAATGCGTGTGCTACAAAACGCATGGGTTCCTCTGGATGATACTCACATGACAGCTAAGTCACACCATAAAGCCATGAGGATCTGTGCAAGGCACTGTCTTTCTCCATCATAAATCTATGCCCAAGTGAGAAGCAGAGAGGAAATAAACATGATAGGCACAATTTCATGCTGAGGAAAATGTTAGAGCATTGGTTCTCAACCTTCCTAATGCTGTGACCTTTTAATGCAGTTCCTCATGTTGTGGTGACCCCCAACCATAAAATTATCCCATTGATAATTTATAATTTTATTTTGCTACATATGAATCATAATGCAACTATCTGATATGCAGGATATCTGATATGAGACTCCCAAAGGTGTCCTGACCCACATGTTGAGCTGCTTTAGAACAAAGAGCAGCTTTGAACTGTCTACAACTCACTGGGGGTCTTCTGACTTGAGTATTTTTTAACTCCTTCACCATTTGAACCAGGAATCCTCTTCCAGAAATGAGTTCTCCACTGCACACTGACAGCACCCAACCCCTCCCCATGCCCCGCCCCCCGTCAGGCTGACAGATGCTTTCAAACCTTGGATGTGAAAACTCTAACATCTCAGATGTGTGAGGTGAGAACCTTTCAAGAACAACAAGAACCAAACCCCATCTTCAGAATCTCCTTCATCAACCAGGAAGCAGGCAGTCTATCTGTGCTCCTTAACACCAAAGCCCTGTAATTATAAGGTTTTCTTCATCTGCTCTGATTTTCCCTGCTGCTGGGGTTTATATGTCTTCAGAGTGTAAGTATCTCATATTCCTGGCTCATGTGCACATGATGTGAATCTTTAGTGATTACGTTGTTACACTGTAAACAGTGTTTTCCCTCTTACCTGTTTTGGTTGATACAACTGCTAACCGGAAAAGGTATACTAAGTATCGAGTACCGTTGTTGTTTTATTGGTCTTGGAAAAGAATAGAAGGGTAACAGTGCCTGCTATCAGAGGAACTAGACGCCACTGCTGGATCATGTAAAATCTTTTGGCTTACTTTTGCAGGTTTCCATACTGAAATTATTGGAGGGAGAGAAGTTCAGCCACATTCCAGGCCATTTATGGCTTCCATCCAGTACCGCAGCAAGCATATTTGTGGAGGAGTCCTGATCCATCCGCAGTGGGTGCTAACAGCCACCCACTGCTACTCTTGGTGAGTCCCCTGTGCTTTTCCATGTACGTAGTTGTCTATGTCCAGAACAAAGGACACACACAGGATAAAGTCTAGTCAACGAATTAAGTTTAGTAAGATTAACAACAACAATAAGAGGACAATTAAATCAACCTATTCTCGTAGGTAATTTAAAACCCATGTATTGTTTATCTCTGGAATATTTCATGTAATGTTTGCAACAGCAGTGGACCACAAGCAACTGAAATTGCTAGGAGGGCAAGGGGAAGTTACTGTCTCTTACTGGGAGAACTTTTGAGAACTGGAGTTTCTATTTAGGTATTTCAGAATATTTGACCAGTTTAGTAAGCAGAGATATATTGCAGAGGACACTGTAACTGTGTGCCCTGGTGATGGGTTTGCAGATTCCTCACTTCCTCAGCCTTACGCTTCATTCCAGAATTCCAAGGCCCACACTTTGGAAATCACAGCAGTGAGAAACAGCCACTTCCTGAGGTTGGGAGAGCAGTTATAGAGAGTTTACCAAAAGTGAAGCAAAGCAGGTTATTAGTCTTGGGGATATTGAAAGGGGAAGCTTTTCAGACCATGGAGGACAACCTCCATGTCCCTTTCAGCTTAAGATGAAGTGTAAAATCTATCTCAGGATGCTGCAAAGATAGCCAGCAGACCCCTGATGTGGCATTCACTGGAGTATTCTGATTTTGTTTCTTCTGTTCCCATATTTGCTTTTTCAAGCTTGGCTCCCATTTCTCCTTTCCTTATAACAGTATAGCATTTCACTTAAGAACTTACATTAGGGACTGGAGAGATGGCTCAGTGCTTAAGAGCACTTACTGCTCTATAGAAAACCAGGGACTGGTTCCTAGCACCCAAATGGTGGCTCACAACTATCAGTTAACTCTGGTTACAGGTATCCAGTGCCCTCTTCTGATCTGTGCATGTACCGTGCATGCATGTGGTACACAAACAAACATATAAGCAAAATACTCACACACAAAATAAAGTGAATAAAAGCAATAAAAAAAATAAGCAGGCATGGTTTCATATGCCTTTAATCCTAGTACTCAAGAAGCAGAGGCAGGCAATCTATGTGAGTTCAAAGCTAGCTTGGTCTACATACTGAACTCCAGACTAGCCAAGGATTGATAGGCACTGTCTAATATATAGATATAGATATATAGATATGATATATATATATAAGATATGATTTCTATACATGCACATATATATGTATATATACATATATTCCAAAGATTGTTATATAAACAAAACAATTGACTTGATTTTCCCTGCTTTGGATAGTGTATGGTTGTCCCATTTTCATGGAACCATGTTGGAAGCTCAGTAGCCTGAAAATAGGGAAAAGGCGCCCCTTCTGTTCCTACCCAGTGAGCTGTGGGTTCCACCATCATATCCTCACTCACTCTTAAACCCCCTCCCCCACTCACACAGACTCCTTTCCTGCTCTCTGCAGCAGAGAACATTTCATTCAAGGCAAAGTTCATGCTTCTCCAAATACGTGCTCACTCACAGCTCCCCAGACAAGGAGCTAAATGTAGAAATGCTCAATAATTGCAGTGGAAAGTGGAACCGAAGGAGAGGATTTGCGTTGGGGGCTAAGTGTGAAACATGGCACATGATGTATGAAGTCCCAGAAGGAAGATGATAATATTAAGTTATTTTTTAAAAATATTGCCTAGAAGATTCAACTCAAGAAAAGCACATTCCCAAATTGGGGGAAGGAAAGAGTTTAAATAATAAATAATAATAATAATAATAATAATAATAATAATAATAATAATAATAATAATTAAAGGAAGGGAAGGAAGAAAAAAAGAGAGATGGAGAGAGGGAGGGAGAACTGAACTGTGGACTTAGTGTTTTAAAAAAAGGCCTTGGCAGATGTCCCTCAACAGAGGAATGGATACAGAAATTGTGGTACATCTACACCATGGAGTACTACTCAG
>NW_022196914.1:73654608-73656930 GCF_008632895.1 Mastomys coucha | reverse complement strand
TGTTTTTTGGAGGGGAAATTGGGAAAGGAGAAATTTACATGTAAATAAAGAAAATATCTAATAAAAAACGTTAAAAAAAAAGGCCTTGGAGTTTAAAAAAATCTCGCTAAATATTATTTTAAATGGCTGGCATATAAACAACTCTGAAATATGTGGATTGAATTTCCTCCAAGGGAGATTTGGGTGTAAAAATGTAGGCAGATCACTGCTTGGAAAAATATTAAGTCTTATGAAATTCAAAATATTTATGAAACAGTTCAATGGTGGCTTCCCACAAATGTACTCAAAGGCTCCTGAGGGGACAGTTTACCAAGCCAGGCCTCCCCTTCAGCACAGTGACAGAGTGAGCCAAATTTGGGAGGGAGTTCTCTCTCTTTCTCTCTCTCTCTCTCTCTCTCTCTCTCTCTCTCTCTCTCTCTCTCTCTCTCTCTCTCTCTCTCTCTCTCTCTCTCCTCTCTCTCTCTTTCTCTCTCTCTCTGTCTGTCTGTCTGTCTCTCTCTCCACACCCATGTACTCGATTCCTCCCTCAGTGTCTTTCCATTTATCCGTGGTGCCACTCTGAAGTCCAGGTGGAAGAACTTCTAGTTTGAGGCTAGAGTTGAACAACCTAGCAAGACCCTCTCTGCACAGAAAGGAAGGAAGGAAGGCAGAGGAAATACTTTAAGAAAAGAGCACTTTGCATAGTTTACTTTAACTGATCAAAAGCAAACCTCTTCTGCCTGTGCTGCCCTCCTTCCCTGAGTCCTTCTCCCTCTCTCCTGCCTAAGCAAAGGAACCCTCCTGGTCCCTCCGCACACCCCCACCCCACCCCCCAGCCCCAAAGGTAAACTAACAGGACTGTGTTTTATTCAGTTGTTCTGGTGCTTGAATGAACACTTGGGGAACTGAACCTGCTAGACAAATGCTCTACTACAACACCTCAAGCCCAAATCAGGAGCTCTTACCCTGCCTGCCTGGATGTCCATCCCATAACCTCCACCTATTACGTTCTTGGGTTCAATTTGCCTGAACTGTTGTGTGAAATATTAAAAAAGGAACCGGCAGGCTTCCCAAGCTACCGCCAGCAACTGGCAGACGGCATAGCTCCAGCCAGGTGATCTCAACTCAGTGGTCTCTCTGGGCCGGAGCTCCTGAGTCGCTTGGCTGATCTTTGCCATGCCAGACCCACACAATGAATGACAGTCCATCCCACTGTCAGCCACCACCACACCCATTTACCCAGTTGAAACAAAAGTCTAGAAGTTTATCATTAACCAATCAGATTTATGTATCAAATTCTCAATTTACAAGATGCCAATACAATAATTTCAGAACCAATTGAAAAATGATAAAATTTTATCCCAATTATTCTAACCTTACGATATCATAACTACCTGTGGCTGGTTAAAGTCACACTGGTTCACGTCTGCCTCCATCTTGGCCTTCCTCCTTCCTCTCTTAAATACCCTCTCTCCCTGAAACTCTTAGCTCCGTCTCCCTTCTCCCTGTCCAATCACAGGCCTCCTACTGCCTTAAATTTTTAGTGTAATTGGACAGGGAAAATCCTATCACATGAACCTCTGCTTCCTCATCTGTAAAATGAGGATGACCTTCATACGTACCTTACTAGACTGGTGCTTTAGTGAAAGAAATGTATGAAAAGCATAGCACAGAATACAAGACCTTAGCAAACGTTATCAACTATATTGTCATTGTGCCCTTACGTGGCAATAACCAGCAATGAACATGGTGGACCTCTTCTATTGATGATGAGACAAGGCTGGGAGTATTTTGCTTTCTGACAGCCAGCAACTTTTTCTTGTGTGAGCCAAGAGAGATTCCAAGAAATTGGAACCCTGCCTTTGATGCCAGACCTCAGGAACGGCTTTAACGAGGAGCTCTGCTCAGTGTCAAGACAGGCTGGCCAAAGAAGCAAGATGCTAGAGAAGCTTGATACAAAGAAAAGAGTGAGGGACGGAGACAGGCAACATGGAAACAACACTATCCTTGGGATACAAACCCAGGGTTTGGGTCCTGTATCTGCTCTGTGTGAGATGGGTCACTTTGAACCAGTCAGAGGTCTAATGAGACAAATGCAGCCCAGTGACTTTTATACCTAGAAGCGCATTACTGGGCCCCATTGAGGCATTATTAGCAGTCATCTTCAGCAGACAGTTAAAGGAAAAATATACTACAAGCAATACTGTGCTTCTACTCTGCATGTAGTCCCATCACTGGACAGTCAGGGTGAGACTCTGGAAACTCCATACAATGTCACGCACACTTGCGTGATGGCGGTATTTGAGGCAAAAACTTCAAGGAAAGTCAGCCTCCTGCCTCCGC
>NW_022196914.1:73652329-73653855 GCF_008632895.1 Mastomys coucha | reverse complement strand
GCCCACCTGGCCAGAATCCCGTGTCCCGCGGAACAGGGACCCCGCGAGAAACCCCGGTCCGTGGTAATACAAATCCCTCCATATGCATAAGGCCACTCCTAGAAAAACTCTCTGATGTACATATTAATGAGCCTGGCACTATTACTTCTCTTCTGTTCAAATTCATATCTAGATTCAAATAAAGAGATGGAGTCCAGTGAGAGGACTCATTAAGTAAAGGTGCTTTCTACCAAGCTGCCTGACGACCTGAGAGCTGACTCTCAGAAGTTGTCCTCTGACCTCTGTGCACACACCATAGTACGTGTGTGTGTGTGTGTGTGTGTGTGTGTGTGTGTGTGTGTGTGTATAAAAGGGTTTTTTGTTTGTTTGTCTTTATTTTTTTAAAGAGATAGAATCAGCCAAGTGGTGGTGAGCACTCCTTTAATTCTAGAACTCAGGAGTCAGAGGCAAGTGGATATCTGTGATTTTGAGACCAGCCTGGACTAAAAGGCAGTTCTAAGACTGTCACACAGAGAAGCCCTGTCTCAAAAACAAACAAACAAAACAAAAAACCCTCTGTCTCAAAACAAATAAACAAACAACAAAATAAAACAAAAAAAAAGATAATTCTAGAACTCAGGTAATTTAATTTACTTCATGGGCAGAAAACTTGACTATGACGGGACAGCTGGAATCAAGAAGCATAGTGATCTGCTGGGTTAGTTAGCCTGTCCCAGGAGACAAAGTTAACCAAAGCATTTCAGTCAATAGCTGGTCAAAGAACTGGGTAACAGCTGAACGAGCATTAGAAATCTTAGCCGTCTCCCTTCATCCCAGTCTACCTTCCCCAGCAGTGTTTGGACCTCACATCTGTCAGTCTGTCTGTCTGTCCATGGGAGACCTGAGAGCTGACTCTCAGAAGTTGTCCTCTGACCTGTTACAAACACGCCCATTTTTCTGTTAGCCTGTTGATCCAGGGAATTTTGGCTCTTCCTCACCCTCCAGAGCTTTGGTTAGTGGGCATGTTGGATTTGAATTTGAATCAATCCTAGGAAATCCAATCCACATCCCCTGAGAAATTCCATCCCCATTCTGATTTTGCAATAGGCAAACTTTTCAACAAATAGAGCTGGAATTCCCAAAATAAGCTCTTTTGGTAGAAACCAAGTAGTGGTAATTCCAGGCAGTCACAGGTCTGCCATGTGCATATTCTCCCATGCTCAGAACCCGAAACAGTCATCCTCTCACTTGTTTTGCATTCCTGTGCCCCCTTTTAACTTTAAGAATACAGATCTGTGTGTGTAAGTATATGTATCTCTGCTGTACCCTGCCTCCATCTCTTTTTCTAGTAGTAAAAACTAAGAGTTTCATTTTAAGGCAAGACTATGTAATTAGTTGAGTTACAAAGGAATTATTGGCTCTCATGGTGGGAACCGCACTGGCATGTTTCTTTCTTTCTTTTCTTGTTTCTCTCTCTCTCCTCTCTCTCTCTCTCTCTCCTCTCTTTCTCTCCTCTCTCTCTCTCTCTCTCTCTCCTCTCTTTCTCT
>NW_022196914.1:73647510-73652156 GCF_008632895.1 Mastomys coucha | reverse complement strand
CTCTCCTCTCTCTCTCTCTCTCTCTCTCTCTCTCTCTCTCTCTGTGTGTGTGTGTGTGCACGAGCGCGTGCATGTATTTGTTGAATACAGGACCTTGTGCATGGTGGACGAGCACTATCACTAGGCTATATCTCTCAGTCATTTTTAGCACCTTCCTTGTTCTCAGAAAGTATTTGAAGTGGCTTTTTGAAGTACACTACAACAGTATCCTGTAACACACAAATGGTTCCAACATGTTGCCTAAACTCCCCAAAACAAAACCATTTCTATTTTCACCACTGGCTATGAATATACTTGAGTGTCCTTGGTTGCTATGTAGCAGGCCCACGCTACCTAAAAGGAATCTCCTCAGACAGATGGTATAACCTCGTCCGCACCTTAGTCACTTAAATACCTAACACTGTTGGACAGATATAACAGTTCTAGTAATGGAGCACACAGAGATGTTCTTTCCACTGGGGCTCTCCATCATTTCCTGCTCCAACTGGAAGGTTCAGCCATCACTGTGTTACCTCAATTATCTTTGCCTTTTCAGGTTTCCCAGAGACTACCTCCCACCATAGTTTTAGGAGCACATTATCTTTCAAAGAATGAACCCATGAAACAGACATTTGAGATTCAAGAACTCATCTCATTCTCAAGATTTCAGTCTGGTTCCACATCACATGACATCATGCTGATAAAGGTAGGTCTGTCTGCCCCTCTCTGTCCCTTCAATATTCTCACACAGGATCGCTCAGTTAATTAACCACAAGAAGGCATTTGGACAGCACCCTCCCATGTTTGTGGTGACTGAAAGGCTCACATTATCCCATACCCTCTCCTGAAAGAAAAGAATCCAAAAAGAATGCATCTAAGGTATGTTTATATAAGAGAAGCCAATACTACCACTCACTATAGAGAAGAGCAACATGTCAGCAGACCCAAAGATTCACAGGAAATTCTTTTTACATTAGTAACTGAAAACGACAACAGTTGTTTGTGTAACAGAGCCAACCAAGTGACTTTGGGGAACCAGAAATAAGTTAAAACTCAGTCTAGACCACACTTTGTCCAGTCCAAATGAAGTCTAGACCATACTCCAAGGCCCCATCCAGCAGGAAGCAGCCCAGCCCACAAAGTCATGACCTATACATGTCATTCCATAGAAAACATCCAAATGCAGGGCAAAGGCCAGTTTGCTTCAGACAGGGTGGAACCCCTTCTCTATAAGCTCTCCTCCCCAAACACCAGTGATCTCCATGGAGAATGGAAAGCACATTCAGGGGAAAAAAAAAAACAGTCAAAACTGCAGCATCAGACCTTTATCTAGAGGGATGGACACCTCCCCTGGGGCGGAGGGACCACACACCCAATGCACAGTCAAATGGGGTCTAATTACAGAAAGCAGCTGGGGAAGAAAATTTTACTCATTTTTTTTATCATTTAGCTTCACGCTGCTGCAGACCTGAACAAGCATGTCCAATTGCTTCACCTGAGATCTAAAAAATATATTAGAGATGGAACCAAATGCCAGGTTACTAGCTGAGGAGCCGCCAAGCCAGATCTGTCAACCGCCTCTGATACCCTGTGAGAAGTCACTGTTACCATCATAAGTAGAAAACACTGCAACAGCCAAAGAAAGCTACTACAACTGCAAACCTGTTATAACCAAGGACATGATAAGTGCAGGAGATGCCAGAGGCCAAAAGGAACCCTGCAAGGTAAGCATCCTTAACTGGTCCTCCTATTTGAAAGCCAACTCTTCCACTAAAAGGCCACAGCATCTCCTCTATGAGTGTGCTTTTCTTGTGACAGAATACGGATGCATGCTTTGTTAAAATGGGTCCTCTGAAGTCACCCCAGACAGCAAGTGGTCACACGCACAACATCATCCTCAAATGTGCGTGACATTTCAAGTGAGAATGACAAATTCAAACAAAAATGGGAGGACTAAGGGGAGGCACAGCTTGTTCCCTCATGGCATTTACGGCTCTCGGCTTTTCTTTTCTGCTTGTCTCAATGATAATTTGATTGCAAGCCTACTAGTGTCAAACTGAAATTAGCGATTTTGAGGTTTTCTTTTATTTCAGCGGATAATTTAAAACTTTATGCCTTCCTATTTTTTAATTAGTAAAGCTCAGAACCCAATGATTGCCAAAGGGGGGCATGGACATGGACATAGGGCAGAGAGAACAGAGAAATCAAATGGACAGAGAGACAATCCATAGTTACAGACAGAGAGGCAAACACAAAGAGAAGCATTCATAAACAGACAGACACACTCAGACTGAGAGCCTTTTCTGAATAAGAGACTATTGCTAGGTACTCTACATCACAAAGGAACCCTAATCCTAACCCTAACCCTAACCATTAAAAACACTTGAAACTAAGTGATGGCTTTAGGAAACTTTACCTTCAGCTTGTCACTAAGTATCTGCCAATTTTCCTTTTCCAGGGTGACTCTGGTGGCCCTTTGATCTGCAAAGGCATCTTCCATGCCCTAGTCTCTCGGGGCTATAGATGTGGTATCCTCAACAAGCCTTGAATCTATACTCTATTGACTAAGAAATATCAGACCTGGATCAAAAGCAAGCTTGCCCTATCGAGTGCACATTGAGACTGCAAGTGATTTTCCTGGATCTGCCAGTCACTTGCTTCTTTTTCCAGGATCTGCTTGCAGACCAGCGTCCTCTTCAGAGGTAGCTTGCTACAGGGAGAACGCGGCACAGATGAGATGTATTTCTGTTCCTCAGAAATTCATTTTGTTAGGGAGCCATGCATGCTCTCTTTTTCATGTGTGTCAATGATTTATTTTTACCATGCTGGTTTCATTCTAAATAAAATGTGGAAGTCTGTGTTTGTCTTCATGGATGTCAAGAAACATCTCCCCTGCCTCTATACTCCTCAAAGGGCAGTGAGGTATCCAAACAAGCCAGTAATGGTACCTCATCCAACCTTGTTTGTGTTAGGATTTCTGCCAAATCATCCCAAGCTATTAGGGTGTTTTAAGTTATGGTAAGAGTTTTTAAGGTGCTTCTAATGTGTTAAGGGCTTTAAAAAATACCTAGTTAGCCAATACAGGCATCATCAACTATAGGTACTCATATACAATAGATCTTCAGGATTAATTCATCTTGGAAATTAAATTTTTATACTCCCATGAACTTGTGTGATTTTTAAATGTTAGTAAAAGAGAATGAAGTAAGATAATAAAGATAAAGATTTTAAGATACTCTGACATATTTCCCATAGCCCTACCAACTGTATCAGTGTCTACAACCATGAGAGTATTTGTAATATAGATTTATTGACATTTTGCCCCCAAATTCTGTTTGAATAGACTTAAATTGGGTCTGCAAGTCAGAAGTAAAGGTGAATCAGTTAGCCAGGCTTGGTGACACATGCCTATAATCCCAGCACAGGGAAGGCTTCAGCAAAAGTAGCTAGAGATTGAGGCCAGCCTAGACCTCAAACAAAGGTCATGTCTAAAAGTAAGAAATAAATCAGTTGATAAATTAGAAAATCTAGAAGAAACGGGTAATATGTAACCTTCCATAACATCTTACAATAAGAGAATTAGCCTCTAACCCTACAAGACTCCTATCTCTCCATGGTACTGAGATTCCAGTCCGACCATCAGTCTCTGCAGACCAGATCCTCCCAGGAGTTTATTGTTCACAGTCAGACACAACTTCTTTTCAGGAATTTCTGTTCAGTCTTCCAACCTGAAGTATGTCTTTCAATCAGTCCAAGCTGACTACAACAGTTCACACGTGAGGAGGGAGGGCAACGTGATCAATCTGTCAATCAATCTGGACAAAGGATCCAGATGTCCCTCAAAGTGCAGAATTTCCCAGAAGGCTAAGATGCACTTCAGAGGACATGTCAGCATACTGTCTGATGAGCACCAAGAACATCCTGGGTGACAGGTGGGCTCCCTGAGTCTTGAAATATTCAGCCCTCGCTTTAAACCTTAACAGCTTGACTTCCTGCTGAAAAAAACAAAAAACCAACCCAAACTCATTTGACTGCCAATTTCTTTGAGTCTTTTTGCTGAGTCATTTGCTACCTATTTGTGACCAAAGCTGTGGGGTTTTTTTGTTTTGTTTTTTGTTTTTTGTTTTTTCCTTCCTCCCTCAGAACCATGAATTGTCTGGTACATGGGAAATGGAAGTTAATTCTTTTTTAAAAAAATTTAAAATTTCAATTATGGGAGAGGGTGCCAAGTGTCAGGTCCTTCTGGAGCCCCAGTTACAGATTGTTATGTGACACCCAACATGGTTTCTGGGAATAGAACTCAGGTTGTTCGCCTTTCCTCCTGCCCCCAGAGAATAGGTAGAAACTAGGAGAAACGGCTGACAACTATTCATATTGATATTAACATCGGTGTCTCACTCAAACAAAGGAAGTGGTTCATTTTAAGAAGGAAGGGAACCCTTGTGTAATGAGTAGGGGACCAATTATAACCCCTATGGGGGAGGGATGGCTAACAGATCTACGCGGGTCCCTGATGGATGCCCAATTTCATCCTGCCTATGGGCTTTGTTTTGGGGGATTTTTTTTGTATTGTATTATATTGTAGTGTGTGTGTGTGTGTATGTATGTGTGTGTGTGTGTGTGTGTGTGTATGTGTGTGTATGTGAATTTCACATCATGCACCTAAA
>NW_022196914.1:73615674-73647441 GCF_008632895.1 Mastomys coucha | reverse complement strand
AAAAAAAAAAAAAAAAAAAACGAAAAAACCCAAAACAATGAAAAACAACAACAGAAAAAAAACTTCTCTCATGGAAGCTATGGTATGTCACACAGTTATTTATTTACCCTTTACCCAAACAGCTTTACTTGCAAATGTTCATTGCCATGAATGATTTGTCTGGTTTAAGGCCTCTGGCTTCTGTAACGCTATCAATACTGGATTCTCGCTGGGACTCCTCCTGGATATCCTGTTGCAGCTTCTGTTTGATAGAACCTGCCCCTTCGTGCACACCAGGAGTTCATAGATAGAGTAGATGTTGTGGTAGGCCAACTCAAAGCACTGGATCTGGGCTTGGCTGGTAGCTGAGTTGGTCAGCCTGACCAAAGTGACAGTTAGTACCAGCACCACCAGGGCCAACTCTTCCTCTCTACTCAGGCGAGGGGAAGGGCCAGCTCTGTACAAGCCTCAGACATCAACATGGTCTCCTCAAATAGCCCAGACCAGGGATGTTCACATGGCCTTTGGTGGTAACATGGGCCACAGACATAGACACAGACCCCTGCTGCTGCAGGACCACAGACCCAGGCAGGGTCTCTCTAGTAACAGCATGGGTCAGGATATCACCATGGCCTCTCCCATCTCTCTCTGTCAGATACTTATGCATCATAGTGGGGGTCCTACCACCTTGTGGCTGTGGGCGTGTCTCTGGATGTCATCTGCCTGCCTGCACCAGCCTATGGTTTTATAACAGTAGTGGAATCCCAAATGTCTTTCTTCTCTGCAAAAGAATGCCAGTTAGAAGTATTGGCTCTCAGGTCTGAGACCCAGTTTGCCTGGTAACCATCAGTTAACTATAAATTGGCCAACCCTGCTCGTCACTCACAAGGCCTCCCAGGGAAGGATCACATTCATTTTTCAGGTTTTAGCCATACATGTCTGTATAACATCCTACTAGAGTCAGCATGTGGGATTTTACGCTGTGGCTTTTCCTTAGAACTTGGAGTGTGAGAATAAAATTGCTCTCTGGAAGTTACATCTTCCATTCCCTACAGCCTGAATTAGAGTTAGCAAAAGACATTCAGGAGACACTGAATTCTGAAACCTGCTAGAATATGTACAATGGTTGTTGACTCTCATTTGGATGGAGGAGAACGACCATGGGTACAAGAAAAAAAAAAGAGGTAGCACAGACTGAGGACCAGTCCGTCACCCAGGTGTCACCCAGGAAGGGAGTGTGGTGGACCTTCCGACTCATCTTTGGTTCCATCTGGTTCCCCTGGCTTACTTGTCACATGCTCACTGGGTTACTTGGTTTTACTTGCTGTGGTATTTCTGAGAGAACTCTGGTGAACGTTTCCATTCCCTCACTTGTTGTTTCTCATCGTAAGTTAATGAACATCTTGCTTTTTCTACACTGATGACTTTAACTCCTGTGTCTGGGATCACTTGCATTTCTTGTTTAAGACATTTATTTATTTGTGGAGAAGGGCACATGCGCTACAGTGCTTATGTGGAGTCGGAAGACAGCTTGGGAGAGTACAGAGCCACCAGGATAGGTACTTGGGAATCAAGTGCTAGTTGTCAGACTCAGCGGCAAGCCCCCTTTACGTGCATAGCTGTGTCACTAACCCCGGAGTTTCATTTTGAGAGTCAATTTGACTTTTCATATGCTGGGGACTGAAAATCGAGTTTGGTTTCCTGCCTCAGTAAAGGTTAGGCCTTGACCTTTGCTCAATTCCCCAAGATTCACAAGCCCATAAGGCTTTTCAGCAGACCAGCAGTCTGCTTGTCCTCTACTAGGCACTCCTGTGTGCCTGCTTTGGCATCAGGATGGCAGCATTACAAGCAGAGCCTTGGTTCGTGCCCAGGGTAGCACTGTACTGCTTTGCTTTGATCTTTGCTGTGGCCTATCTCATTCACTTAGCACCACAGACACTGGTTTATTATTCAATAGGCATCTCATCTTTTCCTGATAACAACAACAACAACCACTAACAACAACAACAACAAAATTCTAATTAAATTTTGAAGCCACAAATACACATGGCCAGAAGATGGCATTTGAGCCTCTCTCCCTGTCTGTAATGGTCAATAAGAAGTAAATGGCTGGAGCCCTTAGGAAGGGCTCTTTAAAGAGACACGACTCAGAAGGAAGCCAAGTCCTTGGACTACAGGGGTGATGGTTAGCCCTCCAGAAATAAAGATGAAGCATGAGGCAAACTTAAAGCCAGATGCTTTTGACCTCAAAGCAGAAGGGATCCTGATGACCAATGACCCTCAGTACCAAAGGACTTCTTTCAATAAAATACTTAATCCATTGATGTTTTGGAACTGCACACCAGTACTTCATTGTTAGCTCTGGTTTTGTTTCCATGGATTCACTTCACCATGGTCAAACATGATCTGAAACTGTTAAAATGGAAAATTCTAGACACATACATTTCATAAGTTGTAAATTGTGTAAGGTAACAATTTACACAATCTAAGGAAGATGAGATCTCCATGCATAAGACCTGATTCCTCCCTTCCTTGTGCATCTCCTCTGGGTTTTTCCTGATTGTTAGTCACAACGCAGCCATATCCATGATCAGACTGTCGGTGTGTTGACGTGTTTGTGTTTGGGTACCAGTTATTTTCTCTAGTAATGACCCGATGTGATGTCAACATTAATAAAGTGATGTTAGCAATTTGAATATGCCAAAGAGATGCCATGGAATGACTGCTTTCTTTAAGCAAGAGAGGATGACCATTCTCAACTTAAAGGGAAAAAATAGTCTACTGAGACTATCTTCAAACCATGCACTTGTAAAGAAGGTGAAGTATGTATTCTGTTTTGCTAATGTATCTCAAACTAATAAATATCCAGCCCCAGTGCATGGTAAGTGCTTAAAGATGGGAGACATTGAGTTATTGGGTTCAGTACCACCCACAGTTTTGGGCATACACTGGAACTCTTGAGACATCCTCCACAGATAAGAGGAGGATTATAGTATACATCCCACATAATCCCAGTAATAAAATCAGAAACCAACGAAGTTCTACCTTTGATGTAGACAAGTATATAGATCTATAGCCTAATATTCAGACTTTCCCAAATCCCAAATAACCTTTAGATTTCCACCTTACCTTATTTAAATAAGAACTCAGAAAAAAATGATATCTAAATTTTATTTAATTGGAAAACAGTTCCCTCCTGACTAAAAGATCTTAAGAGCACTGGTATTTCTTCCAGCAGACCTGGGATAAATTCCCAGCACCCAGAACCATCTCTAACTCCAGTTATGGGTGTCTGATTCCTTTCTCTGGCCTCTTCAGGTACTGGATGCACATGGTGAATGGACATGTGTGCTAACAAAATGCCTCTACACTAAAACAAAATTAGATGGATCTTTAAAAAAAAGAACTTGTAGTAGTCAGGAGTCTGAAAAAGTATTTTTCCCTTCCTGTGTATTTTGCAAATGGCTCTTGAAGAACTGCTTTTTGTAAAGTTCCTTGTGAATAATGCTGTCTGGCATTTGAGGTTATTATCTGTTCTATTATTTCACCATCATTTGAAATGATATAGCAGCTTTTTCCGTTCAAAATATAATAGCAACTCTACTGGAAGAGAGTTGGATGAAGCAACGTCCTGAATGCTAACAGGATTGTAGAAATCAAAGCCTCTCCAAGAGGGGTAAGATGCTGGCCCCAAGGACGGCCATCTTAATGACTGATTCGTGCCAACCCTGGGATCTTCACTATATAACCTTTAGGGAGCGAGTCTTCATTCACTGACTTAGTCACACATTCAACAAACACTTCTCAAACTCTTCTGTTCCCAGCACCTTCTGTGCTAATCACTGGAGGAGCCAAGAAGAAAAGGGAATTTCTACCTTATTTATTTCTGTCAGCATAAAAATAAATGTAAAATTAAACATGGCATATAAACGTAAAAATATGGGTGCCTCACCTTAGGTTTTGAATGACTTCAAAGGCCCATATCTTTTTTTTTTTTTTTTTAGATAACTTCTTTATTTACATTTCAAATGATATCTTCTTTCCCGGTTTCCCCTCAGGAAGGGAAAAAAATTCCTGTTCCCTCATCCCTCCCCCTGCTCACCAACCCACCCTCTCCCACTTCCTGGCCCTGGCATTCCCCTACACTGGGGCATAGAACGTTCACAGAGCCAAGGGCCTCTCCTGATAACCAACTAGGCCATCCTCTGTTATACATATGCTGCTAGAGCCATGAGTCCCACCATGTGTACTCTTTGGTTGGTGGTTTAGATCCTGGGAGCTCTGAGGATACTAGTTAGTTCATATTGTTGTTCGTGCTAAGGGGCTGCAAACCCTTTAGCTCCTTGGGTCCTTTCTCTAGCTCCTCCATTGGATACCCTGTGCTCAGTCCAATGGATGGCTGTGAGAAAGGCCCATATCTCAAAGGCTGTGAAAGATGGTAGAAGTCTTCAAGTGGTAGGGTATAGAGCATGCTATCTTAAAGAACTATGAACATTCCTTTCCTCTCCTCTCCCCCTTTCCCTTCTCTCTTCTCTTCTCAGCAAAAATTGCTTACACTGATGACACTCCAGTTCCTTCTGCTCTCTCTTACTTTCCAGCAGGTGAGTAGCTTCCCTATCATGTAACCCAAAACAATTACACAACTCTACCATGGGCTGAAACTTCTAGAACTGTGAACCTTCCTCCTCTTTAAGTTGATTATCTCAGGTAGCTTGCTACATATCAGATAGGAGACAAACACAAGTATGATCTAAATTTTGTTACAATGGAGACATACAGAAATTATTATTATGGGGACATGAACATTGCCAGGAACCTCATTCATGCATAAGTTCCAGCATGGTGAGCCTGTTCAGATAAAGCCCAAGTTAACCATGTCCAAAGGTAGAGAAAGAAGAAAGGACTAGATTACCAGATCTGTGCTCCCCATTTCCAACCACATAAAAGTAAACAAGAACTACAGCAATTGATATAGTCAAGCCATATCCATGAAAGATGGGCAAGTTACTCCTTTGGAGAACACAGTTCTCCTCCCAGTGGATTCATTGGAGTGACAGCTAAGCAAAGGGAGGTGCAGAAGTGTCCAGAGAAATGCTCCATTTCCTTCAGCTAGTCACGACTCAGCTCTTCCTGTGAATCCAGATGACTGTTATCTGACCGTTCTGGAACTTTGAAAACTCAGGGATCAAAAAAATTGTGAACCCCAGAACTAGACATCAGGGTTCTAGGATATACCTACCTCATCCTAAAGTTTATTTTGCCTACAGTTTCCCCTCCCTCAATCTTAATTTTTAAAGTATTCAAATAGTACAACATTAATGTAGGATGGGCTGATGTGTTAGTTTTGACTGGCCTCCACACTGCTGTGGCAAACAGTGGTGAAAGGGATGCCCAGACCCACCACCTCAAAGCAAGATCAAACCACAGAGATCTGCAGACTACAGGCTCAAGTTTGTCGTGTGCATCCTTTAGACACAAGGCCTCTGTTCTCATCCCATGGGCTTTGCCTTCAAGTCTGTAGAGTTAAAAAGACATACACCTCAAGTTAACTGTCTGGGGTAATTAGGCAAAACAGGTTTCTAAGAGCATTTTAGATAGAAATGGTATAAACTCAGATATGCCTCTGAGATCCATGCTTTAGGACACACTAGTCAAACATCTCTGTGAGAACAGGAGCCTCTGGTTGCTTTGTTCAATGCTGTAGAGCCAAAACTTACCCTATAACTACATAACAAATATTTTTAATGGCTAGAGAAGGAGATGAATGCCTGACAGAAGAATGCACTGTATTCACAAGTTGTGGAGTGACGATAAATGATAAAGAGACAAATCTCAATCCAACTATAATAATACAGCTTGAAATCACCTTTTTCCCTGGTGATTCATCCTCTAAACGTATACGTGTTAGGCAAGTATTCTACTACTGAGCTACCTCCAGTCTTTTTCAAAAGTCTTAAGACAGAGGCTCCTTAAACCATCCAGGCTAACCTCAAATTTATTATCCTCCTGTCTCAGCCTCCTGAATAACAGGGATTAAAGTCTTTCACCACCACTCCCAGATTGAATGCAGCTTCATAAAGGTGAACACTCCTTTATAAGACAAGGGATGTAGATGATCTAGAAAGTCCCATGCTTATTTAATAGCACTTGGGGCTCTATAATGGGCAGAACACCCCAGGAACACTGAATAATGTTATTTACTTAAAAGTTTTGGTGAGCCACTCTGCGTATCAGGCTTGGAAAGAGTGCTTGTCATTTGTCTTGCTGCTGCAACAAAATGCCTGAGAGAAATAACCTGAGGGAGGACTCATTTGGTTCACAGTTCAGGGGGATTGTGCACCACCAGTCCATCATGGCAAGGAAGAGCTGACTGCAGGACCAAGAGGCTCATCTCATTGCAGGGAACGCAGAAGAAAGATGGGTGGATGTGTTCAGCTCACTTTCTCCTTTTGATTCAGTGTGAAATCCAAGACTACAGAATAGAAACAACCACAGTTTGGGTATCTTGTCACACTTAATCTTAATCCTTCCTCGACATGCCCAGAGTTGTCTCTTAGGTGAACCTAGGACCTGTCAGGTTGACAATCAGTATTAACCATCACAGTATCACTTCACGTTCTAATGGGGAAAAGTTATGAAAGTAACTAGTGTCCCAGATCTAAAAGGATTACCTCATCATGGCTATCTAAACATACGAGCAGTATGGTCGGCTTTTAACAGTATTGGACCAAAGGCTCTAAATTATCTTATGAATTTTTATAAGATTCTAATTTCCTCTTCAGTTCATTTCATGTTTAAAGGACTTAGAAATGTTAGTGTTTTCTGATTCCTCATAAATCTATGCCTCCAAAGGATCTGAGTGAATCTGATGTAGTTTTTAACTCCATCATTGAGTCTAAGTGTGGACACTTCTTGCAAATCTTGCAGATGTTGGTACTGAAACATCAAATAACTCACCACTCAAATCTGAGCTTTCTGATCTTGTCTGGGGTTTTATTTTTCAAAGGGAATTCAAAACTTGAGCTCTGTTGAGAAACGGTATTTTAACAACTGTCCCCTTCACTGTGTCATCCCATCTGGCATGGAGAATAATTAGTTCTGAATACCCCATGCCTCATTTACCTGAGGGAGGTTACCACAGAAATATTTGAGGCCAGGGGGTGTCTGCTTCACTCAGTAGCAGCTAAATTGTTTCTAAAATAGAAAAATAATATCAGAAAAATAGTCCATACATGTTAGGGTTGGAATTGTGGTTGGAAATACCAGAAACAGAGAGGGAAGAAAGAACAAGGCAACAGAAGATCTGAAGCAGACACTGAATGCCTTGGCTTACAGTCTCCCAAAGCAGAGCCAGGGGGCACAGATTTGAGTGCTCGTGCTCTAGGTACAAGGTGATCACAAAAATGATTTAAAAAAAAACAGGGAAACTGAGAAGGGAGGGCATCAAACCAAACAAGGTTGAATATGTATGCTATTTGTGAAAATATGGGCACCAATAAAGCCTGTTACATTGGCTTTGGGGACACTGGACTGTCTTTATGATTATCAGGACTAAGGGGTGGCTAAACCAGCTGTCTCAGTGACACATGTAATAAGATGCAAATGATGTCAAGATCATCTGTGTTTGTTTTAGATTAACACATATTTTGATAGCCTGGTCTTTAATTTCCAGGAGAGATATTTAGGCACTGCATCGCCACTGGAATGAAAAATATTTTAAAGCCCTGAAATCATACCTTTTGGGGTCTTCTTAAAATCTCTACTATACCTAATTTATATCTATGACTCTGACGTCACACACATATACCAATGCAGTAAGTCCTCACAACAAGGCCATAAGTAGGTGCTTTTGCTTGCCTCGTTGAATAAATGAAGTACATCAAGACTGGCATTGTGTCCAAGGTCACAGGTTGGAAGTGACAGAATGCAGATTCAAACTCAGATCATCTGATGTGAGATGTTTGTCTAGGACCTCAGGGTTAGGATTAGGGTTGGGTTGGGGTTGGGGTTGGAGTTGGGGTTATGGTTATGGTTGCATTTAGGGTTAGGGTTAGAGTTAGAGTTAGTCACACAACTTTCTTCACTACCAACCATGAGTCACAACTTCCCCCTTAGGAAATTCTTCCAGACAATTGTGCCAGCTACTGTAAAGTCACATCACTCTCCCCAACAACAGCACATTCCTCACAAGCCTCTCCTCTCTGTACTGAAGGAGTGCTCCAAAATCTCAGGAGTGTGTAAACCCAGATACTTAATGGTATAGATAATGGAAAGATCATATTGAAGGGGAAGGAACTAATCAAAATTCTGTCCTCTGGTTGTTAGAGTCAGCGCCTGATACCAGGCTACTCTGACAAGCTAGGCTCAGCCATCTGTCTTCAACAGGTTAATTACGCACAGATATGTAATCCTGAATAACAAAAAGTGGACTTATTCAATGTGACCCACATTGGGAGGAGGAGCAATAAGATCCAGCTACAACCACCCCCACCAGGTCTATCTGTGGAACCCAATCGTGAAATTTAGGTTTATTACACAGAAGACAAATGGTGTGAACCTCTAGGCATCTATAATCAAAGTGTGATCTTGACCATCACTAACGTTATTGTTTGGTCTTAATCTCTCCTGAAAGGTGGTCTAACACATCAGTATGCAATTTCTTCCTGAGAAAAAAGATCTTCCTCTGACTGGCAAGAGATGGGTGCTGGAGGGGATGGTCTTTACCCTCTCCCAGGAGATTTCTGGGGAAATATTTTCTTGAGGATTGTTAATTCATTGTCTGATGGTCAAAGGAAAGAATAACAAGTGTCACTTTAGATATTCATTCTTGACAAACTGGCTACAATGTCACCATGGATACAATGTGGACAGAAGAATCCTGAGCACGGGAAATCAGTGAAATAAGATTCAGATCCCATCTCTGCCATGAGCTGTGAAGCCTTGACCAAGTCACTTAGTTTTTCCAGGCTCCCATTTCTCTATTCTTCATATCTGTGGGTTGGACCAGATAAGACATAAGAGTTCATAACTGCTCTGAAAACTCTGATCCTGAAGTCAAATAGTCTCCTGATTATTTCGAGCGACCCACGCAGCCTCGATGCTGAAGCCTGCCTCCTTCTTTTCAGATGCTCAATCATTTCCAAGCCACAGCCACACATGGCCATGAGATATGAGGATCAGAGACCAAATGGCAGAAGTGGGGACCCAAAGAGCCAGTCAGCAACCACATGAGGTTCCTCACCCCATCTCAGTTTCACAGGTTTGGCAGCCCAGGGTTTCTCTTGTATTAGAGGAGCCTGTGGAAAAAAGTATCTCAGCAAAGTCATTTTTCTTTTTGTAATAATATTTATTGGTATCTACGGAAATGGGAAACAGATGACAGGTTATAAACATAGACCAAGAGAAATGATTGAGATTGAGATTGTTCAAGAGGTCGCCCTGTTTATGATTCACCTTTTGTGATGAGCATTGCAAATCATATGCTAAAGGAGAGGCACCACTGTAGTGAGTTCTCCAGTTTGCAATTCATGGCCAGTCTAGTCTAATCTCCGTAATATCCAGTGCCCCAGCTCTAGATTGTTTTGAGGCAAATGCCACACGATAGTGTGACATCCGTAAGGACCTCTGTATGTAGCTAAAGACAAGCGCTCCTTGAAAGCATAACCTTACAAGGCCGTCATTACAGTTTTAAGAAATTATCTTTTAAAATCTTTTTTAATTAATCAATTGTTTTGTTGCTGGGCTTGTTTTTGAGAATTTTTTTTCTGGTGATGTGTTTGTTTGTTTCTTTGTTTTCAGACAAGGGTCTCATATGTGGTGCAGGCTAGCCTCAAGCTCATGATCCTCCTGTTTCTGCTCACTTCTCCTGCATAGTGGAATTATAGGCCCAGCCCACCCTGTCCACCAACACTGGCTCTTTAACATCAAACAATACTCTATGTTCATTTTCCCAATCATCTCCATTTCTTAACAAGACACATATTCAGTTCAGAATCCAGATGTTCCCAGTATTTGAAACTGATTTATATGTGTCTTAAGTTTTTGAATATAGAGTGTGTATTTGTCATTTTCTCTCACCATTTAGTCATTGAGGAAACAAGCATTCTTCACATAGTTCCCAGAGTGATTTTTACTATGACAGTGTCATTAGCAAGGCTCCTGTCTGTGTTCTACCTTCCATGGAGTGATACAGTGAGATTAGTGTCTGGAGTGGACACTTTGGTCAGTGTGGATTACCTCTCTGTTAGGAGCTAATAACTACCTCCTGATTCTTGGAGACATGACGACAGCTGCTGACCTAGCCTTCTTTATGATGCTTCTTCTTGTTGGGTTGCATTTTTCTATGCCTTTACTATGGCTAATGATGGGAGTTTGTGCTGCGTTCATTTTCATACAACAGACAGGGCATTTGCTTTTGAAAGGAAACATACAGCAAGTTTACAGTGGTACTTTCCATTTGAAGCCAGGGCTACTGGGTATTTATTTAATTTTATCTTTGCATTCAAATGCATAACAAGATACACAATTGCTCATTTGTTCTCTTATACTACATGTCCAAAGTGATCTCATAATGACCACAGTGATGCTATTCCCCAAATTATGCTTCTCAAACACTTTGGGATGCTTATTTCTTGTCTGTTTATGTTTTGCAGAGTTTTTCTCCTTTAAATTATTTTCCAATTTATAGGTAGGGTCTGCAGAGATGAGTTAGTAGATAGAGTGCTTGTTGCTCTTGCAGAGGACCCAAGTTCAGTTCTCAGAACCCACAGACAGCTCACATGCATCTCTTGCTCCAGTTCCAGGAGATCCAATGCCCTCTTCTGGCCTCCTTGAGCAACATGCATGTGTGTGGTGCACATATATAGATGCAGATAAAACACTCACATGTAAAACTTTTGGGACTTGGTCACTTAAGCTTCATACCAAGTCTACCATACATGAAAAACCAAAGGAAGATGACTGACCACAGTCCTGTTGCTTCCCTGTCCATGGGTAACTGTTTATTTTACAAAATTTCAGTTTTCTTCACTTAGAAAAACACTGAAAAGGAGAGGAGGCAGAAAGCAAGAGGATGGGGAAGGATGTTCTGGCCCCTGGACATTCCATGGCTGTTGTTCTCATGAGTTCCCAGCGGCTGTGGTTACCTGCACAAGGCCTGCATAAGACCAAGCCAGCTCTCAAGGCCCCATTCTCAGCAGAGAAGCTGTTGGCAGTTGATAGCTTCTGGGAGGGGGAGAAACATTCTTTGGGGATACGGCTGCTGGTTAATTGCCCACATCCCAGTGGACTACTCCCTGCCCATGCACATTTGGGTAGCAAGTAATAATGACAAAAGTAATAAACAATTTTGTAATATCCTTTACATTCTTTTTAATATTTATTTTAATTTATGCTTTTATTAATATCTTATTAGAATACACTTTATATACCTTTAGCTTCTACCTTTGTATGTTTGTGTGGGGGGTATTATATGCAAGTGTTCATATGCACACAAGAGGATGGGTGAGGGTACAAACAGGGTTCAATATAGGATGTCTTCCTCAATCACTCTCCCCTTACATTTTGAGACATGCCCTCTCACTGGTCCTCTCACCAGTTTGGTTAGACTGGCTAACCAGCAAGTTCCAGGTGTATACCTGCCTCAGCCTCTCCAACACTTTGTTTATTTGTTGGCATTATGTCTGGATTTTTAGATGGGTTCTGGGTTTTTACATTTGTACAGAAGCATTTTGCCTTCTGGATCACTTCTCTAGCCTCTCATCCTTTTAAAAGATACACTCAAAGTCATATAGAGAAATGTTCATTTCTTATCACTACATGGTATACGTGTATGAATGTAACAACCATCTATTCAGTTTGTCTTCTACTGATGGACATTTGACTTATATCTAGCCTTGCATTCCAAATAGGCTTCAGGAAATAGGATGTCTATTTTTTTTTTCTATTTCTTTTGGTAAGCATCTCACACGGTTGAGAGATAAACTTTCTTTGCCTCAATTCCCAACCCTCTATGTCCTCATTTTGTTTTCCTAAGGTCTAGGACAGAATCTGGTACATAGTAGATGCTCAATATATGTTTTCTGAGCAAATAGCTTAGTCGTTTGTGCATATGGTTTAAGAGCATACCAGTTCACTACAGGAATACAAATGGTGTGAGGCTAGTCTCCATGCAGAAGTTGGTGACGATTTTGTATACTCAGAGACCCACTTACTTAACTCTAAAGAAGACAAGCCAAACTGCTATGACTCCAAAGCCTCTTTCTTCCCAACACTTTATGAAAGCTTGTCTGTTTTTTACTTACCTGCACAAGATGGCTTGAAGATCATAACCCTGCTTCCACACCCTGAGAGCGCATACCACCATGCCAGCAGAGAATGTTTTTATTTATCTTCTGCTATGGTTCTGTGTGATTAGAGAATCTCCCAAGACACTGTGGATAAAGGCTTACTCCTAATAGTGGGTCTGTTAGGAGAAGATGATTAAAGCACGGGGCAGTGGGACCAAGTCGATAACCAGATGATGAGATACTTACTTTGTGACGTCTACTTCTTTCCTAGATATGACTGCTTACCCAACATGGTTTTCTACCATTGCTACCTGACATCACCATCCATCACAGGGCTCTCACCAGACCTATACCAAGACACACATCACACCCTTGTACCTCCAAAACTATAAGGTAAATGAACCTCTTTTCTTCATAACTACTTTGCCCCTTCACTATAGTGAATATGTTGAACACCATTGAAGGGTTAAGGATGGTGAGATGTTTCTTACTTCACTTTTATTGCTTCATTGTGTTACTGTGTATTTTTATGAAGTCTAGTCTTTCCCACTGGAATGTAAGTTCATGGGAGGAGATCAAATCTCTCTATATCTTGTTCTTAGTTCTATTCTCCATGCCCCACACTGATTCTGGTACATGGTAAATATTCTAGACACATTTGCTGAGGAAAAAAAAAAGGTAAATTAAAGTTTTTTTTAAAAAGGAAACATTTATTGTTTGTTGGTTTGTTTGTTGGTTTGTTGGTTAATTGGTTTGGAAAGGGGTCTCACTCTATAATCCAGGCTGATGTGAAACCCTATCCCAGGCTCTCAAGTATTGGGATTACAGATGTGAGCCATCATGCCAAGAAAATTCTTTCTATTGCAAACCAAAGAGACTGTGAAGCAAATCTACTTTTAAGTCTTCTCAGCCTACTTCCTATGGTGGTACTTCTAAGAAAAAGGAAGACACATCTTCCTCATGGGTGAGTTGAGGTAGAAACCCAGGTCTACCCTGCAGTCTCCCTCAACAAGCACAGGAAGGAGGTCTGCCATCAATATGAGCCACCGGTGAGGTGATGACTGACAGTTTGGAGTCCAACTCGGCTTCCTCAGACAGCTCCCACACACAGAGGCTGAGCTACCAGCTACACCGCCCCATGTGACCTGTGAGACGACAGGGACAGGCTGCTCTCTACCTCCTCAGGCTCAAACAGAGTGCTTGGGAATGTTCATTATTGACTGGGCAAAAGGCAAGGTTGGCATGCTTTTTCTGATGGCCTGGTAAAGGGAAGTGGGGTACTATTTTATTTTATTTTATTTTATTTTACTTTATTTTATTTTATTATTTTATTTTTTGTTGTATTTAGCTACAGAAGAACAGTTACTGTCCTTCTGTCTTGCTCAGTCTCTCTTGCAAGAGAGCCCTTTTACTTAAAAAAGATTTTTCTGGGGCTTGTTTTTGCCTTGTTCTTTTGGATGTTGTTATTGTCTCTGTGTGGACATTTCTGTTTTAAGGGTACTGGCTTCTTCCTCAATAAGTCTGGAGGCATATAAAACAGAAGAAACTCAAAAATCTACTGCTAATTTTCTTAGGGTTCACATATCTAGCCAGTCTACATTACTCCCTCCAACTTTCTGTCTTCTTTCTTAAATTTAAAGACACAGAGACAATCAATCTTTCGGACCCTGATCTTACCACCTGAAGAAAGGAGTAGGTGAACACTGAAGGGTGGGCAAACGAGAACTTTATTCATAGAGAAAAACAGAGTTAAAAAACTCTCAGTAGCAGCAAGATGACAAGTGAGAGAGACTGCCAGCAAGTGCTAGAGCTCTTCGTTACTGCTCTTTGTTTGAAGTGGGTCTTGGATTGACAACCAAGACCAGTACTCAGGAGAACAAGTATCTCATGAGACCATAAAGGGCAGGTCTCCAAGACTGGAGCATTGTTCCTCCTTAGACAAGTAATCAAAGAGTCTAAAGATCAAAATGCTATGGGCCAGGTTTATATAGTACCCGGTAGGTCCTGACTGGCAGGGTGTATTGTGGGTGTGCAAATGAATGAAGGATAAGAACCAATCCGAAGTAAGCCAGTCAAATGAGAGAGGAAGAGAAAGAGAGAGAGAGAGAGAGAGAGAAAGAGAGAGAGAGAGACAGAGAGAGAGAGAGAGGGGGAGGGAGACAGAGAGAGAGAGAGAGAGAGAGAGAGAGAGAGAGGGAGGGAGGGAGACAGAGAGAGACAGAGAGAGACAGAGACAGAGTGAGAGACAGAGAGACAGAGAGAGACAGAGAGACAGAGACAGAGAAAGAGAGACAGATAGAGGCAGAGAGACAGAGACAGAGAAAGAGAGACAGAGAGACAGAGACAGAGAAAGAGAGACAGAGAGACAGAGAGAGAGACAGAAGGAGAGACAGATAGAGGCAGAGACAGAGACTGACAACAGTGAGAGAGAGGCTGACAAATGGGTTTCCAATCAAGTCAGCAGCTTCATTTCTGTTGCTGCCTTGCCAGTTATAGGGAAGTGGGCCCTCCATGGTTAGAAGACTGCTGCAAACCAGGCGATGCCCTGGGGATACCTAGTCCCAGCTGTCACAGAAAACCAGGTGGTGCCCTGGGGATACCTAGCTGTCACAGATTTTTGCACTATTCTTGATTCCAGTTTATTCTGGGAAAGCAGCCCATGGCCAGCTCTCTGTACCCTGATATGTTCACCTCATGGGGTGGGGGTAGAAATAAGGAAAAGTATACAAGTTCGGGAGGGAATAGAGAAAGGTTTATTTACTACATTTTCTCAGATGTAGATATCTGAGGCTGTAATTTTATATCCCTCTTGTTAACAATAACGTGTGAGATGATATTTTATTCTTATGACACAGGATGCAATCTCATTCATGTATCTGTCAGTTCATTGATAATTTGCAGGCCTCTTGCCTCATACCCAACCCTGAAACATCCTCAAAGGTACAAGGCAAGGCAATCTCTCACAGTCACGGAGGGCTGGTGGAGATGACAATCTAAAGTGCTGGGAAACAGTAATGGAGATCTGTGCAACAAGAGGAGAGAGCAACTGTCCAGCATGAGACAGAACTGGGCGGAGTAAATTTTAAAAGACTCAATAGTGAAGGAGATGTTTATCCAGCTGGATAACAGGGAACATCATTGCAAGCAGAAAGAGAAGCCTGAGGAAAAGAACAAGCCTAGAAAGAAGGGAACAGCAAGCAAGAATGATGAAAGAAAGGGACGGAGCAGGTATAGGGCGATTCACAAGGTCTACACAAAAGGCTAGCGCTGAAGTTTCCTTTAACAGGAGGGTCACACTGCATGGGTGGAAGGCTCTTCACATTTCCCCTTGAGTGATGGAAGAATTAAGTCTGCTTCCAGAGTTGGTTGTTGAGGTTTACTCCTCAGAGGCAAGAGCATGACGATGCTTAGTGTTGGCTGCCAATCTACGGATAATATGGAGTTGCCAATCAATTCACATAGACTTCCCATCAAAAGGGTGTGCACTAAAGATTGCATGAACCTACAGTCAACAATATGTATGGTATGCATAATTTATTAAGAGGGTATACGGGGGCTGGAGAGAGGGCTAAGAGAGGGTTAAGAGCACTGACTGCTCTTCCAGAGGTCCAGAGTTCAATTCCTAGGAACCACATGGTGGCTCACAACCATCTGCAATGGGATATGACACTCTCTTCTGGTGTGTCTGAAGACACCTTCATGTACACCTTATGTACTCATATACATAAAATAAAAAAATAATTCTTTAAAAGTGAACAACAAAAACAACAAAAAAAAGAGGTGTAGAGGGGCTGAAATCATGTCAGTGTTCTTACTACAATAATTTATTCTTCAAATAACATCTTCTTTATCCAGCCAAAGCTCATTTCAGTCAACAGTTTGTCAGTTTCAGGGTCCCCAGGCATTACCACAATCACAGCCTAAGAAAGCAAGGACCACTGTATTTCTCTCAAGCAATTAGTGGTCCATTTAGGTCAACCAACATTTCAAAGTCCCAGAAACAGTTTGCTTTGGAGTTTATTTGTGTTACAGCTGCCCTGAAAATAATGAAGGAGTAAGAAAGTAAGAAAACAAAGATATTATGGCTGGAAGGAAGACTTTAAACTAAGTCTCTACCCTTAATCTTATCACAAGTAGGGGACCCACATACAAAGGATGTGGCCTGAAATTGATGGGCTTCAGCCAGAACAACATGTTCATCTGACAAGCCACAGAGACAGCAGCTATAATCCAGGGGAGGATTTGGCCCTCTGATGCCAACCAGTATTGTTGCTGTGGACTTTCTTGGACTGGCTGTCCCTGGCTACGGGTAATTTGATGGCCACTTGACCCTAAGGCAGGACCACAAACCCCACTTTTATTAGATCTACATTAGTGCTCATGGGGAGGGGAAGCCTGGAGCTGACAACAAAGACTTCAGAACATTTTCCCAGAGCTACAGGCTAAACCTCTAAGCTATGACAGTACTCATGAAATATTTGTTGAGTGCACAAGCTCAATTTGGAAGACTCAAGAGAAGGGAATCTCAAGAGAAGCAAAGCATTTTTACATGTTTTTGCTTGTTATGTTCTTTCTTCCTTCCTAGTGTCCCAAGATCCCTTCTTTTAGCCTTTCCATTCTCTCTTGACAACTTCCTAGTGTACCCTGTGCTGTCAGGATATTTCTCATGACCAGGAACACTCTTTTAGTAGGTAGGTATTTTTACTGGATAAAGGAATCTTGACTGACAACTTTTTCTTTCCAGTACTTTCCTCCTGGCCCCGTGGCTTCTGAGGAGAAATCATCATTTTGAATTGCTTTCCTCTCTTACTAGATATCCATATCTTTAGTTTTAGAAGTGTGTGTGTGTGTGTGTGTGTGTGTGTGTGTTCTTTTTCTCGATCACTATGGGAAAGACATAACGTCAGGAATACAAGGCAGCTGCTCACATTGCAACCATGGTCAGAGAGAGATGAATGCTGTATTTACTTTCTCCTTTTGACTCAATCCAGGGCCCCAGTCCATGGGATAGCATTGCTCACATTTAAGATGGGTCTTCCTACCCTCAGCTACATCTCTCTAGAAATGCCCTTACAGAGACACCTGAATGTGTTTCTTGGTGACTCCAAATCCAGTCAACTTGACAATGAAGGCTTAGCCATTAGGAAGATTATGCTCCAACTGTTTACAAAATGTGGCTACCCTTGCAGAATAAAGAGAGCAACAGAAAGGATTCTGGGCATGCTCAGTTTTCTCAAGAAGTTTTAGCAAAAAAACACTGAGAAGACAAGGACAAGATACTTTGAAAGTATGTCAATATACAAGTTTCCCTTGCGGGTGCCTGTCTCATGTAGGCTCACAACTAGGGACCCGAATGGTTAGGAGAGGCAGAAATATTTTACTTTATTTTATTTTATTATTCTTTGACAGAGGATGGCCAAACAAATGGTTGATATTACGATGTGGATAGTGAGCGTATCCACCCCAAAGGCTCTCGTTTTGAAAGCTTGATCCCTAGGTGGAAATAGTGAGAGGTCATTGGCTGATGAAGACACTGGTGTCGATGAGTTAGCACATTCTTAAATTCACACTGAAAGGTTGATTAGAAGACGGTCCTGAGTGGAGGAGGCAGATGACTGAGAACATGACTTTGACAAACACTGTTTGTTCCCAAGTCTCTCTAAGCTCCCAGTGCTGGGAAAGGTACAAAACTCTTTCATGCTCTCTGCCATAGTGTCCTGCTCACTTCAGGCCCAAAGCAATGGAGTCAGTCAACCATGGGCTGAAACCATGCGCAGAAATAAACTTGCTCTGTAAGTAGATTTGCCCGGGTCTTTTTGCCATGGCTGTGAAAGATAATACAACTGAAGGACTGAATGCTTTCAATTTCATGATTCTAGAGAAACCAGAAAGCTCCTGGTACAGAAAGACCCAGCAGGCAAGACCCACAAGAATGTTGATGGCCAAGACTCCCGGTCTAACCTAAGACTTCTTTATATAACCCTAGCCTTTTTATCCCTGAGCACAATGTCGGTGTGAAGATGTGTCTCCTCAGTCAGTGCTGGTCAGATGGCTTTAGTTACTCCAAAACAAAACTCCATTGTGTCTTAGTGTACTAGAATCCCACTGAATGCTGGGGCGCTGCACTGACCTTCAGGATGACCTCCAGATCACAGTAGGTAGGGAATACAATCCTCTTGAAAGCAAAGCAATAAGAGATATGCTAGTAACACGGTTAGCAACTGGCTCCTGAGGCAGGGTGTCCTGCTTCGTATTGTTTGCCAATTCCTGTTCTCAAATCATGCTAGTCAATAGGACAACATTGACGTGAACATGAGAAGAGACATGCAATAGCATACGACTACACGGTACTGATACAGTAAACATAAATAACTTCAGCAGCTTCCAGTCCCCAGGAGCTGCAAGAGCCGTGGGTTACTGTGCAGACATGGCCAAGTCTAAGAACCACACCACACACAACCATTCTGCAAAAGGCACAGAAATGGCATCAAGAAACCCCGGTCACAAAGATATAAAAAATCTCTTAAGGTGGTTGACCCCAAGTTCCTGAGGAACATGCTCTTTGCCAAGAAATACAAGAAAGGCCTGAAAAAGATGCAGGCCAACAATGCAAAGGCAGTGAGAGCATGCGCAGAAGCCATCATAGCTCTCACGATATCCAAGACCGTCAAGCCTAGGATGACAAAGAACCCCAGCTGCAAACTCAGCCGCCTGGCTTTCACTGCTCACCCCAAGCTTGTGAAGCAGACTCAAAGCTACATGATGGCCAAGGGGCGTAGGTTCAAACCAAGGCAGAGGCCACAGCTCCAGCTAAGCCCAGGCTTCATTCCCAGTTCAGGCTCCCAAAGGTGCCCAGGCCGCTGTGTCCTATGTGGTTTTCACAAATTGACGGCAAGAAAAAAAAATAACTTCAACAACACAAATAGTCAAAAAATTTAATAACATAATCATAAAAGAATGATTAAAATAACTTCAATAATACATAGTCATAAAATTTAATATCAGAAAAGAATGAGTATTTAATATTTAGCACTTTGCATCATTCATTTAGTTACAAGTTTATCTAACTCAATTTTTAATATTAATGTTATTTAAAAATTGGCTTCCAGAATTTCTAAAAGTTTTAACAGTTTGCTCTTTGTGAACTAATAGAAACTCCAACATACCACGGGTCAGTGTTTTATTTCATGAAGAAATATTGGCTGAAAAGCTAAGTAGATAAAAAAATATAGGCTTTTATGAAAAGATAAATCAGCCTTTTTAAAGTTTTTTAACACCAAGAAAAAAAAATCAGAGTAATTTTAAGGCAGTCTCACAAGGCCTTTTTTATTTCCACATGTTAAACATCTAAAATCCAAAACCTGAACTATAGCAAAATATAAAACTTTGGAGGTACCAATTTGATACAAATGGGAAATTCCATACTTGATATCATGTCAAATTACAGTCAAAATGCAAGCAATACTAAATATATTACATAAATTCAGTTAAAACTGTCTGTATAATATGTGTATAAAACACAAATGAAAGTCATACTTAGACTTAGGTCCAATCTTCAATAGATCTCATTACAAATATAGATATTTCAAAATAAGGAAAACATTTGAAATTGAAACATTCCTGCTTTTAACATGAGTGCTACTCGGCCTGTACTATTTCTACATATGCTTGCATTTTTTACATGTTTTTAGATTTAAAAAAATCATGTATATGGTGGATTGAATGAAAATGTCCTCCATCAGCCCATAGGGAATTTTTTTTCTTTTCATTTCAAGTTTATTAAAACTTTAGCAGTACAAATTATCCAGGTAGCAGATTATCAAAAGATCAACTCAATGAAGCCCACATTTAAAAAAAAAAATGGGGGGAGGGGCACAAACATAAAACAACTCCAAAACAATGAAAACAACAAAAAAGGAAGGTTCAACAATAAGTCTTGAAAACTTAAAATTTGAGACAGAAAAGAATTAAGTGTACACAACTCACTCATCCACTTTTGTCTTCATCTGTTCCAGGGCTTGATTCATGATCACATTTTTTATTTTTGTCATGTACATGGTCATTTTCTTGACCCTTTGATTTTTGGTTTTCTTTTTCCACCGGGGATCTGGTCTTCTCGTCCTCTTGATTTTCTTAACATGGAGGACTTCATTGTCCTGACTGCTTTGCTTTGTTTTTGACACTGGACTTTGATCTCTATCAGCCTTTTTCCCCCTGTTTTTATTTGAGCTATTATGATCACAACTTTTAGAGTACATTCTTTTTTCACCCTCAGTATTTTCTTTTCTGTGTGAACTCTTACTTTCTTGGCTTCTATATTTTTCTTTGTTTCTACTTTGACTTTCTTCTCTATTGGGAGGTGTGGCCTTGTTGGAGGAAGTGTGTCACTGGAGGGTGGGCTTTGAGTTTCAGGAGCTCAAGCCAGATTCAATGGCTCACTTTCTCTTCTTACTGCCTGTCAATCCAAATGTAGAACTCTCAGCTCCTTCTCCAGCACCATGTGTGGCTGTGCACTACCATGCTTCCTGCAATGATGATAATGGACTAAACCTCTGAAACTACAAGCCAGCCCCAATTAAATGTTTTTCTAGTTAAGAGTTGCATGGTAATGGTGTCTCTTCACAGCATTATTTTTCATAGACACTAAGACAGTGTGTATCTTATGTGTGGGTAAATGCGTGTGCAAGTGTAGATACCTACTGAAAGGCTCTAGTAGGCCCACATATGGCAAACATGGCTTTGGCAGGCCCTGCCCTTCCTCCATTCCCTTTTTATTGATAAAAACCATTAGACTGCATTTTTAAAGCTAGCCATCAAGGTCTATTCCCTTATTTGGCCATTTCCTCCTCCTGAGGCCGACCATCAAGGTCCAGCTATCAAAGTACTGACGTATAGCAATCAAAATCTCCTTTTGGCTACTCTAATTAACCTGCCCAATTAAAATTAAACACTTCATCCTAACACAAGGTTTCCCCTTTTACCTTTATAAACTGCCATTTTCATGTGGGACACATCTCATCTGATGAAATAGCCCCTACCCCTCTCCCTTGTCCCTTCTCTCTCCTCTCCCTTGTTCCCTTCCCCTTCTCCCTCATTCTCTCTCTCCTGTCTCTGTCTCTTATTCCCTGCCCTTTGTCCCTCTGGGGCAAATGAATGTGACATGGGTGCTGGGAACCAAACAAGCTGTGCTTGTTCCTAATGCTAAGCTTTCTCCAGCCTCATACCTGAATTGGTATGAAATCGTGTCTTTTCGAAAAGGTGGATGGTATTGGAGATCATAGTGTTTAGGAATAAGCCAGACTTAGAAAGACAAATATAGTACATTTATCTTATGTGTTAAGTACAGATTTGAAAAAAAAAAAAGACATGAAAACGGGAGGGAGATTTATTTGGAAAGAGGAAAGGAAGCAAGGAGGGGAACAAGGGAAAAGACTGAAGGAGTGACGCTAGTGTGTATTGTGTACACAGATGAAGACAGCACAGAACCCATTATTTTGCACAATTAATATACACCAAGAAAATAGGAAAAGTTAAAAAAAAACGTAAAGCAAGACAAAAGAAGAATCTTTTCATTGGCTTAAAACTACTGAGTTGACTAATTCCTTGATAAGTATTTGACAAACTGTGGCTTCCTGAACTTACCAAGCCTTCTACAGAACACTTCAAAGGTTCAACCCAATAGTCTACATATTTCTATTGCTATCAAATATTAAAAAAAATGTCAACTTTATAGTTTCGTGTGTTTCAAAAGTGACTTTAGCACCAGACATCAGTGGCTCACCTATTATCCTGCAATATCGGGTGTCCAGGAGGATCACAAGATTGAGATCAAGGTGGACCACTTAGCAGGTCTTGTCTCTAAATAAAGTGTTAAAGGTAACAATAATAACTTTAATGGGAATCAGAGAGTAGATGGGGAAGGTGGAGAACACAAAGTGCTCTCAGAAAACTCTGTATTTATTCTTATTCCCAAAAAGTGAAGAAGAAAATGAACACTTTTGAATCAGTGGGATGCACTTAAGAATATATCAAAGGTACGGACAACCCCAGATCTTAAAGCTTTTAGTTCATTGGTAACCAACACTGTATTTAGAATTCATTGGCCACAGGTGCAACCATTGCAAGAAGGCTCATCTCAAGAGTGACTACTCCACAAAGTGAATTTACCTCAAAGGAAAAATCAGTTCTACTACAGAAATCATGTCCCCTTCCCATAATTCTAAGCAAGAGCTCCTCAGGATGTTTATCTTATAGGACGATGTACAAGTTTTAAAATTATACACCTCACCTCCAGACATGAATAGATTGTGAAGGTATATTAGTTACTGCCTTATTCTATGGTAAAATATCCTGACCAAAGCAACTTAAAGAACAAAGGGTTGATGTGAGGTCGCCATCCCAGGGAAAACAGCCCCTTGTGGTGGGAAGTCATGGTGGGGATTTCTTGAAGCAGCTAGTCACATTACCATCAGAAGACGGAGCGGGATGAGTTCTCACTCTCTGGTAATTTTCTCAGTTTTATGCAGGCCAGGATCTCAGCTCACAGAATGATCCTACCCATACATAGAGTGTGTCTTCCCACCTCAGCTAACCTAATCCAAGTAATTCCCCACAAATACTCCAGCAGGTAACCTTATCTCGATAATCTCTCACAGGCATGCCCAACGAAGTTTACAATCAGTGTTAGCCATTACAGAAGCTCAACGTACCATCTCATTATTTTATAACAACGGAATGAACACCACGGTAAGAGCCGTTTCTCCTCAGACTGATTAACAGTTCCAACAACGGCGAATCCTGAGGTGCTTTTCCTGAGGACGAGCTCCAGTTGTTTACACAATAGCTGGTCACCAACTAAGGTTAACCAATGCCTGGCCCCCAAAACCGTAAGAAAATAGAATCTTTCCACCACAATTCACCTCTTCCACCATAATTCACCTCTTCAGAGTCAAACATTTCTCCCTCAGCAAGATCTCTTGCTTTGAGCTCCTGGCTATACATTCATCAGCTTTAACTTTTTTTTCTTTCAGTAAAGCTTCCCTCAAATGCTGATACTTCCAACAGCTGTAGAACTGAAGAGAACGCCTTAGTTGCAAATGTCTCGAGCTCCACATGCTTACACCCTTAAGAGACACAGAGGGACCGATGCCCCCCACTGCAGTGCCTGGGGAATGTTAGTGATCCCCAAAACACAGACAGGAGCCAATCCGATGCAACAACAGGGTCTTTATTCTATTTGAGCTAGCTCTGACACCACCCCCGCAGCGCACCACAGTCACAGAGGACGGTTTTAGTGGGGAGGAGGAGTCCCGAATGGTTATCGGAGCAAGGCTTTATAGTAAGCAGCAAGCAAGGAATACATGTGCAAGCATCTAATTGGAAAGCTTTTGTGGCCTTTAACATACTCGGCTGGTGCTGGGAGTCAGATCATAAATTTAACTTCTGCTCCCCACTGCATAGGTGGTCGTTAGCCAGGGGGTGGCCTTGTAACCTCGAGCGCAGGTTTGTTGGGGGAATAATCTGAAGACACTGGTCTTGTTGAGGGTGTAACCTGGAAACTCTGACCTTGTTAGGAATTAGCCTAGAGACTGGAGCTAGGCTCAGGTTTTATTGGGGGGCAACTTGGAAACTAATGCTAGATTCCAGCCTGTTAATTTACCTGAATTTAAACTTAGGTCAGGTTCTCTAAAATGGAGTCTGGACTTAAAAGATTTGGTATCTCACCACTTTGTATGCACAGTTCTGTATTCAGCAGTTTTATTCACGCACAGTCAACAGTGGTCAGAAAATATTATATGGAAAATTCCAGAAAGAAGGAAAAACCACATCCACTTAACTGTTCCTAAAGGATACTGTTACACAGTTCTACTTTATTATTAATCTTCTTAATCTCTTACTGTGCCTAACTTACAAGTTATTATTTATCTTAAGTACATGTGGTATATAGATATAATATGAGAGAGAATAGTACAGTCTACAATCTCAGGTTGGGCGTAGTGTTGGGATTTGTTCCCCACGAGTAAGTGTAGAGATGGCTGTCTATAATCAACAATCATGTTCATACCTTGTCAGAAGTAATTTGTCCAGGAATCTTTCAGCCACCTTATTCCAGACACTGTTTAAAGTAACATTTGAAAATATGAAACTTGGCAGAATGATCAAACACAAGAAAACTCGAAATATTTTCCTCACATTACAAAGGCACAGATTCAGACATTAACTAAGAATATAAAAGAGTAAAGGTCCAGTCAAACGCCTATTTTCATGTCAGTGTAATTTTTATTGAGACAGAATCTTTTCAGTATAATATTATTTTATATATTCCTTACTATGTGGGGCTCAGGAGATGGCTCCACGGATAAGGAACTGACTACTCAAACATGAGGACCTGAGTTTAGATCCCCAGCACCGAGGCATGACAGGTCTGAGCAAGGCAGTGTTGAACAAGGCAGAAGTGGTCCAGCATTTGTCAACCAATGAGCTTCGTGTTCACCGAGAGATCCTGCCTCGAAAAAGCAAGGCAGAAGACAATAAAAGAAGACATTTAACATCAACCATGGACCTCCACATGCATGTATTCATGTATGCTCATGCACACACCACACACGCACACACACACAAACACACACACACACACACACACACACACACACACACTTCCATACCACATAATAACAAAGTCCATATTATACCAACTGTCTTAGATTTGTTCTTTCCTAAGCAGAGAGGAAAAGCCTTCCCTAAAAGAAGATCCAAAGAAGTACTAAAAGAAAATTCAGAGAGTGCATTAGGGAAGGGGAGGAAGCATCATGAAGAGATTATCACTGTAGGAGCCTGGGCTCAGACCTAAAGACTAGAGAGCATACCTGGAGTTAATCAGAGAGGGCATAAAGCAACTATAACCTACTGTCAGTCAATAATTAAAGGGTGTTTCGAGGGCTTTTACAACAGGAGCTCGATAAATGTCTCAGAAATGAATGAGTAAGCCAATGGATGAGTGAGATCTTACAAGCAAAGCCCAGGAAGCATGGAGGAACTGTGGTTCCAACTATCAGTTACTCAGAGTCCCTATTCTGGACATTCCTCCCACTCCTGCAGAATGCTGAAATGGAAAGATAGATCAGCACTGTCAAATTCCCTCATCTAACCTTCAAGCACGCTAAATACCCTCTGTGCAACAATCCCCATGGCTGACGCTTTCACACTTTCATTCTCTATGTTATAATCTCACTTCAAACATGAGAATCCAGATTCTGTTTTTTAAGAAGCCCAAGAATTGGCCATCAGTCTTCTAACAACTACCTGGATCTCTATATCTGCAAGAATGGCAGGGCTGGAACCATGGATTTAGGATCCCTGAATGTACATGTGTCCACACTGTGTGCCTTCCAGAGAAGCCTGGATGTCCATCTATTTTAGGCTTTACTTTGTTCTGTGGTTTGTGTGTTTGGTTGGTTTGAAAACAAAGTCTCATGCAGCCCAGGCTAGCTTTGAGCTTGCTATATAGCTGAAGTTGACCTTGAACTTCTCATCTGCTTTCCTCCACCTTTCCTGTGCTGGGATTAAAAGCCATGCACCACTACTCTTGATTTAATATTTCAGTTTTCTGCAAGAGTTCTTATGGAAATTTTTTCACTTACAAATATAAATAAACATATTTGTGTACATTATATATACACACACATATATATATATATTCATACTTAACAATTGGAGGTGGAGAGATGTCTCAATGGTTAAGAACACACACTGCTCTTGTAGAAGACCAGAGTTTGGTTGCCAGCACCTATGGTGGGCAGATCACAACCACCAATAACTCTAGCTCCAGGAGATCTGCCATGGATACCTGCAACTCACACATGCACATATCCACATAGATACACACAGATACACATAACTAAATATAAAATAAAGACTTTTAAAAGGTAATTGAAAATTGGTAGCCACATGTTACATGACCTTCAGGAGTGGAAGGTTAAAACTGCCCCACCCACCCCCACAACACAATGGCATGAGCTTAATTAGGAAGTTATCTTGGTGCCATTAGGCAAGAAGTGACAACTCCCAGAGCCCTAGTTTGGTGGGTCCCTTCTCTGAGCTTTGTTTTCTTATTTCAAAACAAAGAAACTAATCTAGAAGACTCTATTACAGTACAGTACACAATAAGTGTCTTTGAAAGAAATAAAAGTATCCTGTGTCTGTGCTGCCCAGTGCGGAAGCTGCCACTCACAATGACCACTGAACAGGAACTGGATCTTTAATTCTAATTATCTAATTTTATTTGCTCCTGTGAGTGACAGCTACTGTATTAAAAGGATGCAACTTTAAAACATGATTTCTAAATAACCCTAACATTCTAGAACTTTATAAACAACCCTACATCAGCCTTATTCCTTATTCCCACTGTCATAACACACACACACACACACACACACACACACACACACACACACACACGAAAGAGAGAGTCAAAGGATTGAAATTTGACTTCCTCAAAATAAACAGTAGATGTCTCCATTGCCCCAAATATCAACTACTCAAGTTTTAAAAACCTGTGGATAAAGGATAAACAGACATCTGCCTAGCCAGTGTGCTGCAACTGGACAGTCACTAAAACCTGTAGTCCAGTTGCTTTCCAGGAAATCCCTATATGCTACAACACTGTCTAAAGAACAGAAAGTGAGCTCCCAGAGTCCCGGTGGATGGCTGCCCAGCAGTTACTCTGAGTGGTTCTTCTGGAGACTTTGGACCCCAGGATCCCTCTGCAATTCTTCAAAGATGCCATATCTTGCCAAGGCAAAATAACAATGAAGACCAGTATCCATTTGCTCAAAACTGTGTCCCGATTCAGGTAATTTTGCAAAGCAGTTTCCTAGAATGACTTTGTATCTGACCATCCTCCTACAAAGTAGACAAACTACAGCCACAAAGTCAGACATGGGTTGAAGCCGCGGCAGGTGGCAGAACACTGAGAAGGCCAGGACTGGACTCGAGATTGGCCTGTGCTTGCCCAGCTCCTTGTGTTAGGAAGATGGCTTCAGACATTACTGTGTGTCTTACTTACACTCTCTATTTGCATCCCAGATCACAACTAACTAGATATGGCACATTACTTGGCCTGTTAGATGATCTTTTAAGCATCTTGGGGTTGGGGGGGGGAAGAGGGAGGAAAGGAGAGAATGGCCAGGAGAGGGGGGAGGGGTAAGAAGAGAGAGGGAGAAAGGGGTCAGTGAGAGAAGAGAGTAAGAGAGAGAGAAGCAACAGAGAGAACAAGGAGGGGGACAAAGGGCCCCTTTTATAACAAACCTGGCCTACGTGCCTGTTGCCAGGTAACTGCTGAGCAGAGCCTAGAAGGAAGACTGACAGAATCTGCTGCAGCTCTGAGTCTGGCTATGCCACAGTGTCCCAAGGCATCCCTGAGCATCAAATGATAAGGAGCCATGGGTACCCCTGTGGCAGTCTTGATCTAAGCCCTGCTCTGGCCCATAGGCCACAGAGGTAGCCCTGAAGACCTCGAAATAACCTTCAGGGCTCCTTCCCATCATCCATGGCCCCTTCTACCCATGATTATCTCTTTAGCAAGTGGTCCCTCAGCCAACCTTTAGTTCATTCTCCCAAACACACCTTTGCTCAGGTGTGGAGTTTTTCAAGTATTTTACTTTCTTCTTTTCTTTTGATTAAAAATTGCATTATTTCTCTCTCACTTTACTGCAAGCAGCCAAGGTATGCTGCACCTCTGATCCTTTGCTGCTTAGATATGCTTGTGTCAAATATCCCACTTTGTCACTGTTAAGTCCTGCTTTTGTCAAAGACCTAGGACCTGCTTCATCCTGTATAACAACAGGACCTTTACTCTACTTTCTAGGTTCCCTTAATCACCTCTGAGGCGTTGGCAGAACGATCTCGCCATCCACTAACATGTTTCCACTAACATTCTGGTCACAGCCACTGTTATCATCTCTAAGAAGTTCCAGGCTTTTCCTACAGTCCTCTTCTTCTCTGCCCTCACCAGCATCACCCTGAGCTGGTTTATCCAGTAATGCAGGCTCCTCTACCCTGATTCTCTAAATCGGTAGTTCCCAACTTGTGAGTTATGACCCCTTTGGAGGTCAAACAATCCTTTCGAAGGCATCACCTAAGACTATCTGTATATCATATATTTACATTGCAATGTATAACAGTAGAAAAATTGCAGTTATGAGGTAATAACAAAAATAATTTGATGGTTGAGGTCACCACAACATGAGGAACTGTATTAAAGGGTTGAAGCATTAGGAACTGTATTAAGAAAGAGTTGCAGCATTGGGAAGGGTGAGAAGCAGTGCTCTAAATTCTGCCAGCTTTCTAATCAGTACTCAGTCATAAAGCGGCCTCCCCCTTGCAGACACTTGTATAAAAACATTCTGACTTTCAATATCATTTTCTGCCCTGGTTTGTTTTCTGCTATTGTAATCTCAGAATACCTGAGGCTTGGAGTCTAAAGTCAAGGGATCCTCATCCAATGGCCTATCATCCACAGCAGAGGGCAGAAGGGAAAGGGAACACACACAGTATAAATGGGGGTGGGGGGGAACTCAACCTTTTATCGGGAACCCACTCCCAAGATAAGTAGTGGTTACTCTTGGGATAACCAATTCTCTAATGCGTTCCACTTCTCAGCACAATTGCTTTGAGAATTTGGTTTCCAGCTCACAAAGTTGAATAAACATTCAAATTGTAGTGTTATCAGATACAGTCCTTGAAAGGTAATTACATACAATCTATAAAAATTATTATAAAGTGATCAGATGTGCAAAGCAAAAACATTAAACCAAATCATCTGCCCTTGAGAGCTCCCAAGTAGTTAACCTTACCCCCTGTAACATGGGCGTGTGGTTTTCAGCTCCAGACACTTGCTGTATCTAGAGTCAGTGTATCAAACTGAAACATCTATGTAGCTTGGACTTCCTGCCCAACAGCTGGGCTTTCAAATGACTGGGTATATGACCACAAAGCTACAACTATATTGCTCTATATAAACACTCGGAAAAAGCCAAATATGTCCATCTATTTCTTTAAGCTCAGGGAAAAATCAGCCATCACAGCTATCTCTTAAAAAGTCAAAATAACAGAATAGACATTTAAAATTAATAAACTGGACTTCAATTTTTTCATGTAACTCATTACAATTATTATGGATATGGCCACAATGAATAATATTCTCAATATAAATGAGAAAAGCACATTTTAAGATTGCTTCTGGTAGAAGTTCAATTGAAATATAGACAGTATATCAAAACCATTGTGGACTATATGTTTTAATAATACAGGGCCCATATATATCCATCATCTAGGCCACACCGCCATTTAATTATCAAATTTTACCAATTCAGGGACTTTTGACAGATATAAATGTCATATCCTATAAGCTAAATGATATGTTTATGTACACAAAATAATAAGACAAACACATAATTATTTGGGGTAGAGGAAACACTAAGTTATGTGTTTGAGAAATGAAATACTTAGCTACCTCGCGGGGAGTACGGAAGTGTGTCACTTTAGGCTACAGCTCCTGGTCTGGGCACTGAGGAAGGCTTGGCAGGAAGGACTTCAAAGCTCTTCTGCCCTGTAATCACTGGAAAACAAGCTTCAGTCATCCTAGACTCTACTTATTTGGCGATTCTAACTACACCCACCTCAGTCACAATGAAGGAGAAGCCAGTTTTGCATCTGGCAAGGATTGTGATTTGGAAGTGATTCCAGGCAGCATTGGAGTACAGGGTGGAAAAATACCCTAGAGCAAGTTCTTCCTAGAGCAAGTAGGTAATAGTTATGACCGTTCCATCACTGTAAGCCTCACCACGGCCTCATGAGCCAGGTCCAACTGTACTCACACGTGGTGTTGATGCTAAGTTATGGAGCTAGAATAAGCACCATTATTTAATACAATAAGGACGCCATTATTATGATGATGATGATGACAGGGCCTAGATGATAGTGATGCTGGTCTCCATCTAGACCACGAAATCCGTGTGGACAGTAATTCCCACAACATCCCTAGGAAATTCTTCCTATGAAATGTAACAGAACATCTAGAACCTAGCCTGGAGAGCTAAGATTGCTCAAGTACTTCCATGAAGACTCTAACTGCAAGGGTAAGATCTCTAACAAAACTAGCCAAGAATCCTTCCATTCTTCCTGCAAGGATAAAAACAGTATATTATTAATCATATTTTCACATATTCCTTCCACCCTACCCATTGCCTGCCTTTTTAAGACTCTAATTATGAACCTATTAGTTCACACTATCTGTTCCACAGCTCCTGCGCTGTCTTCTCTGACCAATCTGTGTTTGATTGATTTAGTTGCCACCACCACCACCACCCCCAGCTTTTTGTACTTCAGTGGAGGCCATTTCTACCTGACCTGCTTCCAATTCCTCTGTCTCCTGAGCTGAGTAGATTCTCTTCTTGCAGTTTCCATCAATCTGTGGCCATTTCCGTCAACAGCCCTTGTATATCTACGAGTGTTACACACTTTTTCTACTAGTGACTTTAACAGAACAATCGTAACTAAGTTCCCTGGGACTTCCACCACCTGAATCTTCTCTGACTCTCATTCTGTGATTCTCCTGTCTCCTGGCTGTGAAGTTCAACTTTATCTCCTGGTCATGTGATTCTTTGTCGAGGTAAATAGTTTCGTGTCTGGGACTCTGCTTGGCTCACCTCAGTCTAGGTCTCTTCATTCTACTCAGGTCACCTTGCTTTGAGATTGCAGTCTATGCAGTTAACCTCAGTATACCACAGGCTTTCGTTTCCACCAACATGAACCTTTGGCTTATAGTGGCCTGGGATTACCTGAAAGCTTCCCTTAGCATTCTTTTCCACTTCCACTTAAGCCTTCCCTATGAGTCTGAACCTCAGAGCAATTTCTCACTTTTGTATAGTGCTTTACCAGGTATCTACTCATGTGTTCTATTGTTCTCACTAGCCTGGGAACCTTACTCTACTCTCCTGTCCAAACCTGGCTTGTTTTTAGATGTGAGACAACAGCAGTGATCCTCTCCTTTCCCTCATGGCAGAAAACCTTCTGGAAGGTTGTGAGCTGGTTTTGGTCTCTGCTCCCCTCTTCTCTTGCCTTGGCCACAGTATGTCTTCACACAAGTCTAGAGTTTGAGAGGATTTGTTGCCCTTTCTCAAAAGTTTAGAGCTGTTGTTTTATAAAGAAAACAAGGGCAGGATCATGAGCTTCCTTGGAAAGTGTTTGCCTAAGCCCCATAAAGCTCTGGGTTTGGTGTCCAGTGTTAGCGTCAGGGCCTCCAAAGCCTGTGATGTCGCATGGGTGGGTCTCACAGATCTGTTGCCAGGGCAACAACCGCCATATTCTCAGAATCCATTGGGCTCACCTCACACCTGCAGCCACTAGGTCAGAACCCATATATACATATATACATACACACACACACACACACACACACACACACACACACACACACACACGCGTGTGTGTGTGTGTGTGT
>NW_022196914.1:73613215-73615436 GCF_008632895.1 Mastomys coucha | reverse complement strand
CTCTCTCTCTCTCTCTCTCTCTCCTCTTTCTGCAACTACCCCCTCAATTAAACCTCTTACTCATGGAACTGTTTGGGTCTAGTGTGGTATATTCTGACGCAACCCACCGTTCTAACACATCATTTGGTGCTGACACCCGGGAATTGGCGGTTCTGTCAGCAGCTGCTGCATTGCTCGCAATGCAGTGGGGACCGGCAGAGATCACGACCACGTGGACAGGTCACAGCACCGGCAACCGTGGCTGCCGTGAGTATGCGAGTTCTCGGCCCTCTCCGCTGGTGGCTATGAGAACCATAGGCGTTCACCAAGCAAGCTGCCACTGCTGAAGCCACAACCACCAAGTTTCAGCCAAGGAGCTGGAGCCGCCCCACACACAGCAGGACATACAAACTTCTACCATGTGAGCCGTGCCCTGCCTGGTCTATCACGTGGGGCTAGCCTCTGCTCAGTCCCACACCTACCCATTCAGTTTCACGTTTCTATTTACCAGTCCGCTATAATTCTCGCACAGACACCAGCATATTAATTGATAGGATCAGCCAAGGGGAGGACCTCCAGCTTTCTGGATATGGCCTGGCCAGCCTTCTCTGGGAACTATGGTACTACTATGTCATGCCTCCCAGTTGACATACATCTTAGGACTTCTGCCATTGGTTCTGTCCTCCCTCAAAAGCAACTCTCATTCCCCAATTATTTCGGGCTCTTGCAGCTGAAAAATCCTTGGATCCAGGGTGGGTTGCTTTCCACCGCAGGCCCAGGGTCTGCTGGGTAGCCACTAGGGGGTTCTCGTGATGACTTGAACCACTAGCTTTGGCTGATACTTCTTGGTTTTTGGACTGTTCTCAGGACGCTGGTACAAATAGTCCAACTACCCGCCAATGGGTGTCAGAATATCTTCGACCATACCTCCAGGCACCCCACTGGGATGTCTCCTGGAAAATCTCAAATCTTTGAAGCTAACGCCTGACTTGAAGGCATCAAAATTAATATATCTCTGCAATAAGATCTGGATTAAATATCAACTAGATGGGAGTTCAAAATGGCCACTTAATGGCACCCTAGATCCAACTATTTTAAGGAATCTTACCAGTTACTGCCAGTGAACTGGTAAATAGAAGGAGGTTCCTTATGTCCAAGCGTTTATCTATCTACATTCCAGTCCCTCCTTGTGCTCTTCTTGTTCCTCAACCCAACTTCTCTTAGCCATGAAATCTACACAAACTCTGCTAGATAACACTACAATGCTAGATCCAGCTAATGAACCACCCCCTTTTCGCCGCAGACCTGTATCCACACTGCCGAAAACTCAAACTGCTGCCTCAGTTTCTCCTCCTTACCAGGATGCCCCAGAGCCTGCTAGCTCTACCTCTCCGGACCCCTCCCCTTCTTCTGTGCCAGCTGTGGGCTGCTCCAAATGCCCCACATTGGTAGCTACCTTCACTCCTCCTGTCACCCGCACTAAAGCTACAGCCAAACCTCCAAGTCCTTCCTCCCCAGAGACACCTGACCCAGGAACGGTCCTACCTCTAAGGGAAGTTGCTAGAGTAGATGGTCTTGTCAGAGTACATGTTCCATTCTCACTTAGTGAACTTTCCCAAATAGAAAACAGGCTGGGGTCCTATACTTCTAACTCTTCCAAGTTCCAAGTTTATTAAAGAGTTCCAGTATAACATTCAATCTTACAGCTTGACTTTCCATGATGTTCCTATGATTCTTACTAATAACTTACTTCCTGAGGAACACAGACAAGTCTGGGAAGAGGCAAGAGTGCATACAGATGGATTTCACCAAACAGACAGCACATACTCAATTGGCTCTGAGACAGTGCCGGACCAGGATCCCCAGTAGAATTACAATTCTGCAGGTGGTATTTTATCCAGGGACAGGTTCATTACATGCCTTCTGGCTGGTCTTAGAAAAGCAGCTATAAAGCCAGTAAATTTTGAAAAACTCCAAGAGGTTGTCCAGGACAAGCAGGAGAATCCATCTCAATTTTTAGAACGCCTTACGAAGGCTTTATTACAGCATACCAATCTGGACCCTGAAAACCCAGAAGGTAAGCAATTTCTGATGAACTATTTCTTTCCCCAGAGTTACCCCAACATAAGAGCTAAACTTTAAAAAACTGGAGAGAGGACCCCTAACTCCATAGACAGAAGTCTTAGCGCTGGCCTTCAAAGTGTACCATGGGAGAGATGATAAAGTCCGCAAACAAAAATAC
>NW_022196914.1:73597267-73612987 GCF_008632895.1 Mastomys coucha | reverse complement strand
AAAAAAAAGTCATTGGGCAAAAGCCTGCCCTAACTTCAGCAAGCCAAGAGGGCCATGCCATAGGTGCCATCAAGAGGGACATTGGGCTGTTGATTGCCCTCATGTTATGCATAACAGGGGAACATCACTCCCAGATAACCCTCCAACTGATCTCCTAGGCTTGGCTATGGCCGACTGAAGAGGCCTGAGCTCCCCTAACCATCACTAGCAGGGAGCCCCAGGTAGATATCTTGGTATGTGGGTGGCCCATCTTCTTCCTTTTGGACACTGGAGCCACTTACTCGGTCCTGATGGACTTTTGGGGACCCATTTCTCCTCGTTTTCCTATTGTCAGGTTAACGACAATAGTAATTCTTGTGACCCCTACAACTGCTAAACTCGAGGGACTCTCTCATGTCTCACCTCAAACCTTTCATTCCTCCACCTAAAAATGACTCTTCTTCATACACATCAATCTTAACAGGACCATGCTCTGTTAAGTTCCAGAGGACAATGAGACCGCCCACCTTGTCCAATACCAGAAAATGAGACTCCACTCTGGCAGCCGAGCTCGACCTCACTGGATTAGACATGGGTTTCTCATTCTCCCCTTGCTGTTCATTTCCATACAGGGTAGCGCTTATATCTGGAGATTCGAGGCTCAAGAAACCCCCACAGATACCAAACAGTCTTTCCAAATAGGGTCAGGAAACTGCTCCATAGCCGGATGCCAGGAACCAATCCAAATTGCTATCTGTACTTGCTGTTTGTACTCTTATGATCTCTATACTTGTTTTCTCTTTGACCAGACCCAAGATTATTATAGAGAATGGCCAGACAAATATGGGGGCTGCCCATATTGGTCTTGTCAGACACATATGCTAGGATCACGGATCAATCATTTCTTCTATCAACACTGAAAGACACTCTTTTTCTACATACAAGACCCATGGGATTCCAAGTGGGAGACAGAAGTTGTTGGTAAGCTCTACCATAAAAATCAGTCTGGGTCCCCAGTATGTACCATCCATATCCAGAGAAAATAAGTCCCAATTGCCCAAACCCTGGATATCAGAAAAGCAGGGGAGATAATCAAACACTCCTCTGAGGTCCTTACCTCTTTGACATCACCCCTCATAAATGGCACTAAATTGTCATTTCACCTTTTACTTCAGACCTTGACCTCGGCATACCAACTCCTTAATGTCACCAGACCTGGACACTTTAAGGAATGTTGGTTATATGTACCCGCTGGAACTAACTCACAATTGTTACTTACAGCATCTCTGGTGATACTGCCAAGTAATGTTACCTCACCCTTTGTCAGCTGCCCTGGCTCCAATGTTGCCATGACTCCATACCTTACCTCTGTCCCTCTCTTTGGTGTGACAACCGGTTTTAAGGCCTCTGGGACTCATTCAGTGGGAATGCTGAGTTTCCTAGACTGCAATAGAACCATAACCCTTGATATATCATCTCTGCCACAATGCCCCGCAGTCCAAAACACATCAATTCTTTGTGGTACTCAGGCATATCATTGCCTACCTGCTAGCTGGTCAGGAGTTTGCACATTAGTACTTCTTTTCCCTGAACTAGGAATAATCCAGGGAAACAAGTCCCTGTCAATCCCAGTTGTAGATATGATAGCTGCCCAGCATAAGAGGATAGTCCAAGTTGTGCCACTCTTGGTTGCTACCGGAATAGCCATAGGTGTTGGTATTGGAGTTGCAAGGATAACGACTTCCATGACCCAATATAATACATTCATTTCCCAGTTTCAAAGTGATTTTCAAAAAATGTCTGAAACTGCTCACTATCCAAAAACAGGTCGATTATTTGACAGCGTGGTGCTTCAGAACAGGTGGAGACTAGATGTTCTGACAACTAAAGAAGGTGTTCTTTGCCTGTTCCTCCAAGAAGAATGCTGTTTCTACGTCAACCAATCCAGGATAGTAAGAAATAGAGTCCAGGAGCTACAGTCAGACATAAAAAATTTTAGGGACCATGAGACGTCCAGTTCTGGGATTTTTTGAAAACCCCATATGGAAGTGGATATTCCCATTTGTAACTCCTTTCCTAGTCATCTTTTTGGTGTTATTATTTGCTCCCTGCCTCATTAATCTTGTTTCTACATTTCTTCAATGACAAATACAAAAAATTTCTAACCAAACCATTAATCAACTCCTGTTAAAGGATTACCAGCCTCTGCCCACAGATAAGCCGTTCTCCACAGAAGAACCTGATGCGAACATTTACCAAGTGGATCCCGATGGTGAAAGCCAGCTACCCACCATTGACGATGCCCCTAGACAGCAGGAAGTAGGGTTACTTGCAAGCAGCCTCTGTGGTGTCTGGCACTTTTTCAATCCTAATGTTTGCTGCAGAGCAACAAGACATCTCTTCCTGGAATCACTTCACTTTCCCAAATTTCAGGCTACGTTGTTGACCTAAAAGGTCAGTTCTCAGAGAACGTTAAAAAGTTATAACTCTACGGATTATCCAGATTTGTCTTTCTTATAAAGATGAGACCAGCTCTCTCTCTCTCTCTCTCTCTCTGTCTCTCTCTCTCTCTCTCTCTCTCTCTCTCTCTCTCTCTCTCTCTCTGTGTGTGTGTGTGTGTGTGTGTGTGTGTGTGTGTGTGTGTGTGTGTATGTATACATGGCAGCATACATATGATTGTTTCTTTCCTTCTACCATGTTGATTCTAGGGATAGAACCCATGTCATCAGGCTTGGCAGCAGGTGCCTTTAATGACTGAGCAATTTCAACAACCCTGATTTTTAAATAAGCAATATTATCATCATTAATGGGGCAAGGCAGGAGCAGAAAGACCTATAGGGAGCCTGTTTCTGCTTCTATGCAAAAGATAGAGGTGATATGGACCAAGAATGCAGCAGAAAGTAACATCATGAGTGACTTGATTCTGGATACCTTTTGATATAAAGGAATGGAATTTCCAGACAGCTTAATGTCAAATACAAAAATAAAAGAAGGCAACAAAAAGGCAATACTTGCTCCTAAAAATAAATCACCAGGACCCATTTGGCAGGAAATTTAGTGGCTTAATTTCAGAGATGTTACATTTGAAGTACTCAGTAGACTTCTAGGTGGACATGTCAAGTAGGAATGGGATCCACAGAACTAGGGATGTAACTAAGTTGACAGTGCTTGCCTAACGTGCACAAAGCTGAAAAATGAGTTTTTCCAGGTGCCCAGATGAGACTAGCACAAGTATTAGCCAACATCAGCAATATGTGTCTTAGGGCTTACTGCTGTGAACAGACACCATGACCAAGGCAACTCTTATAAAGACAACATTTAATTGGGACTGGATTACAGGTCAGAGGTTCAATCCATTATCATCAAGGCAGGAACATGGCAGTATCCAGTCAGGCATGATGTAGGAGGAGCTGAGAGTTCTACATCTTCATCTGAAGTCTGCTAGCAGAATACTAACTTCCAGGCAGCTAGGATGAGGGTCTTAAGCCCACACCCACAGTGACACACCTACTTCAACAAGGCCACAGCTTCTAATAGTGTCATTCCCTGGACTGAGCATATACAAACCATCACAATGTGCCTCTGTGGCTTTGACAACAGCCATTTTGTGCAATGATGGAATGAAACCTGATTAGAGTGGGCTTAGGGGACAGCCAAAGTAGATGGACTGGAGTCATAGAGGGAAATATTATGAAGGTAAAAAGCTAACATGAAGAAGATGGGTTCAAGGAATTGAGAAGTCAGGATACTCACAGGTACTGAGCCACCTAGAACTAAAACAGAAATTGTAGTAGAGAAGGAAGACTAAACCAGGGTCTAAGGTTTTCTAGAAATAAGAAAATTCCTCAGAAACACTCAGGAGAATTAACATGTGGCTCAGCAATTTTCTCCCAAGTACGCACTCAAAGGAAACACAAGCAGAGACCTGTGAAGCACAAACAGTAGCCAGAAGGTGAGAACACCCAACCCCTTTAGCAGGTGAATGGATAAACAGTGGAGCATTATTCAACTCTTAGAATACATTCTGATAAAGGCTGCAACAAGAATGGACCTTTAAAATACTGTGCCAAACAGAATAGAACAGTCAGGTGGTATATGATTCGACTTCTTTGAAACATTTAAACATGCAAACCCATTGACACAGACTAGATTAGGAGTCACCATGTGCTGAGAGGAAAGAGGAATAGAAGGTCATTCATTGCCTAACAGTTCCAGAGTTTCTGCTAGGAAGTGATGAAAAATACTTAGAAAGGTATCAGTGAGAATTTGAAATCTTATGCATCTATTTGATACTATTGAAGTCATTATTAACATGGTTAAGATGCCATTTTTATAATCTATCTAGTATTTAAGTAAATAATGCTATATACCTAAAATCATTGAATGCACTGTTGTATGGGTTACTTGTATAGCTTATGGCTTATATCTTAGTGCAGTGACTACACAATGCTAGAAATGAGTGACTGTCCCAGAGGCAGAGCAGACGCAGCAGCAAGCAAGTGGTTTAGGTGGTAACATGAAAGGATGTGCTGCTGTGTTGTGTGCTGAGAAGCTGGGGAGATCACTTTGTTACCTAGAAAACCCACCACACGACACCTTTTGGCCTAGACCACATCTAACTGACCAAACTCTAACCAAATGAACTTGATGAGAACCCCATCAAAGTCTGTTCTCATGTCCAGGTTCAACCTAAGTCCACAGTTCAGAAAGTCAATGAATTGCCTGGACCCTTTTCCCACCAGCACCTTGTGGAGAAAGTCCATTGCCATACCATCCTTTACCGACAGAAAAGAGCAGCTATGGCCTAACCTCTGGCAGAAGCCCAAGAGTCCGTGGCCTCCCACATCCTCCACCCAGCCCACTCCATCCTGACATGCACAGCAGATCATCCTTGTCTACTTGGTGGGAACTTATCATCAATAACAAACTGATTCTAACACCTCTAATCTATTCCTTCCCTGAACAAAAGTTCCCCAACCCATTGTGTCTGTAGCTGGGAAGTGTGCAGCCTCTCTCGTAACGTCTCTACCATCCATTCTAACACACATCCATCCTTCACTCTAGGTTAGAATTGGGTATTTCTATGAAAGCGCTGCTCTGTGACCATGCCTAATCTCCCACATTGTAGCAGATTGCTGCCCCTTAAACTTAAACTATAAACAGACACTCTGGAGCTGTCACTGCCTCTACACTGGTGCCAGAAGAAGTCCCTCTTTACCAAATACAGATCATTTGCCTGTTGAAAAACCTTAACTGGCTGATATTGATGATTACTGTTATGATCTATGCAATGAGTCCCATAAAGTCACACCATAAGACAAATCTCACATGGGATGTTTATTGGGGAGAAGGGTATACAGAGGCTGCCTCTGGGAGAAGTTTGAAGGAAGAAGGTGGGGAGAGGAAGGACTGGCCTTTTATAAAAGGATGTAGCACATGTGCACTGGAGCATGTGCAATGCTGGGAATGTGTCCCATCTTGGCAGCTGGTATGATATATCCTGATGCCGCTGGATCTCTGGGGCAGGTGGTGGAGATGCCTGATTACCAACAATTACCTCTCACTCTCTGGAACCAAGAAAAATACCATCCAGTACTGTGAATGCTAGTCAGTAGGGCTGAAGCTTTTAGTTGGGCACCAGCTCAATTTTTTTACATTCAATTACACACATGATATTTTTAGCAATAGGGTCTTACCTTCAGGTTGTAGAAGGTAACCAAAGCCTTTGTAATGGCCTGTAATGTTTAGGGGATCTACAGGACCCCCTTGGCCAATACTTGACAATATATAACCAATTTCTACCATGGGGGATGTTCAGAGTCTACTTAGTAGCCTTAGATATCTAACTGGGGCATTTTTAAAATTCCTTTTCAATACACATATGCATGTATGTATGTATATGTATATTTGTTTGTTGTTTGTTGTGCTTTTGTCTTACTGAGTTTTGTTTTGATTTGATCTTTGGTTTAGGGTTTTGTTGGTTTTTTTTTTTTTTTTTTTTGAGAGAGAGAGAGATGAACCATCAAGTTGGGTGTATATGGAGGCAGGAGTATTTAGAAGAAACGAGAGAAGGGAAAGAATATGATTAAAATTGTATGAAATTTTTTTCTGAATAAATAAAGACAAAAGAACCTTCACTGGCTTACCCTTGTCCTTTGATATCTATAGGCCTTATTTATCACAATACTCAAAGTTCCCTACAATGCTCTCAGATATCTAACCTCATCTCTTGTTGCCGCCCACTCTGAGGTTCCTGAAATACTGGCTAATTAAACTCCCCATATAATTCAGGTCTTTAGGTCTAGAGTTTATCTCTCCATCTAGCACTGTGTCCAACAAAAAGACTTAGCCAGAAATGCACTAAATGAGGTATTTATTGAAATCATCATATCTTATATCAATTCCATTGCTGAGAAACAGTATCAATTCTACTTTTTTATATAAAAATAACACCCACTTTTCATGCCTATTACAGTGTCTGGACACAAAAGATCTTCATTAAAGATTGAGTAAGTAGGTTGGTGGATGGATCAATGGTTGGATAGATATGTGTATGGATAGACAGACAGATGAAGGTGGAGAGAGACTGGTTAACAATGAGAGAAAAATAACATTAGGAAAACAGATGCTTGCATTACTAATACTAATTACGTTCCCCCCAAACTGTTTATACAAGAGAGAGCACATAGCTTCTGGGGACCTGCCCCTGGTTGGTTCTGATTGGTAAATAAAGATGCCAACAGCCAATAGCTGGAGAGGACACACAGAGGCAGGATTTTAGGATTCCTGGGCTTGGGACCAGGAGGAAGAGAGAAGGAGATCCACCATGCTTCAGGAGAGGCAGAGAAAAAGAGGAGGAGAGACATCATGTGGGAGAGTGTGCAGAACCAAGAGGCAGAGCTGCCAAAGAGGAAGAGGCCAGAGAGGTGACTGAGAGGACTTCTCAGCTGTGTCAAGAGCAGCCAAGATGGAATATAGAATTAAAAAGTAGTAACTCTGGACTATCGATGGGAGGTAGATTCTAACAGCATGGAGGTTAGGCAGTGGCCCAGGCAATGTGCTGTTTAAGGCATGTGTGTCGTTCTTTCAGGAACATAAGCCATTGAGGCAGGTAGCAATCTCATACTGAGATTTATTAAACCATAATTAATTAAACAGAAAAGTGTTCCCTCTGGGTGGCGAAGCTCTTACATGCAGAGACCATGTGTGTTTGGGAGGATCAGTAGCCATGTTGAAGGTGTGTTACTCAGGGAAGGCTTTGAGATTTCAAAAGCCCATGTAGAGTCTCTCTGCCTCATTAGTTATGTCTCAAGATGTAGCTATCAACTACTCCTCCAGTGCCTTGTCTGCCTGCAGCCAGGCTCCCTACCAAGATGGCCATAGACTAACCTTCTGAAACTGTAAACATCAAATTAAACACCTTCTTTTATAAGTTGGCTTGGTTGTAGTGTCTTATCACACAATAGAAAACTAACTAAGACAATGTCTTCATTAATCTTTATAATTTTAGATCTCAAAACAGGCTAACATAGAAGATTTTCAATAAAGATATTGACAGTAAGTTGATGTATAATTATACAAGTTATATAAATAGTATTATCATAGTAGACCATAGTTTAATAAGTAAAAATGGTATTCCAATTAAGTATCTTATATAAAATAATGTTTTAGACATAAAAAGTCCAGATATGGAAAATCCTACTACCTAGAAAAAAGTTTCAGGCATTAAAAAGAACTAAAAGCAACTAAAACAATCTGTAAAATTATTTCCATTCCAATGTAAAAAAAAAAAATGAACCACATTTCCTTGGCCATTTTTCAACTGATAAACACCTGTGTGGTTTCAATTTCCTAGATATTGTGAATAGAGCAGCAATGAATAGAAATAAGCATCTCTATAGTAAGATATAATGGGGGGGGCCTGGCGAGATGGCTCAGTGGGTAAGAGTACTGACTGCTCTTCTGAAGGTCCTGAGTTCAAATCCCATAACAACATGGTGGCTCACAACCATCTGTAATGAGATCTGACGCCCCTTTCTGGTGTGTCTGAAGAGAGCTACAGTGTATGTATTTATAATAATAAATAAATCTTTTAAAAAAATAAATAAATCTTTGGGCCAGAGCAAGCAGGGCTGACTGGAGCCCTGCTCCCAACAACCACATGAAGGCTCACAACCATCTGTACAGCTATAGTGTACTCATAATACATAAAATAAATAATAAATAAGTCTTAAAAAAAAAAAGAAACAGCAGAGGAACACATGCTATAAGAAAAAAAAAAGATATAGTGAAATAACTGGGTCATATGGTAAATCTATTTACAGTTTTTTGCTAAACCTCCACATTGATTTCCACAGTAGTTGGGCTTGTTTGCACTCCCACCATCAATGAGTAAATGTTTCCCTTCCCCCACATCAACAGCTGCATCTGCCATCATTTTTGCAGTAGTGACATGAACATCAGGAGAGTAACAAACTACTTTCTGATTCAACTGAAGGCCCCATTCCGTAAGATAGAACCCATGCCTGACACCATTATAGGGGCTGAGACCTGTGACTAGACAGAGCATGGGCACCAGGGGAGAGCCTACTCTTGTTACACTGCAAATTGGAAATGGAATTAAACTGACTCCTAGTGACTCCTCGTTGTACTCATGGCTCAGTATGTCGCTAAAACCTCATCAGAGATGTTTCTTTTTGCGGCAGATGGCAAGTAACACAGAGACCCACAACTGGACAAGGGTTAGAAAGTAAGTGACTGCAGAGCGCTCACCCTGAATGGGACATCTACAGCACACCCCATCTCCTCCTGAAGCTTACGGACCATTATGGAAGATGACAAGGAAGGGCAGTAAGAGCCATAGGCAGTGGGTGATGGGAAGGAAACTTTTCTGGACACAACAGGACTTGCACATATGAATGGACAGCAGTTCTGGCAGCATATACAAGACCTGCACAAGCTCAAAACAAACAAAATTCCAGTATGGAATGGGGGGGGGGGGTAGGTATAAAGCCAACTCCTAACTGAGGATCTGTTGATAATAGGCAGCTCCTTAGAGGGAGTAGTTATCTTTTTAGTGCATGGCCACACTGCTAAGAATACATAGCCAACATTAATACAACTTAATGGGTTAGTTTTTTTAAATGAGAACACAGAGTTGAGTGGGTATAGAATTAAGTTGATGAGTCTGGGAAGATATGGGAGAGAGATGAAATATTGTCAAAATAAAATTCTCAAAGGATTAACAAAAATATTTTAAATGCCCATGAGTGACACCCATCACTAAAATGTTGGTAGCAACATTTTAAGTTTTTTTTTTTCCTAAGCCAGGTCTCACTATGATCCTTGACTAGCCTGGAGGTTGTTATGTAGACTGGCCTTTTCTTGAATTCATAGAGATCTGCCTGCCTCTGCCTCTGGAGTACTGGGCTTAAAGGTGTGTGCCACCCCACCTAGATGGTACCTTCATTCTAAAAGAAATACTGGCAGAATAAATTAAATGCCATGTAGAAAAAAATCATTACCATGCATTTACTTTTAAAGCATTTTTATTAATAATTCTGTCCTTAACAATTCTTTACAAAATATTAAAACTGTAATTATATAAATAATAAAATAATTCTTCTATCATCTATAGTTACCACCAAGCAAAAGCTGTCTTTGCTACCTAAAGCTAAAATACATTATTTTCTTTGTACATTTAGGGGTGTGTGCATGTGTGTGTGTCTGTGTGTGTCTGTGTGTGTGTGTCTGTGTGTGTCTGTGTGTGTGTGTGTCTGTGTGTGTCTGTGTGTGTAAGTGTGTGTGTGTGTATATGTGTGTGTGTATGTGAGTGTGTGGGTGTGTTTGTGTGGGTGTGTGTCTGTGTGTGTGTGTCTGTGTGTGTGTATGTGTGTGAGTGTGTGTGTGTGTATGTGTGTGTATGTGAGTGTGTGGGTGTGTGCGTGTGTGTGTGTGTGCGTGCGTGTGTGTGTGTGTGTGCATGAGAATACATGCACATGAACATCAGATGACAACCATAGGAGTTGGCTTTCTCCTTTTACCATGTGAGTTCCTGGCAATGGGACTCGAGGCATCAGGCTTGGCGATTCCCCTGAGTCCTCTCCCCAGCCCTAAAATATATTCTTGTATTTTTCACTGCTCATATGTGTTACATAGCTCAGACAAAATAAGAGTGTTGGATAACTGTTTTTTGGCAATTGCCTCTGAAAACAAGGGTCTCCAGAAAAATATCAGCTGTTATTGTGCTATTTCCTGGATCTCCAAGGAAAATCTTTTCCTGTCTCATATCCAAATCCAACGTGGAAGGTTGGAAGTGCAGGATGAGGAATACATTGTGAGGGACTAAGTTAAATGGATCTATGTGAAGCTGTTTTCAGCCTGTGTGGAGCTGGTTGCCATGGTAACAGCTGGGGAGAAATAAAGAGACCTAAACAGAGGAGGCAGAGATCACCTGAGGAACCTCAAAGGCGTGTGATACAGGTTCCTAGCTATCCCTCCTGTGCTAATAGGCTTCTATAGTGCACATGATGCCTCCTTTTTTTTTGATAATAAAGCTCCCCACAAGTAGCTAGTAGTACACATTTAGTTAGAGATTGTCCTAGTTAGTATTTTATTGCTGTGAAGAGACATGACCACAGCAACTCTTATAAAGACAAACATTTAATTGAGACTTACTGAAACTTACAGTTTCAGAGATTCAGTCCATTCTCATCATGGTGAGAAGCATGGCAGTGTACAAACAGGCTTGGTGCTGGAGAGGGAGCTGAGAATTCTACATCATGATCTGAAGGAGGCCAAGAGGAGACTAGAATTCCACATTAGGTAGAGCTTGAGCATAGTAAACTTCAACACACACCCACCCACCCCCTAGTGACACGCTTCCTCCAACAAGGCCACACCTACTCTAAAAGGCCACACATCCTAATAGTGCCACTTCTCAGTGGGCCAAGCATTCAAACACTTAAGTCTATGGGGGCCATAGCTATTCAAACCACCACAGAGTCTCTTCAAGGTTTATGGGTCAACAGTCTCAAAAAAAAAGACTTCATAGATTAGAAAAAAGCTACAGTCTCAACCGCTATCAGTCTTACGTTGAAATACCACATCTTTTCTTAGCCATACCTTCCAGAGTTCTCTCAACACTGGCCGGTAGTTTGGCTGTCTTGGCTTATTGCTGAGTGCAAAGACTGAGTCTAAGACTACAGTACTGGCTGGCTTTGTGTGTCAACTTGACACAAGCTGGAGTTATCACAGAGAAAGGAGCCTCCCTTAAGGAAATGTGTGGCTGTAAGGCATTTTCTCAATTAGTGATCAAGGGTGGGAGGGCCCACCCCATTGTGGGTGGTGTCATCCCTGGGCTGGTAGTCTTGGTTCTATAAGAAAGCAAGCTGAGCAAGCCAGTAAATAACATGCCTCCATGGCCACTGCATCAGCTCCTGCTTCCTGACCTACTTGAGTTCCAGTCCTGACTTCCTTTGGTGATCAACAACAATGTGGAAGTGTAAGCTGAATAAACCCTTTCCTCCCCAACTTGCCTATGGTCATGATGTTTTGTGCAAGAATAGAAACCCTGACTAAACAACTACCATTGCCTTGCAATCCTCAGTCCATGGTCACTGCAACTGCTAGGTCAGTACTGTCCTTGGGCACAAGCTCCAATGATACCAGGGCATCCCCCCATCATCACCTGGCACTCCTCTACTTCCTGTACCAGTTCCTCTCATCCTACCCCATAGAATAAATCTGTTCTTGGCTTGCTGGCTGACTGGCACAGAAAGACTGAGCTGTCCTGATTCTTCTTTCTTCCCATTCATTGCAGCTTCATTAATTCACTGCATCCTAGAGCAGCGGGTCTCAACCTTCCTGATGCTTCAACACTTTAGTACACTTTCTTATGTTGTGGTGACCCCCAAGCATGAAGTTATTTTTGTTGGGACTTCATTATTGTCGATACTGTTATGAATCACAATATAAATATCTCTGTTTCCCCAGAGGGTCGCTATTCACAGGTTGGGAGCCCCTGACCTGGAGAGAAACATACCCTCTCTCATCCTAAGCCCACCAGAACTTAATGTCATATGGATACCAGGAACAAATTGTGTGAAAAGCCACAGAGAGTCTTGGTGAGGAGAACCATTGATCATTATAGGTTGATTCCTTGTCATGGCGCAAATGACTAGTGCTGCCATAAGAATGGGCATGTACATATCCCTGGGGATTTTTAAAACATGAGTATATGTTTATGTGTATATTCCCATGGTATAGGCACATGCATTGGAGCACCCAAGGAGGCCAGAATAAGGCTTCAGATGCCCTGGAGCTGGAGTTCCAGGCAGTTGTTAGCTGTCCTATGTGGGCATGGATATTGAAATCTGATCCTTTGTAAAAGCAAGTGCTCTTACCCTCTGAGACATCTTTTTGGCCCCTGTAAGTATCTCTTTGATATAATATGTAACTCTCCTTTGAACATAGGTACCCTGCAGTGGGATTGTAGGTTTCTATGATAGATCTGTTTTAATTTGAAGGAGTCCCCTGATTATTTCCATGAAGTCTGCACCAATTTACACTCCCATCAACAGTGTACAAGTGTGACTCTTTCTCCACATGCCCGCTAGCACTTCACTCTTGATGATCACCTTTCAGATTGATTTACACTTTCCTGGTGATTTCAGCATCTCCTTGTCGGTCACTCCAGACTTCTCTGAAGAAGTATCCTTCTGGATTTAGGCCATTGTTATTGGACTACTTCCTTAGAAGAACAATTCTTTTTGTAATGTTTTTAAATTAAGATTGTCCTATTGGGTAGGACAAATCTAAATTAAGATTCTCCTTTTGGGTAGGAGACATCTAACCCAAGGGAAAATAACCTCAATTTATGAAGAGTAAGCAGCCATACCACAGAAAAAAGAAAACCAAGCTTTCCAGTAATAAAACATCTAAAGTTTCTGTATAACACAAGGGAGGGAGAGGGAGAGGGAAAGAAAGAGCTGTGTCTCCTGTCTTACTAAAGCCAGCACCTGGAACAGTGCTCTCCACTGCTCTCCATATGTGGGTGGACCCCAGAAGCATCAAGATGACCAACCCCTGCCGTGGGCATCTTTTTCCTTCTAATTTCTGGAGGTAAGATATACTTTCATGTGCCTTTTCCTTTTGTTCATGATAAAGTATAAATCTATATATGTTTAATTTATGCTTAATGTTATATAAAGGGGAGAAGGAAATAATAACCCCCAATTGTTTTCTCAATGCACCCATTTTTCTTTGCTATCTAAAAGGCACATTAGCTCTTTAAAAAAAAAAAAAAGTGGAGGCTGGTGAAGTGGCTCAGCAGTTAAGAGCACTGACTGCTCTTCTGAAGGTCCTGAGTTCAAATCCCAGCAACCACATGGTAGCTCACAACCACCCGTAATGAGATCTGACTCCCTCTAAAGACAGCTACAGTGTACTTATATATAATAATAAATAAATCTTTGGGCTGGAGCTAGCAGGGCTGGAGCAAGTAGAGGTCCTGAGTTCAATTCCCAGCAACCACATGATGGCTCAGTGTACTCATATACATAAAATAAATAAATAAATCTTTTTTTTTTTTAAATAAAAGCCAGTGTCAAAAAAAAAAAAAAAGCCAGTGTCTAAGGCAATAATATGAAAGCATCAGCTACATTTTGTGACTCTCATAAATACAGGCCTCCACCTGCCAGTGCATTAAAGTAGGGATGTGCAGGCTGTATTAACTGACCCGCTGATTATATTAGCACGAATCAGTGCTCTCAGATAAGTCTTACAACGTTTAGTCTCAAGATTTTGTTTTTAGCTGTGTCCATGCCCAGTAGAGGGATAATGAAGAAAATAGCACTGTGATAATCTAAACTACATGCATTCATATACTCATACGCATACACACACATGCATACACATAAATGCACATGAACAAATATCTGTCCTCAATAAAACTCACAAATAAAAATCAGTAGTATGCTAATGGCCTCTCAGACATTAGCTTGCTTAAGAATCTCAATGTCATTGCTATTTTCTCTACTTCGCATTTGGAAACCAAGACCAGAAAGGTTACTAAATGGACTGAGCATGCAGCTGGTCATTCGAAGGGCTGGGTTTAAACTCTGACTTAGGGTTCAATGATGCCTTCAGAGCAGGAGCTTTGACATAGGATCTATCGACGAGCCTATTTAAGGCCATGTTCAAAGATCAGAAAATCCATGGCTCTACCAAAGCCATAGGCAAATATTTAAGTTGCATGTGTATGCCTTGTTTTATTAGATCCTCATAACACTGTAAGAAAAATGTTAAAAGAAAGATAAGAAGCCACTATCGGAGGATGCTGTGCTTCTTGATGGGAAAACATGGCTTTACACTATGTGAGAAAGTTAGGACAATGCTTTGACATTATTAGCGGGGTGAACTTCATCCTCATTTTCCTGGAAAAATACCACCCTTCTTCCATTGGACTTGATATTATGAGCTGTGTCACTCACAAATGAGTGCCTGGAAGTCATAGATGTTCCATTACTGCTGTTACTGTAGGTTCTGAATTCTTTTTTCTTTACTTATAATACAATTTACTAATACTTCCACTACAAATAATCAACTTGCTATGAAATAGTGTGAGATTTTTAAGGTCACTACCCCAGTATCCTGCCTATATGGGACGTCGATGCCCAGAAAAGAGACTACCTTCCCACTCTGACCTCTCTGCATCATGAACCTTATGAAATTGCCTGGCATATCCCATCTGTTGTGTTTTATAAAAATATAAGGAGAGAGAAGGAGTATGTTTGGTGGATGTGTAGTCAGGTGTGGTGGAAGGGGGTGCCTCTGTGGGTCCATGTTGAAGCATCCCTTCCCCTTGAGGGACCAGTCACATGATGGTATAGTATAAAATAGAGTTTACTCAGGGCATGGGGAGGGGAGTTGATGGAGTAGAGACAGAGAAAGGTAGAGAGAGGGGGGAAGGGGAAGAAGAGGAGGAGGAAAGAGGGAGAGGGAGAGAGTAGGGAGTAGAGGCTGGCCATGAGCATATGAGGAGAGGGGGAAGAGAATGGAGAGAGAGAGGAGGTAAGGGGAAAGAAGACAGAGCAAGAGCAAGAAAGCAAGAGAGGAGGGAGCAAGCAGCCCTTTTTATAGTGAGTCGGTCATACCTGTATGTTGCCAGGTAACTGTGGGGCAGAGCCTAGACTAAATGCCAACACCACCTATACTTGGAATAAGTGGTTTGAACTCTGTTAAGGTAGAATTCGAGACGAGGAAAAATTTAGCTGGGATAAACTCAACCTGAACGATGGAGAGAAGAGCAGCAGGCTAAGTCAGAACTTGCAAAGTATACATACCATTCTGTTAACTATTAAAATGTTAAGAGCTGGCTCTGAGAGCATGTTAAAGCTCAGCCTCAAAAGGATTTAAACGCAGTGGATCAACAAGTTCAATCTAATATCACTCTTTGGGCCTTCGCTTCTTTCTCAGGATTCCCAGCACAATGCCTTTGTCTTATCTAAACTGAAATCTCCTCTAGTCTCACCCGAAATATTATGTACCTTAATCTCCCTTCACGAAGACTTAGCAGTTCCTGCCTCTGAGTTCTTGCAGCTCCTTGCTGATACCCACACAAGACACTTGCGAGCACTGTCATCCTCTGGGAATGATACTAAGCACCGCTTACTACCACGGACCGGGGTTTCTCGCGGGGTCCCTGTTCCGCGGGACACAGGATTCTGGCCAGGTGGGCAC
>NW_022196914.1:73583638-73596454 GCF_008632895.1 Mastomys coucha | reverse complement strand
GGCAGGAGGCTGACTTTCCTTGAAGTTTTCACCTCAAATACCGCCATCACGCAAGTGTGCGTGGCAGCTTACCCATCTTCCTAGTGCTTGCTGTGTTGGATGAAGACAACTGTGTTCCATTCACTACTGGGCCCATGTTAACAGCAGATACTTAGAAATCATTGTAGGACAAATGGAATGATTGTGAACTGATTAAAAAAGAAGTCCTGTAAACTGGATTCAAGGGAGTGGGAGGACTGTAGAGAAGGCTCAGACTTGCATAGCAAAGTCCTGCTCAAGGCCTGAGCTCATTTCCCCAAACCCACATGATGGCTCACTACCATTATAACTGCAATTCCAAGGGATCCAATGCCTTCTTCTAACCTCCACAGATACACATGCAGGCAAAACACTCATACACATAAAATAATAATTTCATAAACCTATAACCTTAATGTCTTTGAAGTGGATGATGGTCTGCAATCCAGACCCAGAGTGCCTGGAAGATGAAAAACACAGGGTTTAGGAATCCAAGTCAGGGGGCTGAGTTTCTTTATAAATGGAGTAGCCCAACAAATACTTTTTCCTGTCCAGGCATTTAGATGCTTAGGTTTTTACTTACGCTTTACTTTATATTTTACTAATTATAATTCAAGAAGGTTTTCGGGATCTTTGCTTCTGAAGAGAGAGTAGAGAATTAGCTTCCATGCAAACTGGGCAGCAGGAAGTCCATCTGAGGCTAGCACCAAGTCCTGGCGGTCCTGCCAAGAACGCTGCCAACCCAATCTACCCTACTCCCTTCCAGCCCTCCAACTCCTGGCCACTCGGTGGTCCAGGATGTCACTAGCACGTATCAAATGACTCTGTGAAATGCCATCTGCTGGTGATGACAACCCACAGCGTCAAAACTAGGATAAATCGCTGCTTTCTTAGATGCGCCCCACAGTCCTCTGCTGCTCAGGGGGTCACCGGCATCAGAATCAGCATGCTTATTTAAAAACGTATGCTTCCTGGCTCCAAACCACTCTCTCCAGTGTGTGGGTCTATGAGATGTATGTTATTATTGTGACAATAAAGCCTGAAAACTATCATGAAAAAAAAAAAAGAAGAAGAAGAAAGGCATTCTACAAATGTGTCATTGTAAAAACATGAGAAAATGGGTAGTAAAGAAGAAATGAAAAGAGAGAAAGTAGAGTAGGAAAAGCAGGGAAGAGAGAGGGAGAAAGAGGCAGAGAGAAGGCATCGATTGAGGCACAGGGCATAAAAAATAATTTAAAAGTGGGCATGTTTACTTATAATAAAACTTTAAAAATAAAACTGAGCTCAAGCCTGACTTAGTACATGCTTGTAATTCTAGATTCTGGGAGGCAGAGGTAGGAGGATCAAGGTTAGCCTTGGCTACCTAACAAACTTGAGGCTAGCCTGGGCTACATGATAGCCTGTCTCAGAAAACAAAAAACAGAAGCCAAACACTCAGCTGAGTTTGAGCAAACGCTATGAAGCATGTCCGCATCTCGGGGAACACGGGCCCGGGGGCAAATGTTACAGAAGCAAGCAGGGGCTGGTGCCTGGTGACTTGATCTACTCACTTCCTGGGCACAAGACACACATGTAAGAACTAGCGCTGTCATCTTTTATTCTAGCCTACCTTTCCTGGGGTAAAGGATGATTACATAAGCAGTGATTTCAGTCTCTATTGATCTCTTAGTTGTTCCAGAATCCTGTCAGGGAATTATAGGAGGAAATGAGGTGCCATCTCATGCCAGACATTACATGGCTCTAATCAAAGAGCTGGAAGTCTGTGCAGGGGCTTTAAGCAAAGAAAGCTGGGTGCTGACAGCCACTCACTGTGACCTGTAAGTCATCCCAGCTCCTCTTATTCCCAACGCTGATTCATAGCTACCCAGTCCAACACCACAATTAGGATGCAATGGAGAAAAAAGTGGGCACAATAATCAACATTATCTCCTGTCGTGATATTTACCTCACAAACAAGGGCCAGACCATATGGAAGAAGTCAGAAAGGCACACCACCGCATCATTTAAAAATGGGTCTTTTCCCACTACAAATATCAACACCATCAGAAATCACACTCAGTTTAATCACCCACACATGATCTCTGTCAGTATTTTGTTTGCTGTTTGGTTCCTAAGCACATTTTACACAATCAATGCCAATCACATTGAGTTTCTCCTATGGTGACAGCTCATTTATTCCCTAATTACTGGTCTTTTCTGCTACACCACCTCCAGTAGGATCTGTGTAACAAGTTTCACAGACTGAGGCTGTTGACCTCAAAAGGGGGAGGCCTCCTGGAACCGGTTGTGGAACTCTTCACCAAAGAAAAATTATTGAGCTGTAGTTCTCATGGCAATCTATCTGTTTTGTTTTCTCTTGTTCCTTTTCTTACTTACATGTTCCTGGTTGCCTAGGCCAAGATCTTAAACGAGAATAATGGGTAGTGACCCTTGAGATGGGGTCACTCACATGACCTTATCCCTGTGGAAACCAATGCTATACTTTTAAAATCATTTACAAAACTATTATGATAGATAAAAACTTTCCCAACAATAAAATTTCATATGGCTACATGTGTGTCATCGGACGTGGGGTTTGGGATATGTAAAAAAAAAAAGCCTTAGAAAGAATTAAAATAGTTTAAACTTATGTGTTGAAGATTTATAAAAAATCAAGCATTAGATGTTAAATAGTAATTGTCCATATGGGGCTGGAGAGTTAGCTCAGCGGTTGAGAGCATTGACCATAAAGATTTAGTAACCTGTTCCTGGAAATATGCCCTAGCCTTGGATGACTGCCCCTACTGAATACATCCTTTTAGAATTGTTATATTTTTACTTATATTAATAATGATGTTACCTACTCTGTTTGTGATTGTTTCACTGGATACAGTTTCTAAGAGATATTTTTGTGCTTTACTGTGCCAAATGAATTTTGTTGGTATTTGTGATTATTTCACTGGAAACAGTTCCTAAGAGATGTAATGTTTGGGTTTTAATGTATAAAATCCCGATTGAGAGCTGCAAAATACACTCAGATTCTAACTGCCTCTGTGTTTGTTTCTGTTTGTCACCACCGAATCCTTACCCACCTGGCCTCGAGAACCCACATCCCAGGGACTCATACCCAGCTGGGGTGGTCTGTGGCACTTTCCTACCTTAATATGTTATTTTAGAGTAATCCCCAGAAATTACTACTCTTTGACTGTGTGAAAAAAAATACCAATACCCTATAGCTTAAACTAATGGTTTGGGTCACTATTTTAAAGGCAAGATAATGTGGGCCTATCTACTGTTCTCTAACTGGTACCTGCTGACAGTAAGCAATGCCTGATATTCCCTGTTGACCCTAGCACAAATTGCCTGAAGCAAATTTTAGCCTAAAATTATATATAAAGTTATGCTGTGGTACAAAAATAAAATTTGTCAAGCAAGAACCTCAGCATAACCAGGGATAGGGAGACGACCCTGGACCCTCCCCCAGACTCTTCTCATGAGCTCGCTTTCCTCAGTCAATCTATAGAACCCATCTTTCTGGGGTGTGTCATGTATACCTATAAAAAGGGTTGATGTAGTCACATCTGATCTTTATTTAGCTTACTTTCTTCCTCAAGGAGATTTATGTAAGCTTTACGGTGCACACAGGATTGAGTGAATTATCGCCAGGAAAGTTTTCACCCTGCTGTGCTGTGCTTAAATATCCCTAAAATAAGCTACTCAGGTCTAAACTCCCAAAGGGTGAGCCAGCACCAGCTACCTAGCTGTGTTAAACTGAGCTGCCTTCTTGTCTGCTACGGATCATCATTCTGCTGGCTATTGGGGGTTGCAGAGACCCTGCATGAAATGCCCAGAAACTGATAGATAAAAGGCGTATGACTCAATAAAGTTGGTGCAAAGTCTGAACAGTCAAGGAGAATATGCACGTGCTCACCCACCATAAAGTTTTGTTAGTCACCAGGCACAATAGGTCAAAATGTGTTCCCTAAAGATTCTTATAGGTCTAACCTTTAAGTACCAAATAACTCAGCTGTATTTGGATATAAGGTCTTCAGGGAGATAATCGCTTGAAATGGGTTTGTAGGTTAGGTCTAATCCAATATGATTGCTGCCCTTCCAAGAAGGGATTAGGAAAGACAGAAGAATGAGCAGCTGAAGATGAAGAAAGAAGGTAGGCCCTAGGAGGCAGACTGATCTGATGAACTCTGACCTTGAACTTGTAAACCTCCTGAATTGTGAGGAAACTCATTTTTGCTCTTAAACAATGCAGTCTCTGGTCTTTCATCATGGCAAACAATAGGAACAACAAACTCAATAGGAAAAAGCTAGCTAAATATGTACAATACATAACATTCCTCTATAGGGTGGGCACAATTAAACAAATTAGAAGAAATTAAATGTTCATGAGGAAGTAATATACATACATTAGTCAGATTTGTATTACTATCACAAAATACCCTAGGCAACTGACTTTATAAAAGGAAAAGTTTTGTTTAACTTGTTTTTTGGAGGTTCGAAGTTGAAGATCAAACAGAACCATTTTTTAGTCTTTAATGAGAGCAGAATATGGTAGCCATAGCAAGGTAGGAGCACATGGAGTAGGCAATGATCCTATCTTTAATAAAAGCAGAGGAGAAGGAGAAGGGGAAAAGATGGAGGGAGATAAATTATTGATTGAGAGAGAGAGTGAGAGAGCGCCACAGTCTTGTAGAATGTATTTTCCACTTTAATTGATAAACACCCTTCTGTTTATGCTGTTATGCTGCCTGTGCATATTGTCTGAGTCCATGCCATCAAGGAAGATCCTTCAGTGGATGAGAGTGAGGGTTTTTGTACACTGCCTTTACAGTTCACAGCTCACCAGAGGGAGCATGTTGGACTGTTGGTGGAAGTGTGCCCTTTTGTGTCTCATTTCCTGATTCTGCTGCTGATTTGCTCCAATTACCCTGGGGTGCCTTCTTAGTAAATCAAGACTGTTTCTGTAAATGTCTGATTCTGGAGCCCCAACTCTGAAACAACGCCAAGCTGAGAACCTCCCAACCCTATCAGATACGGTGGGACAGGCACGTGGCGTAGTCACACCATGGATGTATCTCACAAAGCTTATGTTCCACAAAAGAAGCAATTCACACAATAGCACCCATTGCTGGAGTGACTGTACAAAGGCAACCATCACGCGATGCTTAGGCAAATCTCTACTCTGATGTTAGAAGTTGGAGGTCAGATTTATTTTCTAGGCAAAGGTGATTGGATGTTCAGAGCGTCGGGTAGGTAGGTAGTCCTTTGCTAACATGGCAGCCATTAAGCTGATTGCATTCACTTATTGGACATCTAGAGAATACACACCAGCCCCTGTCCTCATGGAACTTATGTACTAGTCAGAAGAGACATTGTTACCAAAGCAACACATATAACAGACTGAAAAATAGTATACATACAAGTCAAGGTAAGGGGGCAGCGAATGTGTACGGGGTGGAGGCTATGCACTGGCTTCACAGAGTGTTTTAAAGGAGGCTGAGTATATCCGCCATGAACCATCTAGACAGGTTTTCTAGAGATAGGGGGGAAAACAGAGTTGAAGCAGGTTTAAGAGGGAACTCTGCAATGTCCTGAGTAAACACCAAGCCATGACTGATCATCATCCAACGTCTTCTAGCTGCAGGTCTGCTCTTCTGTGTGGTCACCTTTCCTCATATGGTCAGACGAACACACAGCTCTCCTAGTAGGGCAGGGTGGATTTAGGGAGATGCTGGACTGAAGACACAGGTGGGGATGATTAGCATTGAGATGGATGATGTCTGTAGACTCCTATAGCCTAGATGCCACTGAGAAAGGAGGGGAGTGGGTGAGAGGAGGTCTCAGCATTAGGCCAGGGGCCACTGCAGCATTGAGAGCTGGAAGAGAACAGCATCCTGCAGCAACCATGACCGAGGACAAGGAGGGACCTATGAAGTAGGAAAGCCAGGACATGTGTCCCAGAAGCTGCACACACCCAAGAGGAGGGAAGAGCACAACAATATTGAATACTGCTGATGAGGCAAATAATGGCAGGGAGAAAACTGATCTCTGGATGCAATAAGGTTTAATAAAGTCACCAGGGGGAGAAGCAGCAGCCATTTCTGCAGAATGTGAGGCAAAACCATATTGAAGCGAATGGAAAGAGAAATTAGAGAAGATACGCGCTCGCTTGGAATTTTGATGGAAAGGAGAGAAGCACGGTGCTGTGTGGAGAAGCAGTATGTTTTCCTTTTAAGGTGAGAAGGCTAAATGCATGCTCATATACTGATGAGGTACCTGAGGGGGTGGAGGAGGAGTGTGGAGTGGCTGGAGCTGAGGTCTGAGTCAGCGGAGGGGCGGGAGTATCTCCATACTCAAGGGCATGCTCTGTGTTGAAACCCACACCCTGAAATTTCTAAAGCAGAAAGCCCATTCGCTCCAGTATAAGGTTTAGCTGCAGGGCTTAGCATTGTGTTTGATTTGCCTGAGGATCATCCTCTCCTCTCAAGCCATTCAGCTGCAAGGCAGATGACTGCTTGGTTACACAAGCGGAACTCACGCCACTTCTCCTGTCTCTGAAACCCAAGTCATTTCCCATTTCAGTCAAACTTTCCTCTTTCTGATGCTTTGATCTTTCTTTGAGACTTGACCACCAGATCTCCAGCATCAGCATGTCTCTGTAACGTCCTGAGTAAACACCAATCCACGATTGACCATCATCCAACATCTTTGAGCTGCAGGTCTGCTCTTCTGTGTGGTCACCGTTCCTCATATGGGTGATGGTGCTGGGTCAGATGAACACACAACTCTCTCTCCTCAGTTAGCTTTCAGTTTCTAGGATCCCTGTAGAGATGGTGTAATCTGCATCTCAAGTCTCTTTCTAGGCATCTTTGCAATTTGCCACCAAGGGGCTTCACAAACTCTGAAAGTTGCTGCTTCTAGTTTCAGTTTCAAATGACAACTTAAAAAAAAAAAAAGTAACACATAATTCACGTTTTAAAACCACAAAAAGTACATAGTTTATACCCACCATTTACAACTATTTAACTCAAGGGCTTTACCATGATACCCAAGAAGAGAAAGGTGGAACCCTGACTCCATATCTTCATGCCTGGAGATCCAGCCCAGGACTTTGCACATGCTAGGCCAGTGTTCATCCACTGAGCCGCATCCACAGCCCTCACCATGTAATACCTGATCTTCATCACCCTAAAGCAGTGGTTCTGAACCTTTCTAACACTGAGACCCTTTAATACAATAACTCATGTTGTGGTGACCCTTTTTATAAAATAGTTTCATTGCTACTTTAAAACTATCATTTTGCTATTATGAATTTTAATGTAAATATCTGATATGCAACTCCCCAAAGGAATCACAGGTTGAGACCCACTACCCTGAAAAGAAACTTTATACCTGTTAGCAGTCAGTCCTTGTTTATCTTCTTTCTAGCCAGTGGTAACCACTCCTCTTTGCAGATCTATGGATTTGTTTGTTCAGGATACTTCATATAAATAGAATCATACAATGTGTGACATTTTTGATGTGTTCTTTCTTTCATTTAGCTTGTTTTCAAGGTTCAACCATGTTAAGCCACATTTTTTTTAACTTTTTATTCATTGTGAGTTTCACGTCATACAACCAAGTCTCACTCATCTCCCATTTCCCTTGTATCCACCCTCTGCCCTTACAAATTCCCCCTAACACACACACACACACACAAACACACACACACACACACACACACACACACACAAACAAACATAGAAGAATCCATCATGGAAGCTGTAGTGTATCACAGTATGTACCACAGTATATCCCTTTGTCCACACATCTCCACTTGCAAATGTTCATTGCAATGAGTCATTGGTCTGATTCAAGGTCCCTGGCTTCTATGGCACCATCAATATCAGATCATCACCTGTACTCCTCTCTGTTATCCTGTTGCTGCCCTGAAATCCTGCAGCTTTGGGTAAGCAGGACTGGCCTTTTCAGACACTCCAGTAATTCCCAGATGATGTTGATTTGGGGGATGGGCCAACTCAAAGCCCTGGATCTTGACCTGGGTGGTTGCCGAGAGGGTCAGCTTGCCAGCTCTTCCTTATCCATACCAGGGTGAGTTTTCCAGTACTGCTCTGGCTAGACCACTCAATGCCTCAGGCAGGAGGCAGGGTCAGCTCTCCTGCTCTCATGCTCTTGGGTCCATCTCTCCTAAGTCCATACCTCCAGAGTTCGCTTGACTGTGCTGCCCAGTCAAGTGCTACAGCCATGAGGGTCAGGGCCAGCTCTCCACTCTTATGACCCCAAGGCTAATACTTCTGACTGTGACAGGTGGCAAGGGGTGAGGAAGAGGCAGGCATTACCTCCATGCCCAGGCCACGTCATGTTAAGCTACATTCTTAATATGTTATGCAGAATAGAGTCCTTCATTCAGAACATTTTCTGAATGAATATTCTGTCACATGAATATGCAGAACTCTAATGTACTTGTAATCAATAAGTGATGTAATTGTTATGACTATCCCTGGTCTCAAACAATAAGCCAAATTTTAAATGTCTAAACAAACAAACAACAACAACACTAGAGCTTCCTCATTGCTTTTATAATTTTTTTCTTGCAGGGTAAAAAATTGGCTCATTAGTTGGTAGACTTTTGGATTACTTCTTCCTTTTTTTTTTTTTCTTTTCTTTTTTTCTTCCTTTTTTTTTGGTTTTTTTGGGTTTGGGGGGATTTTTGTTTTGTTTTGTTTTTCAAGACAGGGTTTCTCTGTGTAGCCTTGGCTGTCCTGGAACTCACTCTGTAGACCAGGCTGGCCTTGAACTCAGAAATCTGCCTGCCTCTGCCTTCCAAGTGCTTCAATTAAAGGCGTGCGCTACCACTGACCAGCTCTCTACTTCTTCCTTTTTGCCAGTGTAGATGTTGCCATGAACACTTGTGCTCAAGTTTTTGCTAGGACGTTTGCTTTCATTTCTCCTGAGTAGACTTAACAATGGGATCACTGGCTCATAGGGAGTCTGATCTTTGCAAAAATCATCTTCCACAGTTGGCTGTGCCTTGGCACTTCTGTACCGCCAATGCTCAAAGGCTCAACTTCCTCCATACCCTCAAAACCTGTGGTTGTCAGCTTTTTCTCTTAACCATTGTAGGAGAAATGGTGAGCAATTCTTGACATCAAAGTCCTGAACCACTTCACTTTAAATTCTTATATTTTACTTACTTAGAGTATACAGACATGAATATGGAGGCACAGACTAGTTCTGTACTCCAGATCTTGAATGTTTTAGTGATGTAATTGATGTTGGCTATGTAGACCTGTGATCTTTCTACCAGACTAGCTGGGAGATTTGTGGAAATTAGTCAGGAACTTTGACTGTATTAGCCTTAAGAGAAGAATTTGTAGCTAATAATATTAGTGAGATATTATTTATCTTTCTCCAATTGTCATTACCTTCACCATAAACTCACTCTACTCTGCTCTGTATCCTCCAGATCCTGATTATTTTCCTTATTGTCTGCCACCTTTGAACACTTTGAACACACTGATTGTATCCCAGGCCTCTCTGTATTTACAGTGTTGGGCATAGTGTTTGGCACAGGATAGACTTGTGAAAAATGCTTGATGGATTACATTTGACAAATAGGTCAAAACACTGGAGAATAAGTGACTATTGCAATTCATTTCTTTAGATGAGACATAATGTTACATGATAAAAGGAGACACATTGTCATATGTTATGCTTTATTAAGACTTACATTGAACTAGGCTTAGTGTCTGTATGTATAAGTTAGCTAGTTAAGGCAGGATGCACATACCAGCATGATGGCTGAACTCAGGCCTACAGGTGTGTAAAAGTTTGGTCTGCTTGTAATGTGATGTGATTACCCTAAACCATCCCTGACCTCATTTCCAAATATCTAAAATACACACTGAATCTTTATCATTGTCGGTAAAAAATAAAAAAATATTTGGGGGGAGTAAAAATTAAAGCACAGAGATATGTAAGAAGAAGGGAAACTCTCTATTTCTCCTTGAACTTTAAATTTTTTTTTTAAAGATTTATTTATTATATGTAAGTACACTGTAGCTGTCTTCAGACACACCAGAAGAGGGCATCAGATCTCATTACAGATGGTTGTGAGCCACCATGTGGTTGCTGGGATTTGAACTCAGGACCTTTGGAAGAGCAGTCAGTGCTCTTAACCGCTGAGCCATCTCTCCAGCCCTGAACTTTAAATTTTAATGGCTACAACATCAAATGAAATGGAGAAAAACTCAAAACAACTCCACTAAAGTTAACAATAAAGTTGTCTTTCTGTACCTACTCAATATAGTACTTGAAGCTTTAGCTAGACAACTGAAGGAGAGCAATGGGATACAAATTAAAAAAGAAGTTAATAATATTATTTGCAGATGATATGATAGTATACATAAGTGACCCTAAAATTCTACTATGGAATTCTTACATAGGATAATCACTTTCAGCTAAGTGGCTGGATACAAGATTTAAAAAATAATCAGTAGCCCTTCTATATATACATAACAAAAGGATTGAGAAAGAAATCAGTGAAACAACACCCTTCACAGTAGCCACAAATATATAAAATATCTTGGTGAGACTCTAACCAAGTAAGTGAAAGACCTGTATGAAAGAACTTCAAGTCTTTGAGGAAAGCAATTGAAGAAGATATCAGAAGATGGAAAGATCTTCCATGTTCATGGATTGGTAGGTAACATAGTAACCTTGGTAACATAGTAAAAATTTCTATCCTACTAAAAACAATCTACAGATTCAACACAATTCCCATCAAAATTCTAACACAATTCTTTATAGACCTTGAAAAGAAAAATTTCAACTTCATATGGAAAGACAAGAAACTCAGAAGAGCTAAAACAATCCTGTACAATAAAAGAACATCTGGAGGTACCACCATCCCTGATTTCAAGCTCGACTACAGAGCTAGAGTAATTAAAAAAAAACCATATGATATTGGCTAAAAACAGACAAATTGATCAGTAGAATTGAACTGAAGACAGAGACATAAATGCACACATCTCTGAACAACTGATTTTTGATAAAGAAGCCAGAAGTAGAACAAATGGTTCTGGTAAAATTGGATGTCTGAATGTAGAAAATGCAAATAGATCCATATTTATCACCTTGCACAAAACTCAGGTCCAAGTGGATCAAAGACATCAACACAAAACTGACATACTGAACCTGATAAAAGAGAAAGTGGGAGAATAGTCTTGAACATATTAACACAGGAGACAACTTCTTAAACAGAAGACCAATTGCACAGGAACTAAGACCAACATTTAATAAATGGAATGTCATGAAACTGAAACACCATCAGTTGGACAAAGTGACAGCCTATGGAATGGGAAAAGATTTTTACCAACTTCACCTGTGATAGAGATTGAATATTCAAACTATGGAAAGAACTCAAGAAACTAAATGTCAAAAAAGAAAAACAAATAATCCAACTAAAAATGTACAGATCTAAATAGAGAGTTCTCAATAGAGGAATCTCAAATAGTTGAGAAACACTTAAAGAAATGTTCAACATCCTTAGTCATCAAATATGAATCAAAACTAATTTGAGATTTTATCTTACATCTGTCAATGGCTAAGATTAATAATACAAGTGACAGTACATGCTGATAAGGATATGGAGCAAGGGGAGCATTCCTCCACTGGTGGTGGAGTGCAAACTTTTACAGACAGTATCCATATGACAGTTCTTCATAAAATTAGGAATTGATCTACCTTAAGACCCAGCTATAACTTTATTTTTTTTTCAAAACCTAGTTTTAATGATGGTTCTTAAATGACTTAACATCCCTTGTAGCCCACCACCCACCAGAAGTAGAGGGAAAGAAAAGATACAAGGAAGTGGACCAGTTTAGAAAGGTTCTTTGGAGCAACTCCTGTCTGGGTTATCTGAAATTCTGAAGTTCAGTTCACAGGTCAGTCCACTTACAAATACTTCAAGGACATACCAGCAGTCCAGTTCAGTAGAGTCTGGAGAGCAAACACAAATCAGCAGCAGTGGCATGACCTAGCAGAGACAGCCAGGCCTCAGCCTCGGCATGAGTCAGCAGGGGGGACTGTGAGGAACGTCAGAAGTTCTCAGCTGTGCCTCTCAGAGAAGCGAAGATCAGCAAAGACTTGAGACCCACAAGCACTGCACAGCTAGCTCTATAAGCAAGCCTAGCTCAGTGTCCATCACTGTCCGTCGAGTCCTATTTATACCCTCCAAACATCATGTGTCCTCCATGGGTCTTGTCTCAGCATCTGTCTGTCTCAGATGACATCACTCTGCCAATCAGCCCAAGTCCACAGAAGCAGTAAGAAACTGCAGCATACCACCAGAAGGTTTTTGGTGTGCTTTTTGTATGGAGTCCCAAAATATGCAGCTCAACTATGCAATGTAAGGCAGACCAATACGTGTATGTCATTAGCAAAGAATCCTTCATCATGTGCCCTTTCATGTGCTAGCATTAGCAGAACATCCTTTCTCCTATGTCTGCTTCAGCTAAACATTCCTTCATGAGTCCGCCTTTGTCTTTCTCACATGTTTGCCCCAGCAAAATACCATCCAACTGACTTTCCATAGAACCCTTAAGTTTCCACTTCACCCTGCTATACCACTTTTGGACATATAATCAAAGGATGCTCCATCCTACCACAAGGACACTTGCTCAACTATGTTCACAGAAGTTTTATTCATAATAGTCAGAAATAGGAAATGACCCAGATATTCTTCAACTAAAGAATAAATAAAATGTGGTACATTTTCACAATGGAGTATTACTCAAAGGTACA
>NW_022196914.1:73573690-73583518 GCF_008632895.1 Mastomys coucha | reverse complement strand
TATTCACTTATAAGTGTGTATTATCTGTTAAGTGCATGATAATCAGGCTACAGTCCACAGACCCAGAGAAGTCAGGTAAAGAGGAGGGCTATACAGGGCATGCATGGATCTCCCTGTGAAGAGGAAATAAATAGAATATATTCTGAGGGTAGACTAGGGACAAGTGGGGACAGGAGGGGGAATCAGGTGGAGGGAGGGAGTGTAGGGAGAGATATGGAGGAGGTGTGGAAACTTTCCCCTAGTTCTGGGAAAACTTCCTGGAGTCTATGAGGGAGACCCCAGTGAGGACTCACAGTAATGCAGGGTATGGAATCTAAGCTGCCCATCTTTTGTATCCAGGCAAGGCTTTCGGTGGTGAGACAGGGTTACATTCAGTTGGATTGTTGACTGAGGAGATCCCACAACGACCTCTAAACAAGCCAGGCTGATGCTAGGACAGAGGATCACCCTCTGAAAACTGACAGTGTGGCCCCATTTCTGAGTATAACTTTCATTCACTCATGGACCGTAGAGAGGCAGAGCTGGTTCAGGCATGGAGACTTCACCCCTCACCCCTAGTCTCTTTGCATGAGAAGGAATGAGAATCTTATGCCTCCAGGCTATGGAAAGAGAAGCAACAAAACAGGGACTGTCCCAGATGTGAGGAAAGTATTTGCAAATCATACGTGTGATGAGAAACTTGTATTTGGAATATTTAAAGAATGCTTATCCTTCAATAATAAGAAGAACATAATTTAAAAATAGGCAGAGGATACAAACAGAGGTTTCAGTAAAGGCATGGCACATGAGGGACTCAACGTTAGTCATTGGGGAAGTGCAAATCAAAACCACAATGAGATGCTGCTTCGCACCCACTAAAACAGAAATTATCAGAATGGTGACAACACGGAAATGATGCAGACCAATTAGAACCTTTGTTGGTTACTGGGGAAAGCCTAATATGCTACATCCACTTCACAAAATAGTTCAATAGTTCCTAAAAATGTTAAACACACAGTTACTGTGCAACTACCCAATTACCCAGTAATTGCACTAATAAGTACAGACCCCCCTAAAAAAAATGAAAATAGAAGTTCACATTTAAACATTACACATAAATGTTCACAGTAGCTCAAGATTACAAATAAGCCACATATCCATCAACTAATGAATGAATAAATAAAATATTTTACCTATATAGTGAAATATTATTGGCAATAAAAAGAAATAAAATATTGACATCCATAACAATATAAACTCTCAAAAGAATTGTGCCAAGTGATTGCACTTGTATTATATGATTGCACTAACCTAAAATTCCTGGACAAGCAAATCTGTAAAGACATAAAGAAGATTAAAGGGATCCTGATCAACAGCTAATTGATAAAAGGTTCTTGGGGAAAATCAAATGTCTTATAGTTAGATTATAATGGTGACTATACAACTCTGGAAGTCTGCCTTAAATGAGTGGCGCTATAGTGCATGAACTACACTTTACCAAACGGTTAAAAGTCAGAATAAGTAGAGAAACCATGACCACAGTTATATATAAGTAAAACTGACAGTGTCTCCCTTTTCATTTGGTGCAACTGTGAATTTGTAAAAGAAAAAAAAGAAAACTGACAAGAAAATTACTCTCCAAAACCAGAAGTGTGCTATCTCACTGATGTTCCTGACAAGGACGAATTGATAAAGACTCGTGAGATCTGAGGAAAAGGACCGCAGGCATCTAAGCAGGGGTCCCTTCTAAGGTCACATGATTTCTGAAGAAGTACTCCTGTTGGTCTGAAGCCACACCGGGCTAACTGTGGGGCTTAACACCAGACATCCTCGTGGAACAAATGGCCGGCCATGCGCCTCACAGTGGAGACCCCTTCCTCCACTCAGACAGAAAGCTGAGTAGACTTTCTACTAGAAACCAAGTCACCACTGTCCTTCAGAGACTGGCCAGGCGTCTGTCTGGTTTTTTGGGTTTTTTTTTCTGCTTTTTTGTTTTGTTTTATTTGTGGTTGTTGTTTGTAGAGCAGCCGAGGGAATGGTAAATGAACATCCTCACTTGGGCCTTGCTTCTTGTTTAACTTCCTGGGTCTGTAGGGTGTATCATAGGTATTCTATACTTTGTAGCTAACAGTCACTTATCAGTGAGTCCAAACCAAGCATGCCTTTTGGGGTCTGAGTTATCTCACTCAGGATGACATATTTTCTTTTTTGTTTTTTTTCATCTTTTTTTTTCTTTATTAGATATTTTAAGAAAGCAACTTTCCCTAACGTTGGGACAAAATAACCTCTCCTTTATTACATTTCCTTTATTATTATGGCAGGAGCTTCTGTCCATAAATGTTCCTCTGGATCTCAGAAATATATTGCTTATATTTTTCTTATCAATTCTTATAACCCAAGAAAATAGCTAAGAAGAAATGTGCTTTGTGACCAATTTTAGGACTTTTTTTTTAAAAACTCCAAGTGTGTGTGTGTGTGTGTGTGTGTGTGTGTGTGTGTGTATGTGTGTACATGTGTATGCATATGCCTGAGGAGACCAGAGGTTGACACTGGGCATCTTTCTCAGGCAGTCCCCACTATTTTTTTGAGACAGGGTCTCTCGCTAAACCTGGAGCTTGCCAGTGCAGCTGGATCTTCCGGTATCTGCAGTTCTGGGATCACAGCTACACGCTGTTGCACCCAGATTGTTATGTGCGTTCTGGGGATTCGAACTCAGGCCCTCGTGTTTGTGTGGAGCTTGCCAGTGCAGTTAGATCTTCCTGTATCTGCAGCTCTGGGATCACAGCTACACGCTGTTGCACCCAGATTGTTATGTGCGTTCTGGGGATTCGAACTCAGGCCCTCGTGTTTGTGTGGCAAGCACTTGAACAGCTCGCTGATCCACCTCCTTAGCACCTAAAACTCTGATTTTTGCCTTTTCAAAAAGTTCCTACTAAGGGATCCTGAAGATAGTATTGCCATTGATGAAAACACCCCAGCTGAGTCATTTCTAGACCCTGCTTATGAACTACATTCTAATGGCAACAAGACTACCTCCCCTCTCAACTATCAGTATGAGGCTACAAACCCTGTGTCTCCACCCCGCAGCACTAACTCATCATCACAGCTACGGTGAGGAGGGAGGGATCACACCTCACATCTACTCTCCCCTCATTTAGTTTCATTTTCCAGCTCTACACCTGGACATTAGAAAGAGAAGAACTGAAACCACATCCTTTGTACTCTCACATATAAGTGGAAAGAAACAAAAACAGAGATCCCTGCTGATTAACGTGGGGAGAGGCACGATGAAGAACATCTGTGTTCCCTGGGTGTCAGGCACGATGAAGAACATCTGTGTTCCCTGGGTGTCGTCTCTTGCTACTGTCTTTTTTCTTCTGCTAATTCCTGAAGGTAAGACAGACTCATGTCATTTTCATCAAAACCATAATGGAATGGATTTTTGGGTTGCTTTCACCATGGTGTCTTAAGTATAAAGAATAGAGTACCCAAAGCCTGGGAACATTTAGCATTCGTTTGTAAATTATATTAATTTTAGAAGAAAAATATATATTTGTAGTTTCTAAAAAATTAGAAAAACCACCAATGGATATTGCTTCCAATTTATAGCTTGAATTTTGCCTTAAAAGACAATTTTAGATGAGCAAAGAAATGAATGAAACACTCTTGAGTTGGGAGATCAACCTCTGTCCTTCGAGGAAGGAAAGAGTGGTGAATGAGGCATCTCAGCCTTTCTTTCTTCAAATACTGTGCAGACAGCTTTGAAGAGGGTTGCACTGAGCCTGAGCTAGGCAGCAGAAGCTGATGAGGACTGTGGGGACTTCCTCACTATTGCTCTCGGTTAGTGTTTTCCTGGCAAGTCTTCCCGACTCTGGGGAAGACCTCGCACTGACTGCTTGGTAGAGCTGTAGTATTTTCTCTTCTGCTGATCCTGCTAGTGAACAGGAACCAATTCCTGTCTGAGGAAAAGCACCATGCACCCACCCATGGAAGTGCCGTCATGGTTCTTGCCTGGACACTGGAAGAACAACAGCTTCTGCGACGTTCTCCATGTTCCTTGAAGAACCCGATAGAAAGATTGGCATGGGGTAAAAAGGCAGGCAAATATGGGAGCAGCCATGATTTATCACAGGACCCATAAACTTTTAAAGGTAAGAGTTGTGGGCAGGAATCCAAAAGAAGTCCTAGGATTAAACTTATGACTATCAGTGAAAGAGAACTTTAAAACAAGGTTGAAAGATGTTTGAGACCAAAAGTGGGCACATGACCGGCATGGCACACCACACAGTCACTCAGACATGCCAAATCCTCCCCAGCCATGAGATTAGAGCAGGTTTTCTTTCCCCCTTTATTTCTTTATAATTGAATTTTGGTTTTGTGAGGGTTTTTTAATCAAATTATTTATTTTCTTCAAAGTAAACAGTAACAACAACTTTTTCTATTATACTCTATTTTCTGTGTTCAGAAGGAGCTGTGTGGACCAAAATGGGAGGGAGCAAGAAAGCACTAACTACTTCATATGCTGGACTAGTTAGAATACTCTTGGAGGCTTTTTAAAGCAATGTCTGAATACCACAGCTCCTGCCTCAGAAATTCTATTAAATCTAACTCTGAATGGGGATGAGCAGTTGCTGGTTTTTAAAAGCTTTCCATCTACTGTAATCCTTACCACAACCTTTTTAAGACTAGTTAGTGGGGACCTGGCCCTACTGCCCAGACCAGCATGTGTGCTCAGAGACAGAGCCTTACAAAAGAGAATCTTCTTGAATTCATTATGATGTCCACAGATATTCATTTGCAGTCTAGCTTTGTAAGAGTAACCCCAGAAAAACTAGGGATGTGGATAAATTCCCTTTGATTCTGGAGCCTAAAATTCTGCCTTCCCAGTTCCCTTATGGAGATGGACCCTGTCTTCTCTCTTCCTGCCTCTCACCCTCCTCAACCAGATGAGAAGCTCCAAGTCTACAACTGGTACTTGTGAATTTGGTCAGTAGTTGGACTTCATTATAGAATAAGAAGTGTTGCTTTCTACTCAAGCAAACATAACACTCAGCCAAAACAGTCAGAAGTGTTTCAGGAGAATCCAGGAATATTTTGCATAGAAGTTGAAAAAACGGAAGCTATGTCACAGGACACAAGGTCCTCTCCCGTCATTATGCTTGCCTTATGTCTCTGTGTCTCTAACAGTGAATCTATTATCCTGGCCCAGTTCATGCAAGTTCTGCTAAGGTGGATTATCTACTTATAGCACCTCTGCTCCTTATAGCTCATTTGAAAGGGGCTTTAACTAAACTGTTTAGTCTGGGGATTGAGAGAGAACATGGGGAGGAGCTTTGTTATTCTCTTGATTTGTGAATGAAAGTGGTGCTTTTGATACCTGAAATCTCACAGTGACCAAAGTCTTCCTGAAGGGACACAGCTAAAATGTGCTAACATCAACTTTTATACTGTGTTTTTGAATGGCCTCTGAGTGTGAGAGGGGAAACCAGCAGGCTTCTAAAAGCCCACTCCTTGCCCTACTCCAATTCACACTCATCCAGAGGGGGGTAGGGACAGCTAGGCTTGCATGATCACCAGCAGCTCCTCTATAGAAACCACTGCTGGTGCTGACCACTGCACAGCTCTGTGTCCTTAGCAAACCCTGAGCTCTGAGACTACAGTTATGACAGATCTCCAGCTGAATGGTTCCTGGACACCAGTGGCAGCCTTCTGTGGATGTGACAGCAGGAGCCCAAAAGGGCCAAGACTTAGGGTGTTACATCAGGACTACATAGGACATAAACATAAGGTGATAGCAAATTCTCTCCAAATTCAAAACACATGCCTTGTCCCAGAAATGTGGCTTTCTTGAGGGACTATTAGGAGTGGGCATTGACCTGGCTGGCCTTCTTCTGTTGATCAGGTGGCTGTGAAAGAATCATTGGAGGAGACATAGTCGTTCCTCACTCAAGACCATACATGGTTCTACTTAAACTAAGTTCAAAAAGCATCTGCGCTGGCGCTTTGATTGCAAAGGACTGGGTGTTGACCGCTGCCCATTGTAACATGTAAGTTCTTGAGATTGAAAAGCTTTTGGAGAAATAGTCTATTGAGAAGATATAACAATAATAAGACTACATCTCACTAACACATGGAAAAACCACTTATTTTTTCATACATAAGGGAAGTCTTTAACAACTTGTACTGATCTAAAGGAAAGTTAAGCTGCAAGGAGTCAAGCCAATGAGAATACAGTGTCCATAAGCTCTATCTGTAGGTCCATGGGGGGGGTGGGAGAAAGGGAGGAGGGGGAAGGAGAGGGAGAGGAAGAGGGAGAGAGAGAGAGAGAGAGAGAGAGAGAGAGAGAGAGAGAGAGAGAGAGAGAGAGAGAATAGGCTTGCCAGTATAGGAAGGTGGTAGAAGAAATGGAGAACAACAGGAGTGAATATGATCAGGATAAATTGTATCCAAGGTTTTTTTAAAAAGATAATAAATGGGTTTATTAAGTAAAAATAAAATCAGGCTGGTTATCTTATAAAGGGGAGAGAGAAGTCACTCCCAAGCATTAATAAGCTTGTGAGCTGGGGTAAGGCTGAAATACCAGCAGCTGCAGTACTCCAGACACTCAGTGGATCATTACATGGCATCCACCTCTTCCACTTCTCTTGAGCATGTTCCATTTGCTGTGTGAATCCCATGTGGAGAAGGGTTTCTGGTCCTTCTCTGCCAAATGGCTTCTTTCCTCTGTTGTCTTGGTGACACTGTCCCCCGTGCCTACGCTCTTGCCACAACACTACACAGGCAACAAAAGTTCAAACTAATCCAAGCCAACTGAAATTACAAATTCACTTCTTTGGTCATGTACCAAAGTCTTTAGTAGCCATATGTGGCTCATGGCTATTGGGTCATGCAATTTATAAAACATATTATCGAAGCATGCTCTGAAGAGTACAGTTATGATGTCTTGAGACCATTCTCAGCTGGAATATGGAGAAAAGACGATGTGAATATTGTTAGGTTTGGTACATAGCAGGTTGTGAAAGACAAGCATAAGCATAAGATAAGCATAAACACATCAGGAAATATTTGCACCCTGCACAGCATGCACGTAGGATCCTTGGCTAAGCGGTTTCTGGAAGTTTTCCCATCTGAGTTTGTTCTCTTACAGGGAGATTTGCCAGGAACTGCTTTACAACTACCAGCTGCCCTTGGTTCTTATCTACGGATCTCCTCCTGGGAGCTTTCCTTTTCAGGGTTTGCATCCTAACTCTCTACCATGGCTAATCACAGAGAGGAAAGATGGAAACAAACCTAAGATTTGCATCTTGAAAATGGAACATCTCTCATTTGCTTCTTTTTTTTATAAGAGCTCAGTTATCTTGTCATAAACAAGCTGTTGAAGATAAGACATGTGTGATGGATCGAATGTCATTTGCCCTCTCAAAAGTTCATTTGCTGGAAGCTTGGTCCCTAGGGTAACCATACAGAGAGGGAGTGGGACCTTTAAGAGCTAGATCATTGGGGCTCCATTATGGTAACAGGGTGAATGAAGACTTCAGAATCAGTCTGTTAGCATGAGTAGCTTGCTGTAAATTGAACTTGAGCTTGGTCTCTGGTCTTTGAGCTCAGTCTCTGGTCCCTGTCTTCCTTCCTCTGTCACTCAGCTGATCCTCTTCACACATCCCCATCCCTCCCACCTCCATGAGCTGATAGGGAGCAGGCACAAGTCCCCATTGGCAGTCAAGCAGACCTGACACTGAGCTCTCAAACTCCAAAGCTGTAAGCCAAAGGAAAGATCTATCTATTCTTTGTTACACACCCAGCATGTGGTGTTTTGTTAAAGCTAATAAATCAAAGGCAATAATGATAACAGAGTCCTAAACCACCTTACCATTCAAAGCAGGTTTATTCTTCCAAGACACCAATTTTCTCCAAAAGGAGCATGTATACCAATGGTGTAATGAAGCTGTCCAATATATATTATGCCCAGTCTCTGATTAAACTAGTAACTAGTATTGTATCTATTATAGGGGAAAGAAATCTGAGGTCATTCTTGGGGCTCACTCAATTAAGAAAAAGGAGCCAGAACAACAGATATTATCTGTTAAGAAAGCATTTCCCTATCCATGCTTTGACCAATATACACATGAGGGTGATCTACAACTTCTACAGGTATGTACCTTTAGTTGTCTTTTTGAGTCACAGAACCTTCTAAAGTCTCACCATATACATGAGACAGTATGTCCCTAGTCCCCTTCCTGGTACAAAAAAAGATTGCTCCAGAGGACTGGGTAAGAAGTTCAAACATTAATACTAATCCTATACTCTTAACTGGTTATGTTTTTCTTCCTACAGCTAAAAAAAAAAGCAACAATTAACAAAAATGTGGCTATCCTTCACCTACCTAAAAAGGGGGATGATGTGAAACCAGGAACCCGATGCCAAGTAGCAGGGTGGGGGAGTTTTAAGAATAAGTCACCTCCCTCTGATACTCTGAGAGAAGTCAACATCACTGTCATAGACAGAAAAATCTGCAATAATGAAAAACACTATAATTTTAACCCTGTAATTGGACTAAATATGATTTGTGCAGGACACCCCCGTGGTGGAAAGGACTCATGCAATGTAAGTGAAACAAGATGGAGTGTGTTAGCTACTGAAGCAAGGCACATGGGTGTGCATGGTGTGATGTCATGCTTGGCCTTGTCAGAGCATTGGCTTCTGTAGGTTCTGCTGTGCTGGTTGGTTGGTTGGTTGATTGGTTGGTTGGTTGGTTGGCTGGTTGGTTGGTTGGTTGGTTAGTTGGTTGGTTGGTTGGTTGGTTGAGACAGGGAGTCCCACTATATATCTCTGACTATTCTGGAACTCACAGAGATCCACCTATCTCTGCCTCCCAAGTGCTGAGACTAAAGGCATACACTACCACACCTAACCTTCTACTATGCTTTTTGAAATTTGGTAAGACGTAGGTAAATAAAATTATACATTCAGCTTCAAAGTCACTAAAAATAAGAATTCACTGGTAAGGCCATTGGCAACCTTCTACACTGACTTTGTTTCATATATTTAAAAACAAATATATTTGGTTTTGAAATATATTTTTAAAACATACATATACATACACATGTACATATACATAACATGGGGTATTACTTGTTTTCCTTATATTGCTATTTAGAGATACAAACAAGAGACATAAAATTCTAAAGAGTTCCTGGAAAGCCTTCAGGCTTTCCCACCTCACCACAACCCCCAAAAGTGATGTAGCTGTGTTTGAAATGCCAGCCCTTCCCAAATCTGCCCAGAGACTTGGGACTAGATCTCATAGTTTCTTAGCACTGAACCTAGTAGACAATCTCAAGCATAACCCCCATCAGACAGTGAATAAGGCTCCCTCCCATGTCCCCCAAAATAGGAGGAACAGGGCCTGATTAAAGACAAGAATTAAGAAGACAACTTGGCAAATTTTTAAACCCTTAGTTCTTAGCTTGTCAGTTCTTGCCTTTCCCACCCTGAGGTGAGGGCAGTGTGCAGTTATCAGGGAGTTGTCAGAGGAGTCAGAGGAATTAGGCCTTGTGTTCAGGACCAAGATTACCCAATGCTAAGAAGACACAGCATCTGTCCTTCACACCCTTCCTCTTTATTTTCCCCTCCCCTCCTCATCACCTCCCACATCACCTTCACTGATGGCACCCAGGAGCCTGCCTTTGCCTCATGGAATCACATGTACCCCCCAGAGGCCACAGCAGCCTCACACCAGGACCTCACACCAGCCCAGGAAACACTGAAGCTCAGGACCTCACACCAGCCTAGGAAACACTGAAGCTCAGGACCTCACACCAGCCCAGGAAACACTGAAGCTCAGGACCT
>NW_022196914.1:73557637-73573680 GCF_008632895.1 Mastomys coucha | reverse complement strand
AGCCCAGGAAACACTGAAGCTCAGGACCTCACACCAGCCCAGGAAACACTGAAGCTCAGAAGTGCTTCCCTGTTCTTTCAGTGCCCAGGACTGACTGCTGATTCTGCACATTGCAGACACTGGAAGAGGGAGGAAATGTGTCTTAGCAGGGATGCCCACAGTTCTCACATAGCTCGTCACTCCATACAGATAGAAAGCCAACCCTTCCCTGAAAGGAGAACTGCAGTTTTCTTTGAGAAAATAAATTCATGTGAGAGAAACCAGAAAACATAGCAGTTTCTCTTCACCTAAGTTTATCAGTTGCTTTTGCCTCTTTCACTCCTTGAGTTATTGACAAGTGTGTTGAAAAAAAATGACCAAGAAGGACTGCTTTCTGGAAAAAGATAATCTCAAAATCAGCGAATAAAAATAAGTATACTGCTTTCATTTCTGTTTTCACTAATCTGTAAATATTAAAATATTACTTATCATCTAGATGTTCTGGTCTTCATAGTAAGTGCTACAGAACTTCACTGACCATCCTCACCCCACCTTACCCCACCCTCTTATTTTCCCAGGGAGATTCTGGAAGCCCTCTGCTATGTGATGGTATTTTCCGAGGCATCACAGCTTTTGGCCTTCCGGGGAAGTGTGGCGATCCCCAAAGGCCTGGCATCTATACTGCCCTCTCCAACAGCCACCTCAAATGGATAATGAAGACTATGAAGGGCGCTGTTTAAATGTGTGACTTTCACTCCATCTGCTGTCACTTCTGCATCTGAGCACAAATAAAATCAACTTGAACGGCTGCACATGTCCTTCTCGTGTAATGTTCTTGGGCAGATCTCCAGGGTAATGCAGGAGGGAGATTAGAAAATCAGGACCACCAGTGTCCTCTGTGCATCCAGGGATGGGGGAAATCTCTCCCTGGATGAAGCACTTCACCCTCAGATCTGACAGGAAGTAGGGTGAGGGGCTCAGTATTCTGAACTGCCTAGTCTAGGGTGTAGGCATGAAAAGGAATGAAGTCCTGTGCCCCTGCACTGTCCCACCACCACACTCTTACTCCTATGCAAGAACTGAGGGGACATAAATCAGAACTGACTCAGGGGTAGGGTCCCCCGGCAGATATGCACTACCTCGTTCGTGGCCTTTGGACTAAGATGAAGCACAGCCCAGAACCCACATCTAGAGACTCTGAGTTAATTGATATTGGTGGAACCCAGAACATGGGATTCCTTACCTTATCACCTCTATAAGATGGATACACCCAAGGATCAGATGCCCTGAACTACAAAATGAAGTTTTTGTTAGAGAGGGGTTCTGAGGTGATATTTTAGACATGTCATAATCTTTAGTATAGATTAAGAATTTTAATTACAACAAATAAACTACTCTATACTGAACACAATTTTTTAAATTGTTGGCTCAAAGCTTCATAAATTGCTAGTTAAAATACAAATTTGCCTTTCTCCTTGGAAAAATAACTAGTGTCTATTGAAGACTAAGCTTATATTTTATAATTTAGCAATTCTACTCCTAAAGATATACCAAACTGAAGTGAGTGTTTTGTCCACCAAAAATATATTCAATAATGTACATACCAGATTAAGTACTTAAACCCAAAACTCTAAGTAACTTAAGTATCTATCTGGGCCTTTTGCCTACTTCATTTGGGTTCTTATATATACCACCTTTCTCTATTGCAATCCCTTCCAACCCCCAACCCCCAACCCCCACCCCCCACACTAGGTAGGTGAGAAAGAGAGTTAGAGGAGAAAGGGGGTGTAGCTCTCTTTAGACTACTTCTTTCTGATTAGGGGTGTCAAGTTCCTTGGGACAAGTTCAAACTTCATCGTTAGGATATCTCTAACCAACAATCCAGCAATCCAGGAAAAGCAGCAACAGCAACCAGCAGCAAGGGGGACAGTAGCAGGGACAGGAGAAGCAGGGACAGCAGCGAGGTCAGTAGCAGGGGGCAGCAGCTGTCATGGGCCCTCCCAGACCTCTCACATTTATACCCTCTAAAGAGTTCCCAGAATTCCAGCCGTAAACTATCCCCAGCTGGCAAAATCATGCTCCTACTAGAGCACAAGACAAATCACAGCTGCTGCTGACAATATGAAGCAGCCTTACACCCCAAACCTGAGACCTAAATGAAACACACTCACATACCGTGACTGAGTTTCTAAAGAAACCAAACATTTATGGAGTAAAATAAATAGCAATGAAAAGAACCGCAGTCTCATGTAACACTGGGTTTTTGCATGCATGTTTATTGCGTGATTCTACATATCTGAAGGTAGGCCTAAGTAAAAACTAGTCCATCATGATAGAAGTCAGAAGAGAGACTACTTACTGACGCTGGGAACAGGAGATCCTTTTAGGATACCAGAAACATTCGTATCTTAATCTGGATGGGTACTCACAGTTATCTATTCATGAACCAAAAATGTAACAAGCTGTCCACTAAAGATTTATAGACTTGAAGTTTTGTAGCACAAAATTTAAGACAATTGTAGTCAAGGCTTCTATTTTTTGTCTTGTCTAGACTTTTACTAATTTCTTTATAAAAATAATATCCCAAACTTTCCACTAAAATTAATATCAGAATATGTTGATTTTTTTCTTAAATTAGGCCCATTTGCTCCCATACCAATACTAATTATAGAAATGAACTTTGATCATGACATTGTCATAACACTGTTAAAACTGAAAATAGAATGATGGGGGATACTTGAAACTGTCTAGTGTGTGTATGTGTGTGTGTGTGTGTTTGTGTGTGTGTGCATATGTATGTATGTGTGTGTGTGTGTGTCAGAGAGAGAAGGAGACAGACAGACAGTGGCAGAAAGATAGATTTGCAGCTTTAGACGTTCTAGATTTTTCTAAAGAAGTAATTACTAAACCCAGTTAAAAGAAAATGGGAAGCAAACTAACTAGCAAATTAACGAACTTGGCCAGAGAATCCCAATTTCTCTGCTATTACACTACCGTGCTCTACAACAATTAAGGCTTTTGTTTTGTTCTATGGAAGGAATAAAGGAGAAGGCTTCTTTTTTCCTTTAGGAGTCAAGTATGTTGGCTTACACCTATAAACCTAGCTCTCAGGAGGTAAACACAGAAGGATTGGAAGTTGGGGCCAGACTGAACTATATACTAATCTGGAGAATAGCTGAGATTAGAAAGGGAGAGAGAAGAGGGAGGGGGAGAGGGAAGCAGAGGGAAGGAAGGGAAAGAAGGGGAAGAGGAAGGGGAAGGGGGAGGGAGGGAAGGGGGAAGGGAGAAGAGGAAGGGTATAGAGATCCCTGGGCTGTGAGATAGGAATAAGTGTAGAGAAGCCAGCCTGAAGAGACTCAGGCAAGGAAGAGTCTGACATCACAACTTCCATTCGCAATGACCTAGTGGAGAAGGAAAGCCCGCGGTTCTATTCTCCCTAGGACTGGCTGGGTTGGGTGACTAGTGGCACTTCCACATACAAGCTGTCCCATCTGCGGCAGCAGAAAATAAGTGCGTCTGGTCTGGACTCAGGGCCAAATGCAGCACTCTGTCTTTGTGACCTGTGGGAAAAGAAGATGAGTCTCACATCTTGTTACAAGGGTGGCTGCTGAGAACTAAGGTAATCTACCATAGGACCGTCATCCCTCCCAGGGGTGCACCAGCCAACTGCACCTGCCAGACCAGTCAGGCCTTTACCCAGCACCTGAGACTTTGCTAAGTTTCCTCTCAGGTGCTTGCTTCACCTCCACCCCTTACCCCTATTCCCACCCCACCCAACCCTGCCCACTTCCACTCCCACCCCCACCCTGACCAGAGCCTTATGGCTGTCCTAACAAATGGCCACAAGTTGGGTGGTTAGGCACCAGAAACTGACTCTCCCACAGTCTGGGGTTGAAGTGTGAAATCTAGGGGTGGGTGGGTTTCTCAGCCTTGCCACTTTCGGTTCCTGACTGAGGCCACCATTCCTCCATTTGTGTTCACACCAGGCCTGCCTCCATGAAAACACAGACTCCTCTACGTCTAGTCTGTGATTTTCCCACAAGTCATAGGACACCTGACATTGGAGTTAGGCCCACCCTATGTAACCTGGGACTGCTCCTCTCAAGAACCTAAAACCCACCACAGAATGAGAATCTTTGTCCGTAGACGATCGCATTCTACAGAGATTTCACACCAGTATCTTTGAGGAGTGTGTACTTTAGCCTACATCACCATTCATGCCCCACTCTTGTTAAGTCTATCTTCTATAGTCTTAGAGAGCCAACACTAGGCTCAGACAAAAGCCATCCCTTCGGGACAGGTTCCAAGAAATGAATCACATAAACTGATGCAGCTTGAACAAAGTAAGTAGCCCTGGCTGTCCTGGAACTCACTCTGTAGACCAGGCTGGCCTTGAACTCAGAAATCTGCCTGCCTCTGCCTCCCAAGTGCTGGGATTAAAGGCGTGCCGCAGATGGGACAGCTTCCACATACAAGCTGTTCCATCTGCGGCAACAGAAAATAAGTGTGTCTGTTCTGCACTCAGGGCCAAATGCAGCACTCTGTCTTTGTGACCTGTGGGAAAAGAAGATGAGTCTCACATCTTGTTACAAGGGTTACCACCGCCCGGCTCTCCTTCTGGTCTTTTATTCATTATTCCCCCAAGAACATTCTCAGTTATAATTACTTTATATGAGGTTAATACATATTTTTAAATGAAAACAGTATTTAATGGTTGCTCCTAGCCCATCTAGGACCCCAGGGCACCTTTATTCCCAGGTGCACATATCCACAGACACACAAACATAATTAAAAGTAAAACCATTTTACAGAGCATAGCCTTTTTGTCTCACTGTCAAACTGCTCCAAATATTTTTGCTACTATCTTTCTTCATCTCCTGAACAGAAAGCTGTCTATAAAAGGGAATATTAAACAGTTGCAGCATTAGATTCACACAGAAAATTGTCACATAGGGATCGCTCTTGTCAAAAGGTTAAACATTCCCACTGATTCCCACTGATTCCCACTCACATAGTTCCAGGCACAAGAGTCTTTAAACGAGCACTGCTAACTTAAAATGATGCTTTCTGTAATAAAGGATAAAGTCTTTATTGTATTCACTAGATAAAAAGCCTTATTATCCACCATGTGTTAAAAGAATAAAATGAAATAGCAAAGTGGGTAAATCCCAAATATCTTCCAAAGTGGGGGGTTGAAAGCTAGCTTGACTTAAATTGATTGGAAACTTCTAGAGAAATGACACGGGAGGAGGGGGGAGCAGTGTGTTCTCGAAGTCCCTTCCAAAGGCATCAGTGACAGTCTTAACTTACGGGGAAGTGAGAAGTGGCACGTTACCCCAGACAAAGCTATCCTTTTGAGGGGAGGTTATGTTGTTGCTGGACAAGCTGCAAGTTTTGTTTTCTGCATGAGTATCATCAATGACAGTACATACTTATCTTTTGCCGTGGACCAAAGAACCCACATCAAAAGCAGGTCTCACTTGCAAGCTAGAAAGTCACCTACATCAGGTTGTCTTTTTCATACAATAAATTAATTTGGATTCATTTTCAAGATAGAAAAGAAAAAGTCAGGAAGATTTAAAACTGAAATACTTACAGCCTAAGGCCCAAGAAACAATAAACGGACCTCTGGCCTTTGTTGTTTATTTATTGCTTATGATAGAGTCTCACTATGAAGCCCAGCTGACTCCAAACTTGCTCTGCAGCCTAGGCTAGCCTGAAATGTACGATTCCTCTCCTCTGCTTGTCAGATTCTGGGGTGGTAAGTAGCATCCTCCAACCCAGGAAGCCTAAGTTTATTTATTTATTTGGTTGGTTTTTATTCCAAACATTTATAATAATATTTGAGCATCTATCCCATGATTCTGCCTAGGACCTACCTAGCTACTAGAAATATAGTATTTTAAAGAGTCGAAAGCCTGCCTGGTCTACAGAGTGAGTTTCAGAACAGCCAGGGTTACACAGAGAAACACTGCCTTGAAAAACAAGAGACAGAGACAGAGACAGAGAGACAGAAAGACAGACAGAGTAATGGATTGATTTGGGTTTTATGGCTTAAAATATTTCTGTATTTCTCAAGGCATTTGCCTTGGGGAATTCCATGCTTAGGATTAAAAATATGGGGAAAAAAATCAGTTCATGCACCAACAAAGTGGCTCTGTCAAGAGTAGCCTGGGACAGCTCAGAAAGGCAACTGCCACATGTCTCCTCTCATGCTGATCCTTATTTCAAATCTCTTGATTTATGTGTTTCTTCTGGAGTACAGACAGAAGCAACTAGCAGACAGCCTTGGTGGGAGATGCCTTAAGCCAGGAGGATGGCAGAACTCGAGAGATGTAAACCGGAGACAGGGAATTTAGAGATGGCAAGGGCTACCATAATCAGATACACTTTGCATATGTATGTATGTATTAAAGAATAAACTCGGTAAAATTATTTTTAAAAGGAGTTGTCTGAATGGCTCAAGATGTGGCTTGATGGTAGAGCATTTGCCCAGCACGGAGACAGTCCACTCCCCAGGACAGTGTGGAGAGAATGAACATGAACATATTGGTCCCCAGTTCTTACAGATCAGAAAACAGTGTGACCACTGAGTAACACAGTGTTCTGGGATAGTCTAGAGCCACACCACAGACAGCAAGTCTGTATGATGACAAACTATGTGTGGGGAAAAAAACCAAAAAGAGTCCTATATTAGCTCTACCTAGCTTTACACATACTAGATTTCCATATGTCTCCTCACACAAAAGTATAGGCTTTAAGGGAAACAATGTCACCTATGTATTCCCTACATCCCCATAAAACATAAGATACATTAAAAAAAATGCTTAAAAATAAAGGATAAGCACATAAATTCCTGGGATCGACCTAAAGGCAGAGCCAAGAGGGGGTTGGGGGGGGTGTGGAAACAGGAACACATTATCAAAAGCACAAGGCGTGAGACCAGATGCCTGGTAAGCTCCCTCATCAGCCGCAGTCAGCATTTTCATCTCATCCAGAGGGCAGGAGAGAAGGAGATACACCAGCTCCTTTATCATTCCAGAAGTAAGACCCTGAGGACAGGAGTGGGTTCTCCTTCCTCATCATGAATCTTGTGTCAAGAAAGACCCCAGTAAAAGTTTGTAGAACTAAATTGAGAGAGAATAACAGTCTGGCTTCTTAGGGTGTGGCTCGATGACAGAACACAAGCCCAGGGTCTGATCCCCAGCAACAACTACAGAAAAGAGGGAAGGAAAGAAGGAAGAAAGGAGGAAGGGAAGGACAGAGGGACAGAGGGAGAAGCAGCGTGCCATGAAGCCAACTGGGGAAAGGGTGTGGGCTCCCAAACAGAATTCTCAAAAGCTCTCCAAACAAAGGTGCTGGGATTAAAGGCGTTCTTCTGAGTTGGAGGCCAGCCTGGTCTACAGAGTGAGTTCCAGGACAGCCAGGGCCTCACAGAGAAACTCTGTCTCAAAAAACCAAAACCAAACAAACAAACGAAAAATCAAACAACCATGCTCTCACCAGAGCTTTCCCACTTGCTGGCAGCACACTTTGCCATGCAGAGGTATGTGGCATTCACTCACCAAAGAACCCACCGGACCTGAACAGCATAGGGCAGGTCCACAGTGCCACATCGTTCTTGGGAGCACCTTGACCAGTTGCAATTTCCTCTGTCTTAGGTAGCCAGGTGAGGGAACAAATCTATAGTAAGGAGCACAAAACACCAAAGCTAGCAACTTCTGATGCGTGGTGAATGTGCCTAAATTGATTCTAAACTATATTCTGTTCTGTTCGCCTATCCTCCAGCCTCAGCGAGGACTAGGTATTTTTAGAAATTATATCCATCCTAAAGGAGTTTATCCCAAGGCACCCAGAGACCAAGGCTCCAGTGCAATGAACCAGGAAACTGAAATGAGTTGTGATCGCTGGCCAGGAGTAGACAGACTACATACAAGTTTCAGAGTCAAACTGTAGCAAGAAAGCAGAGAAGGAAGGGATGGAGGGAGGAAAGGAGTGGGGGTGGATACAAATGGGATTAACTTTGGACCCACTAATTAAGAGATTGTAGAAAAAAACAAATTCTTAAGAATTGGAATTCTTCTTGGACTCAGAAAGTAAGGAAGAGTGGAATCCTACATTCTATTATAAACTGTCTTCTTAATTCTAGATTTGGGATGAAGATGAACTCCAAATGCTTACCTGTGAGTGTGTGCTTGGAGTCTGAATGCTCTTCCCAGTATTTACATCCAAAATATGTAGGCATCCATCCTTCATGCCTCCTCCCACTGCAAGGACCTCAAATTGCCAGGGACACCACTCCATGGCCTATAAAGTTCCAAATAATAATACAGGCAAGTGAGCCCTGGAGAAAGCAAGCTGGAGAAAGATGTGTGCAGGTAGCCGAAGCCTAGAGGCTCACAGCTGCCGGGCGCTGCCGGGCTCTCCCGGGTGAGGGCCAGTGAACCCTACAGGAAGTATTCCCCAGGGAGGAGAGGCCACTGCTGAAAGCAGAGGAAATATTAGAATATTTCCCTAAGTTATGCTAACAATTGTCAGTATTTTTAGCATAGAAAAAAAAAACTACAAACAGTACAAAAGCTGTCTGCTGCACACCCACAGGCAGAACACTGCGGCGGGACAAACTCCTGGCTCTTCTGAGGTCCGTGCTGAAGTGCAGCCTCTGCGTTATCCACCGGAGTCCTTGGCTTCCAGATAATGATAGGTAAAAGAGAGCTGTACATAGGTACTGGTCAAGTCTCAGGCGTCTCAAATCCCAATACACTTCACAAGATTGATTTATTTACAAGTAACTCTAGTCAACTGAAAATCAGAATTACTATCTCATCGCTGTACTGGTAACAGAGATGGCTAGTAACTTCTGAAGAGAACTTTGATAACTAGTTCAGTAACATTCCTCTGTTAAGTCTTGTTGGTGTTATTTTCTGTGCATAAAAGTATTTTACAGAGTAGCAAATATTGGGTTTACACTGATTGGTTCTCCTATTGATTATTAAATAAAAACCTTTCTGTGTTTTACACACATTACATCATTCTCATTTTTTAATGTTTTTAACTTTTATTTATGTATATGTGGGTATATGTATGTTTGTGCACACACATGTGTAGGTACCTGAGCAGGCTGGAAGAAAATGTTGGATCTTCTGGAACTGGAGTCACAGGACTTGTAAGCAATGTTGTGACTCCTCTGCAAGAGCAGCAAGCTCTCCTACTGCTCAGCCATCTCTCCAGGCCCCTGAGTTATCATTTTTACTAATCTCATTACATTCCATCAGGCTCTGCTGTCCTAATACTGGACTCTTTGGGTGGGGGGTGTATAGGGTTAGTTGACATTCTTAAAGCGAAGTGAATTGCTTTATTTATATTTCATTTAGTGTTTGCTGACTCACATACACATGCATACACACACACACACACACACACACACACATGCTGCATCTTTTGTTTCTGACAAATACTTAAGTAAATTCCAAATTTCAAAACTGTGGACACAAAAGTTTTCCAAACACTTATAAATTTTTAAAGCACCAGCATCAAGAAGCATACTATTGTATTCCTGGCTATTTGAAATTTAACATGTTACTTAATATCTAGTGAAATGTAATTGTGAAATAATTCTATGTGATAAATCATACGTTGCTTACCTTGCGTTTCTCTCCTCGGCAGGAATGAGCTGTCCTGAGGCTCTGTTCCTCTAATGCTGTTCTTGCATTAGTCTCTCTTAACTACCCACACTTACAGCTTTTCTTACACACACATTTGCATCCATTTTCTCATTTTGTAAGATTTATTTTATTTTATTTTACATGCATGAATGTTGTACCTGCATGTATGTGTATATGTGTCTGGTGCCTGTGGAAATGAGGGAAAGGTACTAGGTCCCAGGGAAGGAGAGTTACAAATGATTGAGAGATATTTTGTGGGTTCTAGAACCTGACCACAGGTCCTTCAGAAGAGCAACAAGTGCTCTAAACCCAGTGTGTCGTCTGGGGTTTTGCCTGCTCGCTCCATGGTGAGGGAATGCAGTCTTCCTCACTTCTTGTTTTATTGTTCTTTGTTTTGTTGGTGTGTGTGTGTGTGTGTGTGTGTGTGTGTGTGTGTGTGTGTGTGTCCGGCCAGAAAATTGAACCCGGAGCATTGTATACACTAGACAAAGGTGCTACAATAAAACAGCTCCAGCTCATTTTACTTTTTATTTTGAGACAGTGTCTCACTAAATTGCTCCTGTTGGCCTTGAATCTATTCTGTAACAGAGGCAGACACAAACTTCCAATCCTCCTGCCTCAGCCTCTCAAGTGGCAGGCCTGTACCACCAGGCCTGGCTGATTTTCTCTTTTATCTGAGATAGCCATCAGTCTTTGGCAAAAGCAAACCCAGGCAGCCATCAGATTTCTTACCTTAACTGCCGTGGACTGCGATATGACTTTCAGTGGCGGGCCCTGCACACCGGCACCTGGATCATGGGGCCATATTGACAGTAATCCATCATTACACCCACTGGAAAGCAGCCTGCCATCAGGTGACCATTTCAGAGCACACACAGCCTCCTTGTGGTGAAGTGTTCCAACATGATGCTGGGCCACTCGAACATCATGGTGGTGGACACGCCCCAATCTGGACCCACTGAATTTAGAGATGAAGAGACAGGTTCATGTGACAAAAAGAGAGAAAAGGGCTCACTATTTCATAACCATGAGAAAACATGGGTGAAAGTGTAGTTCAAAATAAAACTCTGGAAAGACCCATTAGGACATTTCCAAACACAGATGGAAATCCCTTGGGCTAGAAGGACGGGAGAACTCTACCTTTGTGATTATTCTTACAAGTAAACTAGGTTTACCCAGGCTTGGTGGCCTGTACAGCTAATTCCAGCACTCGGGAGACAGGGGCAGGCTGGTTTCTAAGTTCAAGGCCAGTCAGGGCTACATAAAAGGGAAAAAAAGTAAAGTAGATTTGTTTGCCAGCATTTCAAATTTGGAATCAAAATAGATGCTTCTGACAGCTTTAATATTATGCTAACCGTCTAAGTATAAAGAAAGGTGAAAATATTGCCCAACAGTGGTGGGCCTTTGATCTCAGCACTCAGGAAGCAGAGGCAGGAGATCTCTGAGTTCAAGTCCAGCCTGTTCTACAGGGTGAGTTCCAGGACAACCAGGGCTACACAGAGAAACCCTGTCCAAAAAAGAAAGAAAGAAAGAAAGAAAGAAAGAAAGAAAGAAAGAAAGAAAGAAAGAGAGAGAGAGAGAAAGGGAAAGAAAAAGAAGGATGAAGAGGAAGGATGAAGGAGGAGGAAAAGGCAACAACTATGCTAATCATCATGAAAAAGACAAAAGTAGACAATTACAAGATTCCCTCAGAACACATATCAGAAGACCTGAACTCCTACTGGGGCAGAAGGGGTCAGAGATGCAAAGCCTAATGAGCTGATTTGCTTCACTCTTGGTTTTGTTTTGTCTTTAACTGTTCTGGTTCTGGTTCTGGTCAGTGAGCTCCTGTAACTCACTGGTGAGACAGACACCATCCATTCAAATCTGATCTGTTTACCTGCTGAGGGTGCAATGGTTCCAGCTTAAGGCTCCAACTACTGACAAATGGCCAAGCATGTTTCTCAGCTGCTTTTTAGTGATTACATCCCATAACTGGAAGAACAACAGCAACAACAATCAAGAGAGTCCATAACATTATCTTCTCCTCAGCTTGCCATGTTCTCAAAGGCCTCAGAGCAAATAATTAGATATAGGAAGTCTGTTATAAACTAAGAAAACTCAGTGCTATTATTAACTGTAATGAGCATCTGCTCTGGCTGCATACTAGGACCATGGGAAGAATATTGGCCCATGTCAGCAGGTTGTGGTTCAATTGATAGGGTAGAACCTAGGAATGCAGCATTCATTGTGAAGTACCTAAAATGAATTTAATGGGCAGCCAAGGATTGAGAACCACTATTGAGGTTCCAGCCCCTGGGAAATCTCATGATCAACTTATAGTTCCAACAAATACACCTGTTGAGTATTTCTCATCCAAAACTTCAGGAACAAGAAGAGTTTTGTTCTTTGGAGCTTTGGGGATTATTTATATATAATATACAGGTTGTATAGTCTTACTCGAAAATGCAAGATGCTCTGAGGTTCGCAACATTTTTATTAGTCTATGCGGATAAAATGAGGGTGTATGAACAATTGGGAGAGGCAAAATTCACTTTGTTCCTGAGACTCCATTCTTGCCTGGTCCAGAAGACAGTGTGACACAAAAGAGGAGGGCTAACTGTGGAATAAGAAGGCATCATGATGTAACCCAGCATCCGAGGTTACCTAGCACCCAGCAACATTCTTTACACTGCTAAAAAGCAGTCATAGTGATGGTAGCTTGAGGAATTGGACTGACAGACACTTGGTCATCTCAGGCAGCCTATTGGGAAATAAAAGTCATCATATATCGCTCTACTCCTAGAACAAATAGCCTCAGGTGAACAAAGCCGGAAAAGGCATCTTCTTCTCTTCTGGGTTCCCAAACTAGAGGCTTTGTAAGTCCAAACTGAGTTTGAAAGGTTTGTTTGTTTGCTTGTTTTTTTAAAGAAATATAACAGAAAGATTGTTTGGGAAATGGAAGAAGGTACCCTTAAGCCTCCAAGAAATGCCATTTGAAAGAAAGCAATTTGTCCTCCCTTGCTTCCTGTAGCTCCACAGACACCAGAAGAAAATGTTCAGGTACCTGCACTTCTCCCTCGCTGGTGCCAACAGCCAGGCATGATCCCTCTCTCACCCAGGACACAGACGACACATAATGACAGAAGACACTTAAGTCTATACTTTCAATCCAGCTGTGGCTGTGCCCATCCCAGATGTAGACAGAGGATCCAAGGGCTAGAGCAACAAGATTCTGAGAACTCCAGTCCAGGATATTGAGATCTATGAGAAAACGAACCGAAATCAGCATGATTGTGCAGCCAAATGGAAATATTTTCAAATTAACAGCTTTAAAAGAAAGGGAGAAAGATCAATACCTTTGCTGCGAATCGATGCCAAATGAAGTCCTGAACCAGATCAGATCATTGAAAGATCATCAAAGATTAAAAACTGAAACAGACTCTGATTCAAGACTCATAATCTAATGAGCAATGTTAAGCATCTATGCTCAGAAAACCTGTGTAAAGAGTTTCTTTTTTGGACTTAGTGTGTTCTTCCACCATGGAGAATACAGATGTATCTTATCTAATAGAGCTCTAAAAATTAATGCCACAAAATTTTTATAAAAATATGGACCTGCCATATCTATATGGGAAATACTACCATCATTTCTACTAAAAAACAAAAACAAAAGACAAACAAAAACCCGTTAAGTATTAAAGCCATTTTATAAGTAGCAGTTTCTTGTTTATACCAGCTAGTTTCCAAATAAATGAGACAAACTATAAGACTTATTTGATAAGCTTTATATCACAATATCTGTGCAGTTATTAATCTGTTCTAATCCTCTAAACTAATATGGTTACCTCCCAGCCAAAGTCCCCAAGATACTTACATTTTAGTATTGATTTGGCTCTCTCTGCTCCACATGTTTTCCATGGTGTTCCCTGGGACCCCCTCCATTTGGTGAATCCTCTTGCTTCCTCCTATCTCTCTACCCTTGCTGAAATCAGAAGTCTAGCCCTATTTTCTACACTACAGTGCCACGTCCAGAGAAATCAGCATTTGAGTAATACAAGGATAATATTTACACAGTGCACAAAAACATGCCTACAGTTAAGTATATCTAGGAGAAAGAGTGGCTCACTTGTGGTGTTCCGAAGTTCTCAGCAGTTTTCTTTAGCTTACACTTCTAGGAGTTCTTTCCTAAAGATTTATATTTCAAATATTTATTGACTTTCGTGTGTGTGTGTGTGTGTGTGTGTGTGTGTGTGTGTGTGTTGTTTGCATGTATGTATGTACACAATATCTATGCAGTGCCTGAAGAAGCCAGAAGAGCATGTCTGAAGAGTCACAGATGGTTATGAGTTGTCCATATGGGCGCTGAGAACCAAACCGGAATCTTCTGCAGTGCTCTGAACCACTGAGCCATTTTCTGATCATGTGTATATGGGGGTGGGGCAGGAGATGTATGCACATGAACACAGGTGCCCGTGAAGGCTAGACAACCATGTCACGTCCAAGTGTTGGAGTTACAGGCGGTAGTGAGCTGCCCAATGTGAGTACCAAATCAAACTCAGGAAATCAAACTCAGGTGCTTTATGGGGGTAACTCTTAAATGCTGAGCCATCCCTCCAGCCCCCTAGTAAGAACTCTTTACTGCTGTGAGAAAATGTATGTTGTGATCACTTACTACAACGTCAAGTGAAGATGCCTGACATGTTTGACATGCACCAGCATACAGTTGTGAAGCACACCAGTTCTATTACAGTAGATTAAGCCCTCTCTGGTACATTCTTCCCACTAATAACAATTATTAACTCTTGCCTAAATATCAAAATCAAACCTCTGAGAGCCCTTAAAAGTAAAAACAGGCGAACTAAGTCAGGAAGTCAAAGCATGAAGACCCAACCTACCTACCCAAAGGGAGAATGTCTCACTTTTTTTTTCTTGTATGGCTTTGCCCTAACCCAGCACCTACAGTGAAGCCTGGAACTGAGCCCATCATCTCTGTGGTCAATGGCAGGGGAGGTTGGGAGGTCAAAGTGTGAGGGGAATCTTGAACAGAAGAGAATCAAAGAAAAGTGTCTTCTAGGTTTGAGTACAAGAACTCACACATGCCTCAGTCTGTCAGCTAATTGTGTGAATGAATAAGGGACTCAAATAAAGCAGTCAAGGCTTAAGAAATGGATCTGAGATTTTAAACACAAGCCAAAGATGGCTAGGCCAGACCTAAAGAGTGACCCTAACTGGGGCAAAAGCAACAAAGAGGTTTCAAAGTGAAAACATATTTATAATGACCCACATATGATTCAATTATTGAACACATATAAAGAGAAAGCACAATCAATAGATGAAAACCCAAGATGACCTAGGTATAAGGATGGTCAGATAAAGGGAGGATAAGAAGCTTAAGTATTAGAATTGATAAAGTAGAAACTACAAAACAAGCCCCTAAAACAGAAGAGTACAGGCAATAAAAGCCATAAGTGTACATGTTTACAGTGAATTTAACAATGCCTGAAATATCCATTAGATGGGCTCAAAGCAAAGTAAAAACAGCAGAGTAGAGAGTCAATGAACTTTCTGTGGAGTGAAATGTAAAGGCCTAACATGGGCACAACTGGAACCAAGCCTCGGAACCAGAGGAAAGAGACGTGAAATGACTGTAGTTTTCATCAGAAAGGAGGGAAACCAAAAATCAGTGGAACAGCGTCTTCCAAATACTAAAAGTGAGATCTTCCAACTCAGAGTTCTCTGTTGATCTGATCAACAAGAAATGCTAAAAGGAATAAAGGAGCCCTCCAGAATAAAGAGAGGTTATTTAAGAGGATTTGGTAGATGTCAACTCAACAGGATCCAGAAACACCTAGAAGACACAATTCTGCTAGGTATCATAAGGATGTTAACAGAGAAGGCAAGTGAGGGGTGAAGAACTGCTCTCCATGAGTGACACCTTCCAGAGAGAGATCCAAGGACCCTGCAACATGCGCCTGCCTTCGTTTCTTCTTCCTGACTAAGTGCAAGTGTTGCTGATGCTGCTATCGTCCCCTCTGACATCAGACTTGACTCCGGCCCTCGGCACTTGGGCTGTGGCTGCTGGGATGTCCAGCCTTGTGGACTAAGCAGCCTGCCTCTCAGCCTGTGTACAGACACCCATTATTACACTGTATAAGGCAATAGAGCAAATCCCTTTTTATAATATATCTATATTCTACTGGCTTTATTTCTTCAAAGAACCCTACCTACTACTAAGAAAAGTTAAATCATTAAGAATTAAGGAGAGCCATTTTCTCTCGGGTGAGTTTCTGAGACCTGAGCAGCCAGCCGGGAGCCACAAGCCCACGACTCCCAGGGGAGCCGCAGGGCTGCAGGGACACGATCCTCTCAGCTTCCGAGTGACAGAGGAGGTTCAGCATCCTCCTCTGCCCCTTCCCT
>NW_022196914.1:73542572-73551919 GCF_008632895.1 Mastomys coucha | reverse complement strand
GGGGAAACTGGGAATGGAGAAATTCGCATGTAAATAAAGAAAATATCTAAAATAAAAAAAAAAGAATTAAGGAGAACATTAGAACTAGTAAAATATTTGAGCAAACACAAAGGACCATTTTTTTCCTCTTAAGAAAGTTAATTTTTTTTATTTTACTTTGTATGTGAGTGTGTGTGTGTGTGTGTGTGTGTGTGTGTGTGTGTGTGTGTGACATGTATGGTGTATGTGGTATATTCATACCTTGTGCAGATACATGTTCAAATGTACCTGTGTAAGTGTGGAGGCCTCAACTGACATTGAGAGTTTTCTTCAATTCTTCTCCCTTTTTTTATTAAATCTGAGTCCCTTGCAGAAGCCAGAGCTCCTCAATTCTGGGTACTCTAGGTAGCCAGATTGGCCAGGAAATACCCATCTCTGCCTCCTAAGTGCTGAATCACAGGCACCCAGCCAACAATATGGCTGCTTAGATTTTACATTAGTTCTGGGATCTAAACTCTGGTCTTCATGCTTGTAGGACAATTGCTTTATCTACTGAGTTATCTTTTCAGCCCAAATTTTTATTTTATAATACAATGGAAGGGTTTTCAATCAATGACATGTAAAACACATGACAGATACAGTAACTTGAGAACATGCAGACTACAATATAATACCTATAGCAATCAATATAAACACACAATAAAGACATCCAGGCCAAAAGTCAATAGATCCATGAAAGTAGGACAGAAGTAGAAAATATGCAAGAAGTGAGCCTTGGGCACAGCAACATTTAGAGCATAGAGAGATAGAAGAGGACCAGGGACCAGCCAAAGGGCCAGAACAGAGTGGTTATAAAGTCAGGAGGCCTATGTGTCGATTTTAAACAGACACATATAGCAGGCAACCCCTAAGATGAAACAAAGGAATTGTTCAGCAGTCTCAAGTTGGAGGTATTTAGAAGGGCAGTTCCAGTGAACAGGATGGTGAGATTTAGAATCCCACCACAGTGGACTCAAGACAGCCTAGAAGAAGACAGATGCAGTCAATGTAAACATCTTTTAACAAGTTTTACTGTTGAGGGAAAAAAGGTGAGCTGTTCACTATCTGCTGACCTCCATCATCTGGCCCATGGTCCTGTCTGCCTTCCCAAGGAGACCTGTGGGGCCCCAGGAGCATCCAGATTTACCTGGCAGACAGCCAGCAGAAGTGAGCTGCCTGTTGTGTCCCCTGAGCTCCATCATCAGGCCCACAGCTCTGCCTGACACCCAAAGAAGGCCTGTGGGGGTGGTGATGGGAGGAGGGCAGGAACATTCAGGTCCACCTGGGGCTCAGCCAGCGGAAGTGATCAGTGTGTTGCTCCCTGAGCTCCATTATCAAGCTTACAGCTCTGCCTGCCTCTCAAGGAGTCCTGCCAGCATTAGGAACACCCAGCTAATACCAGGGACAACCAGATGGCTAAAGGCCAGCATGAGAACACAATCAACAAGAGTCGGGACAAGATTACACCAACAAGCCTAGCTGTCCTACTACAGCAAGCCCTGGACATCCCAACAGAGCCAACGCACAAGAAGATGACTTTAAATCCAATCTTATGAAGATGACAGAGGCCTTAGAAAAGGAATGGATAAATCCCTTTAAGGAAATACAGAAAATACAATCAAACAGGTGAAGGAAGTGAATAAAACTGTTCAAGATCTGAAAATGGAAATAGAATCAATAAAGGAAACACAAACTGAGGGAATCCTGGAAATGGAAAACCTAGGGAAAGAGAACAGGAACTACAGATGCAAGCATCACCAACAGAGTACAGGAGCTGGAAAAGAGAATCTCAGGCATAAAGATAGAACTGAAGAAATTGATACATTGGTCAAAGAAAATGTTAAATCTAAAAAGTTCCTAACGTAAAACAACCAAGAAATCCAGGATATTATGAAAAGACCAAACCTAAGAATAATAGAAATAGAAGAAAGAGAAGATTCCCAGCTCAAAGGCCCAGAAAATATTTTCAACAAATTCATAGAAGAAAATTTCCCCAATCTAAGAAGGAGATGCCTATAAACATAAAGAAGTTTACAGAACACCAACTAGATTGGACCAGAAAAGAAAATTCTCCCGCCACATAATAAAACACTAAATGTACAGAACACAGAAAGAATATTAAAAACTGCAATGGAAAAGGCTAAGTAACATACAAAGACAGAGCCTTTGGGAAGTACTATTGAGGGGAGGAAAGGAAAGAGATAGGTTTGAAGAAAAAGTGGGCACACGAGTTGCCTCTAATTATGAGTGCTTTGAGTTTTTAATATTTCTTGTGAATTTATAGCCCCTAATTGGTCATGACAATAAATTCTCTGGGAGAAAGAGCTCTGAGCATGTAATGATGGAGGACTACTTCCTCTGCTCATTCTTCTTTGTGGGTGTTCCCCTCCCTCACCAGGGGAGCGCACCCTTGCTCTCAACCTGATCACTCTCCCTACATGCCAGTTCAACTTTTATTTCTGCCACTAACTTCACTGCCTCTGGTCTGCCAAAGCTAGCTCTTTTCATGAGGAATTTGAGGCAGTTTTCCCTCCACAAGCTGTCATCCTCTGCTTCACAAACTTGCAACAACACTATTTTAAAAATCTCAAAGGACAAAATGAATATTCAAAGCCTGACACCGTGTGCTGTGCATCCCTCATGAAACCTTTGTGTTTATGTCCGCCACGTATGTACTCTTTGTTGAAAAGTGCCACCAAATAATTTTTAACTTGATTTTTTGTTTTCTATATTTTATGCACAAAACACACACACAGTATAAACTGTCTTCATTCTTCTTAAATTTCTCTTAGTCAACAAATCCCAAATTAAATTTCTATACCTGAGTCTTGAATTTCTCCATGATCTGCATCCATCTACCAGTGGCTCAGCTACAATCTTCACTATAATTCTCAATAACTCCCAGCATACTGCCTTTCCTCATGCAACATCAACCATGTTCTCATCTCCCCTCAGCCTGACAAATCTTACCCATCTTCTATGATGTCGTTTACATCTGGATATTGCTAGAGTATTTCTGATCTCACTGAGACCTGTAACTCACGATTTACATTCTACATTGGCATATTGGCAGTCTGTTTTGTGTGAATTAGCACTATCCTCCAAAATAATTTATGACAGGCACTTAACAAACCTAATGTGACTGTTTTACTGATTGGACATATCCACATTTAAAATCTATTTATAAGAGTAGATCAACATCAGTCCGGTTCATTCTGACTTAATAAAACAAAAATGCATTAATGAGAAACGTCCTACCATCAACAATACTCATTCCTAAAAATTGTAATATCTAAAACATGCTAGTTATATTTATTGTTGCATAGTACATTATACAGAAATGAAACATATGGGCCATCTGGCTCTTCCTTAATCAGACTTCAGGTCTATGTCAGAGCATTGGCTACATCTTGTTATTTCAGCTGCTCAACTGCAGTCTAAGCAGTGACTTACAGTAATCATTTCGAAGACCAGTGAGATGAATCTTCACCTCCGGTTGGCATATGGAATGGCGGACACTGCTGTATCTCCTAAGATAGAAGTCATCTCTGGCTCCATTTCTACAGCCTGCAGGAAACAAACAGTTCTACACATCTCTAAGATCCCACAAATACAGTATTTCTCCCATGGGTAGTAAAAAGGGATTACAGAGTGAGAAAGAAAGCAGACTCTGTGACACAAAGAAGACAGGAGGGAAGAAAACACAGAAGGGACTTTGAGTAAGAGTTAAAAATTATTTGGTGGCACTTTTCAACAAAGAGTACATACATGGCAGACATAAACACAGACAAAGGTCTCATGAGGGATGCACAGCGCATCGTGTCAGGCTTTGAATATTCAGTTTGTCCTTTGAAATTTTTAAAAGAAAGTGAGTTTTGTGTGTCTGCAAATATCCCAGCCATGCTTACTAGAGGACCTAAGTCTACTCTGTCTTTGTCCATAAACAGTTGTTGATTTGCGGATCTTAACCTTTCCTCTTACTCTTACTGTGCTAGAGCACAGCTACTATTCTTTTGGCTAATTTTACCCATGCCTATTTGGGCCCATGCTTCTATCGTTTCTTCTAAGTTTTCATCAAAAGGCCCCACCAAGTCTAAACCACTAGCCACTATCTCTTCACCTCTATACCTCAACTGATAATGATATAGATATATATAGAGATATATATAGAGAGAGATATATATCAACAGGAAACAAAAAGTCACTTGTGGTCTCTATGACTAAATGGTTTCTGATAAAAGCTCAAAAGCTCACAGTTCTATACCAAGAAAGCCAATTATTACTCGTAAATGCCTGTCTTGGGGTTCACCATGAACACCTGTAACTGTTAGAACTACAACTTACTGAAAACATTCAGGCCTTCTGATAAAAGGTTATGAAATGTTTTTTAACAAAATCAACACCCAACACATTAACAACAGAGATAAGGATGTAGCTTCATATAGAGGGGCTTGTCTAGCATGTACAAGGACTTGAGCTCAAGCCCCAACAGTGAACACACACACACACACAAACACAATCAATCAATAAGAACAACAAAAAAGTTCTTATAACTAATGAGTGATGGATAATTATACTAACTTTGCAGAATATAAAATTAACGTGAAAGATGCATTCTTATATGCCATCAACTGGAACTTAAAATTGAAAACAAATAGTATTTATATTGTTAAGCCAAAATTTTAAATGTTTATGTATAAATCTCCAAAAAAGCATGTAAAATGTGTATATGAGGAGCTGGAGAGATAACACAGTGGTTAAGAGCACTGACTGCTCTTCCAGAGGACCTGAGTTCAATTCCCAGCAACCATCTGTAATGGGATCTGATGACCTCCTCTGGTGTGTCTGAAGACAGCTACAGTGTACTCTCATACATAAAATAAATCTTTAAAAATTTTGTGTATGAAAAATACATTTAAAACTTTGATGGAAAAAAAAGAATATCTATGCAGGGAGGTTTTGCACATAAAAGACTATGGACACTCATTATGTCCACATACCAATTCCTCCCTATTTGATCGACAGAGTCAATGCAATCACAGTTAAACTCAGCAAGTTATTTTGTGGATATTGTTAAGGTAATTCTAAGCCATATGAAGATATAAAGAGCAAAAAACAGTTTACACATACTGAAGGATAAGAAGAAATGAGTAAGATCAACATTACCCATCTCCAAGGCTTACTAACAAGCTGCAGTAACCAGGACCACAAGATGTTGACAGAAGAACCAACAAACCTGATGAGATGGGATGGAGAGCCTAGAAACACTAATGCCCTCACCTGGCTATCGAGGAAGGAACAAAGGCAGCATGGTAGAGAAAGAGAACCCTTCAAATGCTTCGGTAACTGCTGGATTCCATACAAGAAAAACCAAATCTACACCCAGACCTTACACTCCTCACAAACACTAATTCAAAGTGGATCACAGACCACAACTATCACTGTCCTAGAAAATGGCACAGGAGAAACCCTGGATGAGTTTGGGGGTTGTGGTTACTTTTTAGATAGAATACCAAGAACAAAACTCATAACACTGGACTTCGGTAAAACTTAAACTTCTGTTCTGTAAGATATGACTGAGAGGTGAGAAGCAAGTCATTTTCCACATTTGATAAAGGATTGTTGGTTTTTCAAAATGTACAAAGAGACTTTTTAAAGGCTGAACACGCACTGTCAAGATGGCTCAGAAGATAAGGGCCCTTGCCTCCAACCCTGACAACCTAAATTCAATCGACAAAACCCACATGGTAGAAAGAAAATCAGTTCCCACACATTGTATTTGATATGTCTTGATTCTAACCTTATTACATCTTTCTGGCAAAACAACTAAAACCATCTCCTTAAACTTTCTTTCTAAAATTATTTTAATCAAATCAGGAATTCTATAAAGTCATTAACTCATCTAAACAGCATTATTATGTGAAAGTACATCTTCATATTGATCTGCAGGAAATTTGTCCAATAGGGTTGAAATAGAAGCACGTCCAGGAACTGAAGAATCAGTGAAGCAGGAGGGGATCTGAGTTCTTGTCTGCTGCACAAGCGTCCCCATAAAGTCTAGATTCATAAGGAATGGCCGTCTATCAACGATGCAGAGGAAAGCATAGCTAGTACTGAAGGGAGAACTAAGAAGGATAACCTCTAGAAAATCTGACCTGAGAGTGAAGGTGGCCAGAGCAGAGAATTATGGGAGTTATCCAAATTATATAATGATGCCGACTTAGTCTAATGAATATAGATATCATTTTTAAGGTAAGAAAGGAATAAAAGAGCCGGGGACAGAGGACAGCTGGAATAACAGATCACAAGAGTCTCTGCCCCATACCTGTCCTGACACATCGGGACTCCTCACAGAGATGCATTTTCCCATCGATTTGCTGAACTCCCTTCTGGGTTGAAAATAGCTGGTTTAGGCATTTCTGGAAACAAATGCACAAAAAGAGAACACGTCTTTAGGACCACACATGTGCATCTCGGGTGTGATGGGATAAAAAAACTGCAGCTGAGCATTCCCTAGAGAGGTCAAAGCTCTCACTGTGCGATGACCAGTGGTGAGATTCTTACAGATTATTTTTAATCTCAGCAACCCCATACAGCAGAGATTACTGAGCTAAACTAAAAGCCTTTCTTTATTCTTCCAACCCAAACGCCGACTTAATAAACAGTCCAATCACAAGCCAATACCACCCTTCTCTCTACTCGTGAGAAATAGGAATAGCCATTCTCTTTCTAAGCACTGCTTTGATGTTCTGGTTTCCTCCGCTGTGGCAGTGTAATGTGATGAAAACATCTCTTACATTCTAAGAGACTGAAACTTTTGTTGGACCTCACAGCCAGAGTTACTAATGCACCTTGAAATCACTGAAGACTGCTATCCTACTGCGTGCTCAACCTATTTGTTTAACCTCCCTTTAAGAGAACAATGTAATAGATAACCTTACTCGTCTTGGGTTTCCCATTAATCAACTTTTACAACTTGAACTAATGCATAGCTCTAATCTTAAGTTATAGTCATCTTCCATGCCCCTGACCCAGAGAAATATGTGTGTGTTACAATAATTATTCTGGAAACAGTAAATAGAGTCTGAAAACAGTCTTATAAAATTAATATCCACCAAAAGTATTGCCTGCAACATACAGATACTGTTTGGTAAACAATGAAGTTTGTAGTACTGTTTGTTATCAGGGTCAGTTGGAGTCAATAACTCATCCCTTGTAAAACTTTGTTAAAGATCTACCTTCATTCTTTCTCCCTTGGGTTATGTTCTGTGCTGTTCAATAAGGAAAACCAAAAACCATTGCTAGAGACACACACTCAGACATTCATAAAGACAGACAGACAGACAGACAGACAGGCAGGCAGGCAGGCAGGCAGGCACAAATTCAGTCATACAACAGACAGACAAGATGGATAGAAAATACAGGGAGGGTGGAGTACAGAATTCAAATCTGGGATATCTCTTGGTTAAATAATACAAAGAGGAAGTGCTTTGACATCTGTCCTTACTGTGACATTGACCCATTATTGAAGACAGTTCATCAAATGCACTCCCTCCTCAGTTTATCAAAAGTGACCATTGCCAGCCAATGAGCCACGGATCTTGTGTATAAAAGATAGAACAAGTGGCCTCAAAGCAGTTTCTCAACCGCAAAAAAGGTAGTTGTTTTTTTAATTAGATATTTTCTTTATTTACATGTCATATGATATCTCCTTTCCCAGTCCCCCCCTCGAAAAAAAGAAAAAATAAAATAAAAAACAAACAAACAAACAAAAAAACACTTTTCTCTCCCCTCTCCCCCTGCTCACCAACCCACCCTCTCCCACTTCCTGGCCCTGGCATTCCCCTGCACTAGAGCATAGAACCTTCACAGGGCCAAGGGCCTCTCCTGCCCTTGACCACCAACTAAGCCATCTTCTGCTATACATATGCTGCTGGAACCCACCATTAGTCCCACCATGTGTATTCTTTGGTTGGTGGTTTAGTCCCTGAGAGCTCTGAGGGTACTAGTTAGTTCATATTGTTGTTCGTCCTAAGGAGCTGCAAACCCTTCCACTCCTTGGGTCCTTTCTCTAGCTCCTTCATTGGGGATCCCATGCTCAGTCCAATGGATGGGTGTGAGCCTCTACTTCTGTATTAGTTGGGTACTGTCAGAGTCTCTCAGGAGACAGCTATATCAGGCTTCTGTCAGCCAGTACTTGCTGACATCCACAATAGTGTCTGGATTTGATGATTGAATATAGGAAGGATTCCCAGGTGGAACAGTCTCTGGATTGTCCTTCCTTCAGTCTCTGCTCCATAGTTTGTCTCTGCAACTCCTTTCATGGGTATTTTGTTACCCCTTTTAAAAAGGAACGAAGTATCCACACTTTGGTCTTCCTTCTTCTTGAGTTTCTTGTGGTTTGTGGATGCAAAGAAGGCAGTTATGTCTTATGTGAGAACTGTCCTGTGCTTTGGTGTGTTTCACAGCATAGCTGGCCTGCAACCACTATGGTGCCCTTCCCCAGAGTTATGACAGTGGAAAATACCACCCAATATATTATGAGGCACAAAACAGTCCTCAGCTAAGAACCACTGATATAAACCAGCACCCTAACACAGCCTCCCTGTCAGGAGCTCAATGTGGTGTCTCAGATGTAATAGACTTGGTAGACTCATTTCATCAAAACCCATATAATCCCACAGAGCTGACAAAGGATTTGTCTAGCACATGCTTCTCTTCTAGGTACTCATGGGTTCCCTTCTTACATGCTATCTATATTATACTTTAAGCAGTGACTTGGGACCAGCCCAATTAATGTGAGTTCTAGAAGTTTCAGCAACTACTCAGGCTCTCATCATGGCAACATCCTCCAGCAGATCAGAGAGGACTACAGAAAGATGACACAAGCTTCCTGCTGCACTGTCTACATCACTTTGAACACTATCTGCCTACCACCTACCATGACAACAGATGCTCACTACCATATGGTTCCACTATTTCCATGATCCTCTCCCAGGTTCCTCAGTGACACTGGGCTTCTGTTTAACAACTGCTTCAAGAGATGTCTTGCCAAGTCCATTGTGTGTCCCCAGAGCCACAAACATTACTGCCAACAGTATGGATAAGAGGGCAGAAAAGTCTAAAGGGCTGGGCAGTGACAGTCTAATCATCAATAGAAGGTGAGAAAACAGTGTTAACAAGTTGGCCCAGGCATGAGGCCCAGCAGCACCCCTAAAGATTTCACAGAACTCTCTGACTTTGACCAACACCCATCCCCTTGGGTGGACCATAAATGAAATATCTGTTCTGTGTACTTGTTTCCTGTTTCTTTTTTTTTTTTCTTTTTT
>NW_022196914.1:73529346-73542412 GCF_008632895.1 Mastomys coucha | reverse complement strand
AGACAGGGTTTCACTGTGTACCCTGGCTGTGTCCTGGAACTCACTCTGTAGATCAGGCTGGCCTCAAATTCAGAAATCCGCCTGCCTCCACCTCCCAAGTGCTGGGATTAAAGGCATACACCACCACTGCCCAGCTTGTTTTCTGTCTCATATGAGCTCAAATAATTAGAATTTATACTCACAGCATGATCTTTCCTCTTGCACAGCATGTACACTAAGCACAGAAAGGAACACACACTGGATGAATAGTCTTGACTGGTGTACTCTTGTGGCTTCCCTAGTTTAAAGCCTTTGGGATGAAACACTGCTTCCTTCAGAAGCTAGTCACTAAACTTGGTAAACCTAAAAGCATGTTACTGACATGTAATGTGCCCAAACGACCTAGAGTGAACTCCTAAGGTCATAAGAATAGATCCAAAAGAAGAAACTCAACTAGCAACTGCAAAGGCTTACTGAAAAATATTCATTTACAGATCTTCTAGGGCAATGGTCCTCAGCCTTCCTAATGCTGAAACACTTCAATATATGTTACGGTGACCCACAACCATAAAATAATTTCATTGCTACTTCATAACTATAACTTTGTTACTGTCATGAGTTGTAATGTCACTATCTGATTTGCAGGCTATATGATATGCAGCCCTGTGAAAAGGTCATTCGGCCTCCAAAGGGGTCACACCCCACAGGCTGAGACCCACTGGTCTAGAGCATAGCTTCTAACTGTAGACTGTGGGGGGCTGAGAAGCAGTTGGCAGAACTGAAGGCTCTCTGAACATGCAATGATCAAAAGTTAATTCAAAGCCAAATGCCTGGTGAACCTAAGTTATTTCGGTGCTCACTCATGTTGCCTCACACAGCTTCACTACAGCCTCAGCTCTGAATAAACAGCATGGTGCTTTGCACTGCAAAGTCTGTCATACCACATGATGTCAACAACCACTGCCTCAGACACCTCAGCTCAGATTCAAGGCTGTTGTACACTAGAATAGTAGTAGTTGGCTGTGCACACAAGGTTTTCTGCTCTTATAGAAACACAACGATTTAATTAAGAAAGACTTCTAGTATTTCCCTCTATCCTTCCTCAGCAAGAAAGGATCAAAGGAATATATATATGTTATTTTATGCTACAACATTTGATTTTTAAAACTGCTATTTGAATTCCCAACTTGAATTTCATAAAGAAAAATAATCAGAAATGAATTATGGCATGAGTTTAGGGCAGAATTTCTAACCGTTTCTGAAATGGCCCTAAACATGCTTCTGCCATTTTGCACTATGTACTGACACAAAGCATCAATCTCAACACTAATGATTATAAAGTCAAAACGTCAATCAAATCTGAAAGACCCTAAAATAGTCTGCAGCCTGTAATATTGGCCATTCATTTAATTTTTCATGAAAAATAAGCACATCCATCTCATTAGCATGCAAGTTTGGTTTAGTCTTAACAAATATCTATATATAGAGATATATAGGTATATAATAAACAAATGTTTTAAAATACATATGTCATTATTTGTTAATAGGAAATACTTGGTTTTTATTCCCATTTTATATACTTATATCCCCAAAGTCACATAAAAAATTTTCAGGTGGGGGCTGGAGAGATGGCTCAGTAGGTAAGAGCACTGACTGCTCTTCCAGAGGTTCTGAGTTCAATTCCCAGCAACCACATGGTGGCTCACAACCACCTGTAAGGGATCCAATGCCCTCTTCTGGTGTGTCTGAAATCAGCTACAGTATACTCATATGAATAAAATAAATAAACGTTTTAAAAAATACTTCTCAGGTGGAAAGGGGTAATAAGAAAGGCTGCATTACAGGAACAAACAAATTGATGCTGAGAAGTTTTTAGATGCCCCTTTAGGACAAACCGAGTCACCCGCTGGCTGGGAGGAAGCACACTAGGTGTAATCTCGCTGTAGTTTTAATTGTCCCGTCTTCAGTGGCTATTGTTCTTTGCTGTCCTCTGAGTTGTCCTCTTGTCCTATGGGGAATCTTTTCTTTTAAGTGCCTTTATTCAAGTCCCCTGTTTGGTCTGTCCTTTCTTCCTGGCTCCTGAGGGCACATAAGCACCTCTTTCTTCATATTCAAAACTCATTTTTTTTTTGTTTTTTGGGGGATTTTTTTGTTTTGTTTTGTTTTGGGGGGTGTTTTTTTTAGATTTATTTGTTTATTATGGGTTAAGTACACTGTAGCATCTTCAGACACTCCAGAAGAGGGCGTCAGATCTCATCACGGATGGTTATGAGCCACCATGTGGTTTCTGGGATTTGAACTCAGGACCTTTGGAAGAACAGTCAGTTCTCTTAACTGTTGAGCCATCTCACCAGCCCTCAAAACTTGTTTTTCCGAGCTTTTCTGTCTTGTCTCTCTGCCTACCTGGCCTTTGGTGGCAACATTTTCCTTCCAGCCTCTGACCCCTGCAAGAGGTGGCTTGCAAAAATGGAGAGTGGAGTTATTCACTTCAAAATTTCCTTTAGCTGGGGTTTTCAGTGAATCTGTGCTGTGGGATCCTGTAAGAAAGACATTTAGCTTTGAATTTTTTTTTTTTAAACAATGTAGTCCCTTGAATTACTGATCTGCTGGCCACAGCATCTTTCTCAGTAGATTAGTTCTCTGACAAAATTATCCAAAAAAGAAAGGGGAATGGACAAGGGCCTTGGTTAAAGCACTGGGCTCATGCAAGAAACTGCCTCAGTGCCCTCGAGAGCCACAACGAAATGCCTGACTCTATCTCCAGCAGCAGCTGTGAAAACACTTCACTTCAGCGTAGATAAAACAGAATTTCAGAATAGGTTTAAAAAAATGGTTTCGTAGCTTAAATGATGCTGCAGGAAGCATCTTGTCAAGCTAAGGTCATCCGACTCGACATCACTGTAGGACGTTTGCATTACGAGTCATTGGCCTTTGCTACTCCTTAGGGTATCACTGTGCCTCTCCTCTTCCTTGTTACAGAAAAATGTCTTAACAGGTGGTTGGCAAAAGCAACAGTAAAATACTTACTAAGAAAACAGAAGTCAATGTTATTTACATCCATATTTTTCATGTTTTCTGTGATGGTTAGCTTTAGTTGTCAACTTGTCAAGTCTAGAATCACCCAGGAAGAGAGTGGGGGCTTGTCTACATTAGTTGGCCTGTGGTATGCCTATAGAAGACTATTGTAATTAAATTAACTGTCATAGGAATGCCTACCCCACTGTGGGTGACACCATTCCCTAGGCAGGGGATTCTGAACTGTGTATGAGTAAAGAAATGGAACCAAGCACCAGAAAACAAGCAAGTAGGCATGTACGCATGCATTTATTCCCTCTCTACCTTTGGATGTGATGTCATTACATGCCTCAAGTCCCTGCCTTCATTCATCTGAAATGATGGAGTGTATCCTGGAATTGTAAGCCAAATAAATTCCTCCTCCACTAAGTGGTTCTTTTGCCAGAGTACTGTCAAGTAACAGAAATGAAACTAAAATATATTCTCTTATCAAAAAGCCTTCATCAGGCTTTTTACTTTAAAGGAATACCTGTCAACCCAACCTAAAGGCTAAATGTCTACAATATATATCAAAATATAAATATTATATATATATATATATATATATATATATATATATACCAAGGATCCTCCAGAAAAGCTTAACCTTTTGATAAATGAGAATTCTTTCTGCATTTGACAACTATGAGCTTGATGGTCTTCAGTGCCCAGGACTCAAAAATATAACAGACAGACACTAGTTTAAGGGAGGAGAGAGGGGTACACATGAAATGTCCCACAGAGTTTTATATTTGGCTTTTTCTTTTAAAAAATTTTTATTACTGTGCTCTTTTTAGAAGTGTGTAAAGAAAAGGCTAGGCCTCAGAACTTCAAACGAAAAAGGAAAAGCTATGTTTAAAGCCAGCAAGACAGCTCCATGGATAAACATTCATGTCAGGAAAACCTGAGTTCAGAATTACCTCACTGTGGCAGGGGGAGGTTGACAACCTGAGTTCAATTCCTAGAACCCACATAAAGGAGGGAAGAGAAAAGCAACTCCACAGAGCTATCCTTTGACCTCCATATGCATACCATAGCACATGATCCCCCCACAGATAGATAGACAGACAGACAGACAGATAGAGATAGATAGAAGACAGACAGGGAAATACAAAAATAAAAAAATTAAAAACAAAACAAACAAAACCCCAAAACTATGCTTGGAAGCTGTCAGCGTCTCCAGCCTCAGAAGGCAGGAGCTAACAGATTCATGCACAGAGCAAAGTATGGCTACTAATGAACCTCTTTGCAGAGATGTCTCTGCAGACAGGGACAGAAGGACCTTCCGAAGTTGCTCTTCTGAAACAAAATGAAACACTTCCAGCAAAGTACCTCGAATCCAGGTGTGTGATTGTGTCTCAGGACTAAGCTAACAGAGGAACTGGAATGAGCTTTCCTGTACACTCCTTTTGATTAATAATCTGTTGCTTGAGATTTTCAATTTTCCACACACTGTTTTATTAAGAAGCAACTGGTAAGCTAATTGTAGCAAGAAATTCCTCTAAAACAATGAATATCCAAATGTCCTCAATTATACTGAATACAAAAGATTTCCTACACTCCTGAGTCTCCCCCTGCCACAGTGAGGTAATTCTGGGGTTGACACTTGTCATTGTGTGGAAAATTCCTCCGTTATGAAGACGTGGGTCTCTTTTCAGCCTTCAGAGCCACAGTACCTCAGAAAGAGGCTGGCACTACTGTCAGCATCTGTCTTAAGAAGCATACTGAGCTTGCACAGTGGCTCGCACATGTCATCTCTGCCCTTGAAAGGCTGAGTGGAAGAATTGTGGCAAGTTTGAGGCCTGCCTGAACTTGTGAATTCTCTGCCAGCCAGCCAGATATACATAGTGAGACCCTGTCAAGAAAAAGAAAAGAAGGAGGAAGGAAGGAGGAAAGAAGGATGGAAGAAAAATAAGGGAAGGAAAGAAATGAGAAAAATGCAAAGTCACAAGACCATGTTGCATGGGACCTTTAAAGAGTAGAACAGAAATTAAAGCATTAGATCACAGGTGGAAAATTTTGCTCCTGAAGAATGAAAATTACAAAGGATACACTCAGATGAGAATCACATATCTCAAAAAGAGCCCTTCCAGGGCTCTGACTGGTGAATCAAGGATCCTGCTAATCACATCAGGGCTTAGGTGGGAAGAATGTGTTCTCCACCACCTTGCCCCATCATGCCCAGCATGCCCCACCATGCCACTGCCACCCCAGGGCAAGCATCACAGTTCTTCTTTCTGCCACTCTCTCGCTTGCTCTCTTTTCTACTCTCTTCCTCTCATCTCTCCTGCTTTCATCTTTTCTTTTATTCAACTTGATTATATAGCTACAAATATATTTTTTTTCAGACTCTCATGTACCAGGAAACTTTCCAAAATCATTAACATTTTGAGTCTTCAAAACAAAATCATACTCATATAGTGCAGAAATATATATATGCATACATATACACATATGAACACACACAAATATATAAATATATATGTTCTCTGAGCCATTCATAAAGTACAACATATTATAAACATAACAACCACTATACTATAGAAAGAGCAGACACACAACTTGTGTCAGACTAATGTGGCCTGTGGGAACCCCAGCACTTGCACTACCTACATAAGGAATTGCAACTATGTTTAACTGAATGCCTAAAACTGAGCTCACCACGTAGAGTTAGAGTGTCTGCTGCTGGTGTTGTCTTCAGCCCAGATCCCAGAGATTCAGGGCTGTGGGACAGAGGGCCCTCTTCCACAGAGGAAGAGCTTTCCAGGTCCCTGGCTGGGCTGGGCTGCCATCTGGTGGTGATGGGGCTGCTGGCCACAGGAATCTCCGCAGACAGCCTCTTCACGAAGTTGTTCTTGAAGTTGGAGTATGTTGTGGCAACTGAGTCAAACTCCTGTTGAACGACAATGAAAGGTGTGAGATCTAATGGGCCCAAAGATGCAAAGGGTTAAAAACTCCTTCCAATGGAATCGCATGTTGTTTATGTAGAACACCACTATAGATGTGCATGAAATTTAACTTTGGTGACCCTGAAGAATTTTTTTCTATTATTTTTGTAAACACTAGAACATCATTACATAGTCCCAGCTTCCCATCCATGGTTTGTGGGGATACCCACACAGTTTAGAAAGTGATTCTATTTGACTTATCTTCATTACAGATCCATGTAAATAAAGCGTGTGAAGTGACTCTACTGAACACTGTCAACCTCCTCTCGCTTCAATTTTCTTGCTGACTCTAAGGTTTAGAACTTGGCAGGCTAAGCAAACCATGTCATGGGCCATATCCAGACAACAGCTACACTTCCAACCATGCCATTTAAGACTGGTGGAGACTAAAATAAGGAGGAGCTGCCATATTGGAAGGAAGACAGACACTCTTGTTCAAAATGTCCTTGGTTTTCTAGAATCTAAATATGCATTGAGAGGCAATAATTTTGAGTTTAAAAGAGGGAGGGAAAAGAAACAAATCTGATGGTATGTCATATGAGGAATATGATCAATAGGCTTCATGCTGGTAGTCACCCTGTGCCGTAACATGTCTGCATTCCTCTGACTTTGGCAACTGTCACCCTATCACTTTAATGATTCCCACTTGGAATCTTGTCCAGGACTCTCTACTGAGGTAACCACTGGCTCATATTCTCAGCTGGATTCACCTACAACTCCTTCAAGGCCCTGCCTGGAACACTGCCTGTGTGCTCCACACTGGATTAGCAGCTTATTGAGTCCAAGTAATGGTCCTCTAGGATTGCAGATCCTAATCCCTGGCACCTATCAATGTCACCTTCCATAGCAAAGAGCTTTTGCATGTGAGGTACCCACACAAGGTACTAATGTGACTAAGCTTCACACTAGCTTACACGAGTTGGGGATACTACCCACACATCCTATCAAGGCCTGAATGTCATCATTTGCCCTGATAAGATGGTTGAAGGAGATGATCCAAGAGGAAATGGCATTGTGCCCGCAGAGTAGATTCCAGCAATAACATCCATGGCCAGAAATGCTGACCTCTACCAGAACTGAGAAGCACAAGGCATTGGTGCTCCAGATGAGTCTCTGGAGGAAGCAAAGCCCATTGACATTTGTCAACTGCCCTGCAAAACTTGCCTCCAGCCTCCATGATTGCAAGAGAAGAAGGACATGTTTTAAAGCAACAGCTGGGTGATTTCTTCCACAGGAGGCTGATGCACCTTCCACAGCTCCAACAGAGTATCCAATGATAGACCATGCTATATTAATAACACTTCTAATATACCCAACAGACATAGCATATAGAGATAGAGATAGAGACAGAGACATCTGAGTTAGAGGGCATGTTTGTTTCATCACTGTCCTCATTTAAGCTGGTGCTTCAGCTGAACACAGGTTCAGCTGTTCTCTGTGGCTTCCTCTTTCTTCTGATCATTTTTTTTTTCCTTCACCAACTTCAGGAAGCTGTCTCAGCTCTTAGAGTGCTTGGTGTATTCAGGCAGCACATTACCTTGTTTGTTTACAGTGATGCCCACACCGTGCTGGGTGATGTTGTAGATTCTTCCATTTTCCTTTTTTTTTTTTTTTTTTTTTTTTTTTTTTTGCCCTGGCTTTGAGGCATTATTTTTTGAATGATGGCCATTAATTCCCTTGATGTCTACAATATCATCATTCTTGCAGATTCGCATGGGTGGAGCCAAAGAAACAATTCCGTATTTCCCAAAAGGCCTAGAGAACATATAGCAAATGCCCTCTATTTTGTCATCTATTAGAGAGTTACTGGAAGATGGCTGCTGTGGCAGAAAGCAATGCAGTTTTTCTTTAAATCAGTACAATTGTTTAGGTCCCCTTCGTTTAGAAGACCTGGGTTCAGTTCCCAGCACCCACATTGGAAGGCTTACAACCACCTATTACTTCAGCTCCAAAGGATCTTATGTCTTCTTTTGGCCTTCAAGAGCACCTTGAAGGATAAATACTATGCATATAATATACATATACATACATATATAATATAGACATGTTCACACATGTACATGTACATGTACAGACATGTAGGCGCAATTTTAAGACAGGAGAAACAAAAGCATATTTCAGGTGCTGTGGCAGAACATAGAAAGGAGGCTCCCCTTTCTATGGCATCACTACACCTGGAGTTGGGGGTAGTTATGTTCCATTTCTTGACCTGGTAGGTGTGCTCAGCCTTTTGACACTGTGACACAACACTGTCATCTATGGTGTTCATTCTTAAGAAGAATTCAATCAAGTTGGGGGAGGGGCACGGCACAAAGCAATCACACAATGGTTTAAATGAGCTTAGAAATCTGTGTTAGGCTACTTCCATGGTTAGTCTGGGCTGCCGCTTCAACATGGTTGGTAGGACGCTTGCTTTGGGGATTAGAGTGGGTAATCACTACATAGTCTAGGCCAGTCTTGAACTCCAGGCTCCAGGCTCCTGCCTTTGTCCCCCACCCCCAAAGCTGGGATTACAGGAGAGCTTCACAACACTTGGCCAGAATGTTTTCCTCCTACTTGTTTTCATTATGTTGTATATCCATTGTATATACTTTTCAGAATGTTTTAATATTTCAAAATAAAAAATACAGGATGAGGAAGATGGAGAGAAAGAAGAAAAAAGAAAGGGGGAGAAGACATACATATATGCCAGGATTCAAAGGTCAAGTCCACTGTGAGGACAGGGTCCACATGAGAGAAGCTAAGATGAACTTCTACCAGCAGCTGCGTGCCAGCACATGTGAGCCTCCATCACATGCAGGAAGAGAAGCCAGAGTACAGACCCAGAAAAAAGAAGACACAAAAGGAATTGTCAAGTACTTAAAGAAATTCAAGTTATGAAAAGAAAGAAGGCTTATTTTAAATTGCTCCATTGGCAAAACCTAGATCAATGAAAGGAAGAGGCAAGTTTTCATTCAGTACAGTGATCTTTCCAAGAGAGCACAATTGGCCTAAACCTAATGAATGTATAGTACAGTTTGTCAGCCAATCCTTCCACTGGGAGTAGAGTTAGGTATTCAATGTAATCTTTTAATGTTTAGGCCTCAGCATTAATATAAAATTTGATTCATGCAAAAATTAATCCAAGTAAGGTAAAAATAACATATTTACATTAAAATATGAAAGCAATAACAAATGATATGCAAATATAGAAAACACAGAGGTCGCACGTAGACACTCCTGGCTGTGGGCTGCACCACTTCATCTTTGATGTTTTAAGCTTTTGTTCCAGGACCTATCTCCTGCTAAGGAAATGCCTGTCGCATAGTTTTAAATGACTCAAGTATTTATTAATAGAGAGGAAGAGGAAGATAAGAAAAATAAGACAAAGGAAGGAAAGGGATGAAGCCCATCGTCTCAGCTTGTCACCTTGAGTGGCTACATCATGGTGACATTATACAGAGAGGAATCTGGAGCCCAAGATAAATAAAAAGGAACCTAGAGAGGTTAAAAATAAGGTCAGGAAGTCACAGAATGAAGTGCCCAAGAAAACAGAAACAAATAGGTCTGGTGACAAATTATCTGACAGACAAATATTTGGTGGATGAGAAAATCCTGTAAAGTCCAGAAAAGGAATGCAAGTTGGTGATGGAGTTTTGCATTGGATGGAGAATCTCATGATGGTACAGATGAGATGACTCAGAACTGTGTTTGATCCCCAGGACCCACATGGTAGAAGGAGAGAATTGACTCCTACATGTCATCCTTTAGTCTCCACAAGTATGCCATGACACACACCCGCATACATACACAGATAGGTAGGTAGGTAGGTAGGTAGGTAGGTAGGTAAGTAGGTGATAGATTGATAGATAGATAGATAGATAGATAGATAGATAGATAGATATGATTTTTAAAAAGAGGAAAAGAAGGAAGAAGGAAAGAGAAAAAGGAGAAAGAAAATCTCATGACAAAGACAGCAATGACAAAGATGGCTCCATGACTCTAGTATATGCCCCACAACGACCTGATCATAGTCCTGCCACACATCCAGCCAGACCTAATGCAGTGGCATTCTAACCACAAGACACTTTGAAATCACAGTCTCGATACTGTATAATAGTATTAGAACCTAAATACCAAACTGATCTGATGAAATGACACAGTGGGTAAAGTCCTTTCTGCGTAAGCCTGGGACTTGAGTTTGGTCCCCAGAACCCACAAAGGTGGAGGAAGGGAAACAACCCCACAGAGTTGTCCCCTGACCTCCACATGCACCACGCCAAGGTGCAAATGTACAGAACATGCATCACGAACACACACAAATGATAAAAGATTTCAACGCTCCCAATGCCTTTCACATTCTAGTGGGAAATATAAGCCAAACTGAAACTGTCAGCATTCTATTGATAAAGAAAATATTTTTTAAAAAATTATTTTGGACTTTTCTCCACAAATGATATTTAGGAGATAGACATGTACAAGATGAATTAAACACCATACAATATATTTATGTATTAAAACACTCCTTGATGACATAAAAGTGTGTACAATTTAATGTTTTATGTATCAATTTTTAAATGTTTAAATAAAAATTATCCTTCTTGTTTTCTAATAGGTATTATCTGTTTTTCTCGTTGCCTGTGCCTGTTACTGGGGCATTCTTAGCTCCATCCATCCCTCGAGGTCCTTCTGACACGTTTGGAAACGCTGCCTTCATGAAAGAAGACTCTGCTTCATCTTGACTTTCTGCTCTGAGGACTTTCTGCAACTCCCTCCATGTGATTTCGAGACACATGGAAATGCTTTCTTGTTTTTCTATATTAATATAGGAGCAATCTTGCCTCCTATATTGTCCCCCACAAATGCAGTTTAACTATTACAAAGAAATGGTGTCCTACAGGTCAAAGAATTCTGGTTATGAAGCTGAAAGTGTTAAACTCTATTCTTGGTTGCTGGGTTCACTATTTCTTTGAACTTAGCTGAGTTAACTCCTTCCGAGAGAGAGAGAGAGAGAGAGAGAGAGAGAGAGAGAGAGAGAGAGAGAGAGAGAGGGGGGAGAAGGGAGGGAGGGAAGGAGGGAGGGAGAGGGAGAGAGAGAGAGAGAGAGAGAGAGAAGGCGGGGGGAGAGTGTTAGAGTAAGGTCACCCTTGCTGCCTTCTGTTTCCATTCTGGCATGTCCCCAGAACTCCATCACTGATTTTCAGTTTGTCCACAGCTGGTTCCTTCACTGGAACTTTACTCACATGCTTTGCAGAGACTGAGGTGGCCATTGAACCATGCCAATCACTTCATCCTGTGTTGACTCCCTAGTTTCCCCAGCCCTGACAGCCATCTTAGCAACCCTTCCTCTCTCTTAGAAAACCTTCCTTAACTTAAAAGAATACTGATGAGTTTTTTTTGGACCATTATCCCTCTGCAAAGAAATGTACAATGTAATACATGTTATTTCTGAGAAGAGCCTACTGTAGGCAGAATGTATAAATAATAGTGACAAATCCCAATATCTGAGAGACAATATCAGATCGTGCACAGAGAAACCCTGCCAAATCTGTATTTGTCCCACACTGTCCAGGGCAAGAGTCTGCTGAACTGTTGTCAATGTTTCATCAGTGGGCCTGCCTAAAAATGTGTATGACATGGTTTCAGAATGGTGCATGGCTTCCCAACCCTTAAGGACCATTAAATTAACACACTGGCTCTAAGTTTACCCTTGACAAGAAACATGCACTTGCTATTATGATGCATTATAACTGGATGTGGTGTTGTCCAGTTGTAGTCCCAACTCAGTGGGAGGCAGAGTCAGGAGGATCAGAGAAGTCCACAATCTCAAAGCCAGTTTAATAATAATAATAATAATAATAATAATAATAATAATAATAATAATAATAATAATAATGCCAGATGGTTTGCCTTCACACTGGAAAACCTGAGTTCAATCCCCAGGACCCACATGGTAGAAGGAAAGAACTAACTCCTACAAGTTGTCAGCTGACCTCTACTCATGTGCAGTGATGCTCAGATACACATACACAAACAAACATACATATGCATACACCCACATACGTAAATGAGGATAGATGCAACATTTAACTAAATCAAGTTTTAAAAGTGCTCATCTGCAGTGAACCTTCATATCCGACCAGCATGGGCCTCAGACCTAAATGATTGCTTACTTATCTAGGGTGCCGGCTTGTACCAAGATTGCTTGCAAGTTTAAACACCAGGACTCTAGCCTTTTCAAACCCACTCTACTCTGGATCACTAGGTGAATCTCTGTAGAAGACCAATTATTTTCTCAAAGTAATCTCACCCTATGCAAAGGGCCCTGTCTGAGGAGTGGTGCATCAGCATCCCTCGAAGAGGTAACCACTCTGGCTCCTTATCTCAAAGGGATGAATCGCATGGTTTGAATTTTCAAATTTTAGAAGTTCTTCTATAGGTTAACTTTTTAGAGACCAGGTTCCCCAGCCTGATGAATTGGATAAAGGACTTTATCCACAAAGACAAGGCACACAAGGCTCTGGGGTTCTGGTATGCATGCATCATGAGGAGATACCACAAAGAATGAAAATTCTTTGGGCTGGGAAGATGGCTCAGTGACTCCTCTTCCAGAGGTCCTGAATTCAATTCTCAGCAACCACATGGTGGCTCACAACCATCTGTAATGGGATCCCATCACCTCTTCTGGTGTGTCTGAAGACAGCTACAGTGTGTACTCATATAAATAAAATTAATAAATCTTAAAGAAAAAAAGGACAAAAATTCTTAGTCAGGAAGTCTTGGGTGGGTTAGATGATGTAAAAGGTCCAGGAAAGAGCAAGGCCAGAGTGGCTGAGTAACAAGGGAATGCTAGGACATGGTAGGAGGTGGGGCATTTGAACAGCTCAACCAGATGCCAGTAGAGGAAAGCTAACACTTTTAGGAACTGATCAGTTTCTGGGTAGTTTTGTTTTACACTGGAAATAAGTTTAGAAGGGAATCTTTTCTACATGATCTTTTTTGTATGTATGTGTTCATTCTTGTTTGGGGATCAGCAGCAGTGGTAGAGGTAGTGGTAGAGAAGGTGGTGGTGGTGGTGGTAGTGGTGGTGGTGGTGGTGGTGGTGG
>NW_022196914.1:73496163-73528189 GCF_008632895.1 Mastomys coucha | reverse complement strand
GTGGTGGTGGTGGTGGTGGTGGTGGAGGTGGAGGTGGCGATTAGTTGTTTGCTTTCAATTTTTTGTTTTCCTTGTTTTTATCTTTGAGACAGGCTCTCTCTGCATGAAACCCTGACTGGAGACAGAACCATGATCCTCCTGCCTCAGCTGCCACAGTGCTAGGATTACCATGTACCACCATGCATGCCCAGCTCTGCTGTATCTATCCTTATCCAGCAACGGGGAGGAGTAAAATGGTTTCTCTTGCTAGCTTTACCTAACTTCAAGCCTAAACTACCTTTGCTCAACTACACCCAGCCCCACACACCACACAAGCTGGGGACAGGCCATCCCGAGCACCAGGAGCAAGAGAAAGCCAGCAGCGTCTCAGCTCACTCTAGACTTCCTAGAAATGTGCAGTGCCACCAAGTGGATGGCATCTCAGTCCAGAAGTCCCTGGGTGGTAAACAGGAGACTGGGGGATATGCAGCCCTCAGCTGCCTCCAGCGTCCACCCCAGGTAACTCTGGTCTTCAGAGCAAAGGACCTGTGTAGCGAGCTATAGCCAAAGAGAAAAGAGATGAAAAACACAGCAGCTAGTGAGTGTGTCCGCAGAGATGTGGGTTAGCAGGTTTTGTTTGAGGTTTGTGCTTGAGTTCTGCTATTTAAATATTTGAATTCTGCTGCAAAGGTTCTGCTTTAAGATAGAGCCCAGGACGTTTTCATCTACAGTTTGGAATCCATTAACGAGTCATTTTTATAGGTCAGAACCATGCTGTCTCAGAAGTGCAATGGGTGGGATTACAGAGTACGTCAAAAAACCATTTCGTGAAATTTCTCAGTGGGGTGTGTGTGTGTGCGTGCGTGCATGCACGTGCTCACATGTGTGTAGGGTGTATTGTATATGTATGTATGTATATTTATATGTACATGAGGGGTTATGTGTGGGTGGGTGCATATGTGGGGAGAATGTGTGTATGGGGATATGTATGTATAGGGGGGTGCCTATGTGTATGTGTGTGTACCGGTGTGTATGTGCCTATGTGTGTGTCTGCATATATGTGTGCCTCTGTGTTCATATGTATACCTGTGTGTGTGGTCTGCATGTGTGTGCCTGTGTGTGTATCTGTGTATGTGTGTGTGTCTGTGAATGTGTGCCTATGTGTATGTGTGTGTGTGTGTCTGAGCACACATGCACATTTGGTTATGTTGTAAAATATCTCGGCAGTGACGAAGACAAAACTGAAGAAAACCAAAAGCTTCTATCATTTCTGATAGAGAAAGGGTGTTATGCCTTGACTTTCTATGTTTGCTGTATTCTCCTGATGTCTGGTTGCCTTCACTAGATGAAGTCAGAATAAATAGGGTTAACTTTTCCAGCCTTCATTGCTCTATTATAAATTCTTTATATTCATATAGTACAGTCAATAAATTCATAAAACTTTTAACTTCTTTGTGGTCACGCGTCATATTAACAGACCACATTGATCTACACTCTAAACTATTCCTGGGTGTTATTCAGTCCTCCACACCCAATCCATGACAGTGAACACACAGGATGCTGAGCGGGCCGATAACCACTCTATTCCAAGATACAAGAGCACCACCTTCTGGTAAAACGTTTTCGTAGAAGTGGGGCGTCTTAAGGATCTGCTAAAACAATATGAATTTTTCTATCCAAAAAAAAAGTTAAAGTGCAGCCACTTTAACAAATATGTTGAAATTTTCTGAGTTTCTGACTTCGTTTGATTCTTCTGGGAAGGGTCCTCCTGCTATTCAGCAGCCATAGGGTCTGTAACCCCTTCTGGCTCTCCTTAAGCTCCCCGGGTTTCAAGTTTCAGCCCCTCCTTGCATTCCAGCCTGCTGAGACTCCCAGAATCATCCAAAATGGAGCCTTTCGGTGCCTACCCACTAAAATGTTCCGGGCCGAAAGCAAAGATATTTGCAGTTTTACTCTCTATGGTTCTGTGCACTGTGATGCTTTTTCTCCTTCAGTTAAAATTCCTGAAGCCGAGAATCAACAGCTTCTACTCCTTTGAAGTGAAGGATGCCAAAGGAAGGATGGTGTCTCTGGAAAAGTTTAAAGGCAAAGTAAGTCTTCGTGTTTTTATTTCTGTTGTTCCTCAGCCCCGATGCTTGTCTCAGCATAGAGTAGGGTTCGGTACAGGCGTAAGTTGGAATGTAATCTTCAAAGTAAGATCCTTAGAGGTCCTTTTAGTTATCAGAGTTCTAAGAGCTTTAAACTTCCACTCCATAAAGTGACTGTTTTTCTCGAAAGCTGCCTTCTCTTTTGTGGGGAACCGATGCTGTATTATCTAGAAGATGCTGTGTGGCTATGGTGAGAGGAGTTACTGAGTGTTCTTTACGTACTCTAACTAGAACTTTGTCTCAGTCTTTGCCCATTCATTTGGGTTGTGATTTTCAATAAAATTGGATCTGTCTAAAAAACAAGGAATCTATCAGACATCGTAACCTCCCAAAATGGTTTAGGATTTTAACTGCATGGAGGATTTTTTTTAATCTTTTGCTTCTCTTTCCGGTGGATTTTTTTTTTCTTTTTCCGGGAGGCTTCCCTAGTTGTAAACGTGGCTAGTGACTGCCGGTTCACAGACAAGAGTTACGAGACTCTCAGGGAGCTGCAGAAGGAGTTTGGGCCCTATCACTTCAACGTCCTGGCTTTCCCGTGCAATCAGTTTGGAGAATCGGAGCCCAAGTCCAGCAAGGAGGTAGAATCTTTTGTGAGAAAAAACTACGGAGTCACATTCCCCATCTTCCACAAGATTAAGATTTTAGGGCCGGAAGCAGAACCTGCGTTTAGATTTCTTGTTGGTAAATATCTTCTTTGCCTCAATGTTGTTCATTCCTTCTCATTTCATGCATTATATATGAGTGATATATATATACATATACATATATGTATATATATATATATATATATAATGACCATATATCATATTTTGTTTAAAATATTCTCTGGGAAATTTTCATAAAACTGTCAAAGATCCAGAACCTCACCCTTTGCAAGTTTCTAGAAGTTACATGTCTCTGAAATTGACGTTCTGACTTCGTAGATGGTAAAGAATTCTACTTTGATATGATTTTATTTCTATGACCATCGTGATGAAGGCTGTATGTGAAGCGTGGCCTCGCCTGCTTTTCCTAAGTATGTCAACTCTCCCATCACCTAACTAGCCTTTGGGGCAGTGTCCCTACCTCATACTAAAGCTGCACATTCAGGAATACTTGTGGCAGGACATCATCAACTGAGTAGATCATAAAGATATAATGGCCTTTATAGTGGCCTTTTTATCCCAGACATTATCCTCAAGGTTGACCTGTCAGTTTGCCAGTGTTTTGCTGAAATCCAAAGCAAAATAACTTATTTTCAAAACCCAGTCCTGTGAGGGTTCCTCTATAATTAAGCTAGCCCCCGCCATCTATTTAAAGCACGCTAAAGCCTTGTAAGACAATGGACAGGAACCCTGTGGCTTTTATTTTGGGGTATACAGAAAAGGCAGAACGGGAGCCCTTCCTTGAGCAAAGCATCCAAGTACAATCTAACAAGAACTCTGTCAAACGCCACAGCTCTACAGCAATTAAGCTCTTACTGGGAAGGGGAAAAAAGCCTGTGGAACCCAATGCACCTCATATAACCAAAAATACAACAAAGAGTATGTGAGTCTCACAGACCTTAGGGGAGTGAGAGAACCCAGAGGCAGAGTCTAGATTCTGGAAGAAGGTGTCAGCTCTGCCTTGACCACTGCCTGGCTACACAGCATCAACTTTAGGCCCCCACTTGTCTCCTACACAGAATATTGAAGATGGCGATACCCACCTCTGGGGGATGCAAGAAAGACTGAATTCACTGAGCTCATCTGAACACTGAGCACACACACTTGGCACAGAATCAGGGCTTAATGATTTTAGCTTTACTTGTATCTTTTTTAAGAGGCATTTTATTTTTTACGTATATAAGTGTTTTTGCCTGCATGTATATATTTGTACATGTGTGCCTGGTTCCCAAGGAGACCGGAAGAGGGTACTCAACCACCTGAAACTGGAGTCACAGACAGTTGTAGGCCACCACATGGATGCTGGGAATCGAACCCAGGTCCTCTGCAAGAGCAGCACTCACTCTTAACCACAGATCTCTCCAAACCCTAGTTAATATCTCTTTTTCTCATATTCATTAATATTAAGGACATATATCCAAAATTATATAAATGAAAAAAATTCACATTAAGATTTATCAAAGGAATGTTGTAATTTCTCAATGATTACCTCAAATCCCTGTCATTTTCAGCTATATAGTTCATAACAATATTTGAAACCTTAGTGCATTAAATATGAAAGATTAATTCATACATTCCTATTACCAAGGGCTTTAGAATAATTTTTATTTTAAAAATGTTGAAAACGGATTGATGTGGCAAACACTTATACTCCCAGTCCTAGGAAGGTGGAGCCTTGGAGGATTAGAATTCAAGGTTAGCTTTGGCTATATAGTAAGTTCAGAATTAGCCTGAGCTATGTAGTAAATTTGAGGCCAGCCTGGGCTACATGAATGTTAATAACTAAAGATTAAACTTGTTCAGTCTTGCTAGGCCTGGTAGCACTCACCTATTAGTCCCAGCATTCAAGAGCCTGAGTCAGAAGGGTCACAAGTTCAAATGCAGCTTGGGTTACAAACAAACAAAAAGAGAAAATGTGTTTAGATCAACAAATCTAAGGCTGGAGAGATGTCTCAGCAGTTAAGAGTACCGAATGCTCTTCCAGAGTTCCTGAGTTCAAATCCCAGCAACCACATGGTGGCTCACAACCATCTGTAATGATATCCGATGCCCTCTTCTGGTGTGTCTGAAGACAGCTACAGTGTACTCATATACATTAAATAGATAATTTTTTTAAAAAATCTAAAATATACAACTTTGTTTTGTGTCTCCACTCTAGATCAGGACAGTTACCTGTGAAGTCAAGTATATTGAAGTCTAGTTATTAAAGCCCTGAGCTCTGCTGGGTGTTTTATTTTATTCTTATTATTAATATTATGACAATTGTAGTACCCGATTTAATATTGTCACTTATGTATATGCTAATAAAACTGAAAATATCAACAAAGAATAAAATAACACTCATGTAAACATTTTCTGAATGTTTTAGATTCTTCCAAGAAGGAGCCAAGGTGGAACTTTTGGAAGTATCTGGTCAACCCTGAGGGACAAGTGGTGAAGTTCTGGAGGCCAGAAGAAGCCATTGAAGCCATCAGACCTCACGTATCACAAATGGTCGGGCAAATCATTCTTAAAAAGAAAGAGGATCTATGACAGCACCGTGGAGTCTGGCCTGTACAACAGGACAGAGGGGCCTCCTTTAGATTCCAAAACGCATGGCACGAAAAGATTCTTAAGGCCATCTTACTACTCAGTCGCAATGGCTGTCCCCAAGATAGAAATGTTACCTAAAGAGGGAAGAAAGGGGGTTGGGGGTCAGCCAAAGAATCATGATGAAGTATATTACTTCTATTGACCAGAAGGAAAAAGCTAGAATGCCCAGTCACCAATACCCTTCAACATTGTCCAACCTAACTTTCTCTAGGGTTAACCTTGTGGGAAAACCAATGCCCGAGGTCACCATGTGGGACAAGGAACACTGTGAGGGTGGCATTGTTGAGTAACTAACTCTAGATGTAACAAAATATACAATGAATGTTGCAAAATATAAAGTGCATTTTTTTCTTCTCAATTTTTTGAGACAGGACTTCTCTAAGTAGCCCTGGCTATCCTGGAACTCACTTTGTAGACCAGGCTGGCCTTGAATTCAGAAATCTACCTGCCTCTGCCTCCTGGGTGCTGGGATACTGAGTGTCATGCCTGGTAAAGTGCAGGCTTTCCAAACATTGGATATATTTGTTTCACATACAAATTTTTATTTGGTGTTTCTTTAATATAGATTTTAGTGTCTTATTGAATCTGGCCAAATTGTTACTTCTAAGTGATTTGAAAACGACATCATGAGCTGGAAAGATGGCTCACTGGTCAAGAGCACTGACTGCTCTTCCAGAGGTCCTGAATTCAATTCCCTGAAACCACATGGTGGCTCACAACCATTGGATCTGTAATGGGATCCAATACCCTCTTTTGGTGTGTCTGAAGACAACCACAGTGTCCTCACATACATAAAATAAATCTAAAAAAAAAAGAAGAAGAAAACAACACCATGTTGGGCTCCTCCATGTGATTCTTCTAAGTATCAGTTTAAATTATGTAAGTAGGATATTAGCACTGAGGTTCGCCTTTAATTTTGAGTAAAACTGCCACATATAGGAAAAAGGACATGAGTGTATGGACATTTGACTCGATTTCTTACAGGTCAATTTTGGCTGCTAAGAGACTATGTTTGGGGAGAATTTAATTCTATGTTATTCTAACACTCAAAACTGTAAACACCACCTTCAGATAATCAAAATTCCCGTGCAAAGGGAGGCATTGTAGTCGTGTAAACCCTCAAATTCAACCCTGCACCTCTTTACAGAGATGTTTGCACCTTTTCTCCCACAAACATGATCTTTCTGTGGTGTCAGACTTGTAGCTAACAAAGTAACCTGCCAAGTGGGAAATGTGAATTATCTATCCTGTTAAGTGTCTTGCATAAAAGTACTACTGGGGCAGACATCGGGGCTGGGGAGGAGTACAGCCATTTACAATTGGGCAGAGGAGGAAGTGCCAACGCAAGCAGCCTGTGGTTGACACTGTTTAGACCCGGTGAGTTCAGGCAGGCCACCACACTATACTAACATTCTCACAGAACAAAACACATCCCGTGGCACCTTCTGCTTCAAAGTGTGCTTCCAAGCACAGGACTACCAACGTGTTCTGTGACCTCTCTGGAAGAGCAGTGCCTGTTATAGGTGGCAAGTCTTGCAGGGATGGCCTCCTAAATGCCAGATTTGTGTGCCAGAAAACCTGGAGACACCTCACCAGCTGCCTGACTTCACTAGCTACTGTTAACATCAGTTCCCTTACCTGTAAAGTGGAGGTAAATTGGAACAAAAAGGCCTTCCAAATTCTGTCAAATGGCATTCTCACCAGGGAAGCAACCAGAACCTGGATTGTGGGTCAGTGAAACAGGAGCCATTCAAGTCTACTTGTCTTTTGTAATTTTACCCCAAGAGCCAACTAGCAATTTACATTATGAGCCTCTAAGTTCAGTTTCGAGCAGAACCCACCTCTCCAAGTGCTGCTTCCCAAGCTCTTACTGACACATCCTCCAACTCCTCATCTCCCAGAGCACCAAAAGCACTACCAGTGCATCTGCGCATGCTCCCTCCAGGCAGAGGTGCCAGCCAGCAGCACAATGCAGACCCACACTACCAGGTGGGTGATCACAAAGCTGAACAGAGTGAGCTTCACTGTCCCAGTAGATGTGATGCTGATGTCCTCAAGTCACCACTTCTCTCCAAGGCCAGATAAAGAGCTTCTTTCAATCCAGTGCCTCCAGGTCTGGTTGCTTTATGTAACGCATGATCTCAACAATTGCCAGTCTCCCTCACTTCCAGTCTCACTTTGGAAGGCAGAGCAGGCAGGCAAGGCTCTAAAAGCAGGCTCTATGAATAGCCTTGACAGAAACTCAAGGGCACCTTCAGAGACCCCGAACATTCAGCTGATAATGGAGAAGAGCTGTTTGCTAGTGTGCTGCCACTCATGACTCGGGGTCACACTTTTCAACTTAATTGAGGCACTGCTTCCCAAATACAGACTGCTGCAGGACGTGGGAATTATGTAAAAAGGTAATTAGGTGTCATCTTCAACACAAAACAGAGAGATGTGGTTGCATGTTCCTTCACTGAGTCAAATAATTCGTTGACTAAAGTTCATCATACAAACTCGTCATTTATTCCTGGTAGATGCAACAGCAGAGAACATTGAGACTGAAGTTAATATGAATTTTTCCTAAAAGCTTCACCTCTTAATCATAAAAAATTATAGTACATCTATATCATGTATATATGTGTACATAAATATATAAGTTGTATACATATACACATATATACATATGTATATATAACACATTAATATGTACACATATATGTGTTACAGATACACGCTATTAAATATATGCAAGCATACATATAATATACACAAATGATTGTTATATGTACACATGTACATGTTATAATTTTCCTATATAGCTTGGTGTCTGTAGTTATTTGACAGGCTCTCTTGAAGAGCAATTCTGACTTGCAGCTGTACAGTTTCACAGCCTGAATGTTCTCATGTGACCAGTGTCAATCTACCAATGGCTTAGTACCTAGCTTGCATATTTTCTGAGATTTTAACCATTACTTCTCACAATCAACTGAAGATGGCTCTAGCAAATGAAAAATCCTTACAAATAAAATTTATAAAGGGGTCATAAGGCTCCCCAAGGAGAAGCAGCCTACACGTGAAATATAGCAAAAGTGACCTTTCTCTTATTGTAAATACAGTTTTGACAGGGTCCATACAAATGTGGACATGTATACAGTTTGAATTATGGGAAGGTACATAATCCCAATGACGTCTGATGGCCTAAGCGCTCTCTCTACAGATAGCCTCAAGTAGGAAACTACTCTGGTAAAAAAGAAAAGGAGAGGAAGAGGGCAGGGCTGGAGTAAGGGGGAGAGCAGAGAGGAGGAAAGGGGGCAGCGAGGAAGGAGGAGAGGGGAGGAGGACAGGAAAGGGGGGACCCAAGAAGGATGTTTTCCTTTCAGATACTATGTTTTAACAGTCTGCCTTGCATGAGCTGAAGCGCTAAGTGGTCCCTGTACACAATGTGATAATAGTGTTCCCATGGGAGAAAATGACCTCCATATTGAGTCCTCAGATTGACTTGCAGTGATATAAATGAATCCATGTCACTCTTGGGTGCCTCCTCCCAGGCTCTGCTAAGGCATTGTCCTTGAGGGGATAAAGAACAGCTAGAAGCAAGGAATTAGGAATCAGGAATTAGGTAGCAAAGGGGCCTACAGGAGCACAGCAGCTTTCCACTGGGAGGCAGCAGGGGCTGCAGCCCCTCCAGCTCCTTCCCTGGCTGCTGGTCCCTCACTTCCCGTGTGGAACCCTCTCTCCCTTTCACTCCCGCCCCCACAGACACGTTGCATTTAGTAGTCGTTCACCTTTGTTCTTTGCTTTGCTTTTGATTTAGTTTTGCTGTTTTATTTTGGAATGGGAGTCTCATAAAACCCAGACTGGCCTCAAGCAATTTGCCCCATCGCCGCCTAGGCTGCAGTAAACTCTGTCTCCCAAATGTTGGGTTATGGGTGGTCTGCCATGCCTGGCCGCTTCTTTTTTAACGTGTCTTCATTTTTCTCCTTACCAATGGATCTCATGCCCTTACATTGATTTCACTCCACTCTGCCCTCCTTTCTCATTATCTTGGTAATATAGAACTAAGGAAGTGCTTTCGTTTATTTATTTATTATATGTAGCTGTCTTCAGACACTCCAGAAGAGGGCGTCAGATCTCATTACAGAAGGTTGTGATCCACCATGTGGTTGCGAGGATTTGAACTCAGGACCTTCAGAAGAGCAGTCAGTGCTCTTAACCACTGAGCCGTTTCTCCAGCCCAAGGAAGTGCTTTCAATATGTGTGCGTGAGGCTGTTTGTGCAAAGTACTAGGTTACATTCCAGCACTCCAAAATATATACTTATTTATCAATTGCAAATTTTGGTGTTTTATGCCTTGCTTTTCAATTAAAACGCAAAGAAAAGCCTTCTAAGTTTAGTAGATTTTATTTTTATTGACAAGTCGTTAACTAAAGAAAAAAATGCTAAAATTTAACCTTAAAAAAAAGATGAAAACATGATAAATCAAGGTACCGAAAATAAATGACTGCCGATGTGTCTGATTTATATCAACCCCACAAAGGTTGGGGAACACCATAGAAAAGGGGGCAGAAAGTGTGTAAGCCAGAGAGAATAAGGAAGCACTGAAACACTGTCGTCTGAGCCTGTGACACACGAACTAACAACAGATAAACAGACCTGTGCCCAGCGTGGATGGGGGAGGGGCCAGGAGGCTCCACCCTAGCAGAGGAGCCACTGGCTAATGACGACAAATGAGAAAATGAGGTCATTTTTCTTCCAGGGCAGTAGCTGTAGTGGATTGCTCATGCTCAAGATGGATGGTCCCACACTAGTGTGAATGCACACAGCTCTAATTGGCTCAGTGTGTTATTTTTAAAAAGAAGCCATAGAAGCCGAGGGGAGATATTGGGGAAGGGTCCAGGGTGGGAAGTTTGGGTTGAATATGACCAAAATTCATTGTATGCATGTGTGAAATTCTCAAGGAATAAATAAAAATTCTAAAAAACAATACAAAAAATAAAAACAATATTTACTTAGCTGTCTTAAATACAAAGACCCTAATGATAGAATAATACTGGTCAACAACAAAAGATGAGGTTTAAAAATAGTAAAATACATAGAAATTAGTTAATAGTATCTGTTTAACCTATGTCCAAGAAATAAATTTAAATAGTTAATGCAAATTTATTTCACCAGGAAAATTTGGCCCGATAACTTAGAGTACAGTATGGGGCTGGAGAGATGGCTCAGCAATTAAGAGCACGGACTGCTCTTCCAGAGGTCCTGAGTTCAAATCCCAGCAACCACATGGTGGCTCATGAGCATCTGTAATGGAATCTGTTGTCCTCTTCTGGTGTGTCTGACATATGTGTGTACTCACATACATAAAATAAATCATTTTTTTAAAAGGCAGCAGACAAGCATTTAAAACAAACAAACAAGATTATAGTTCTATGTTACTTTTATATGTCTCTAGTAGGTCAGTACAGCAAAGTGAGGTCTAGTGATTATCTGCAGCTGTCCACCTGAAGTCACCATGTAACTCTCTGACTCTGTTCCAGGAGTCAAACAGCCTCCCAAAGAATAAGAAGTACTTTAATATTTGTTGTCAGCTCTTCTCTCTTCATAAACTAGATCTCATGCTCTTCCAATTATTGTAAAAAACTGCTTGCAGTATTTTACACAAAATAGGAGAACTGAGTTAAGTCTCCCCAAACAAGTCAGCCCATCCCCAAAATATCCCAAATTTTCTAAATACTTTTGAGTGAAAATGTTTTAATCTGTCGGTCATTTTGAAAATTAACACAAATTCTCCTTCACTTGATGAACACATTAAGGTCAGAGACCTATTCTACTGCTGTATTATGAAACTGGTATCCCCCAGAAGAATAAAAAAAAATTAGTTGAAAACTTGGGCAAATACATGAGGCTTTCCATTATATTCTAAATCTTATGTTCAAAAAATAAATACATGCCAGGCAATGGTGGCACATGCCTTTAATCCCAGCACTTGGGAGGCAGAGGCAGGCAGATTTCTGAGTTCGAGGACAGCCTGGTCTACAGAGTGAGTTGCAGGACAGCCAGGGCTACACAGAGAAACCCTGTCTCGAAAAAACAAAAAACAAAAAACAAAAACAAAAAACAAAAAACAAAACAAACAAAAAAACATAGCTTAAGGGCTCCAAAAACATTACTTGAGTTTTTAAAGTAACAATAGTTAGTACTTTTGTTATTATAAATCTGTCCTTGTGTCACCAGAGCCATTAATAGCTGTTACCATAGTTTCCCTCTTCATGGCAAAACACTTGCATGAGTTATCAATGTAATAGCAAGCTGATGTTGATTGTATGTGCAGTAGGAGAGCAGTTGCATGTTAGCTGGTGCCTCTCACATGTTCAACCAGCTAACAATACACTGCCAACCCATCACACACAGCTAAGACAGCGCCCTTCCTTAACAAGAAGAACCCATCCAGAAGCAAGTGGCAGGGTCGCTGTGGCTGCTAACTTGACCCAACGCAGCCAGCTAACAACACACTGCCTACCTGAGTCTGGCAAGTGCTGATTTTCACAGTCCATGGATGGAGTCGCTGAGGCTAAGTTTGTAACATAAAAATATTGCTGCAGAACTGCTGGAGTGTGGTGGCATGGATACAGAGAGCAAAGGAAATTTTAGGGAGTCAGGTCTCTCCCTCTGTCATGTGAATTCTGGGGATCAGACCACCATGAGAATTCCCAGGATAGGATTAACAGTGCCTTTACCAGCTGAACCTTCTTGCCAACCCCAGAACTCTAATCTTAGTAACTGAATAACTGAAGAGGATTTATAGAGAAACCTTGTTTCATTTCTCCTAAACTATAAGAAACAAAAGTTTATATTTCCAAGCTATACCCATGGTTTAAAAAAAAAAAACTTTTAAGAACTTTAAATTTGTTTTTTTTTTTTTTTGGTGTTTTGGGCTTTTTTCTTGAGGGTGGGGGGCTGGTTGGTTAATTTTTTTCCAGACAGAGTTTCTTTGTGTAGCCCTGGATGACCTGGAACTGCTGTGTAGACCAGGCTGGCCTAGAACTGGGAGATCTGCCTGCCTTTGCCTCTGCCTCTGCCTCCCAAATGCTGAGATTAAGTGCTTGACTAAGAACTCTGTATTCTTATACTTGGGTTTTCCAAATTTAATGTTTAACTAAAGATGTTACCACAGTAGAAATAATTTGGGCAGGGGACAAAACTAGAGAAACATGCATGATAGATAGATCAGTATTAAAATGAAAGCCTTTTAAATGTTATTTTTCTATAGGTGACATTAGTCACTGCATTTTCTTTTTTCTTTTTCAATTTTTTTTTTTTGGTTTGTTTTTCGAGACAGGGTTCTCTGTGTAGCCCTGGCTATCCTGGAACTCACTCTGTAGTCCAGGCTGGCCTCAGAAATCCACCTGCCCCTGCCTCTGCCTCCCAAGTGCTGGGATTAAAGGCGTGCGCCGCTGCCACCACCCTGCCTAGTCACTGCATTTTCAAAGTCCAGCTGTATATTTGATTTTGAGTGTCACTGCTTGAATATAGAAAAATATACAAGCTATCTAGAAAAATATTCAAATGGTGAGATTTGAATAATCTAAATTTAAAAGAATGTGAGCTATTTGGTGTAAAGAGAAGTGATAATAAGAGATGTGAGTCATATGAGCATTTAACTTTTTATCCATTAAAGAAAGTACAGGGGCTGGAGAGATGGCTCAGTGGTTAAGAGCACTGGCTGCTCTTCCAGAGAACCCAGATTAGATTCTCAACACCAACAGGGCAGCCCCCAAAAGCCTAAAACTCCAGTTCCAGGGATTCAGAAGCCCTCTTCTGAACTCCGCGGGCACCACGCACGCACGTGATGCACAGATATAGATGTAGGTAAATATACACAAGATAATAAAAACAAGTTTCAAAAGAGCACTCTTTTAAAAAGAACTACAAGCTTTCGGTTAGAGCTTTAAGGAGCAGAAATACTATATTGGATCTGCTTTTAGTAGCTGCCTTGAGTACACCTCTTTAACCACCAGATGGCACTATTTCCACGTCTTTGCATGCTTCTGAGTGCAGCAGAGGGTAGTGCAGCTAGCAACTGTTGGGATACAGTTCTAACAGCCAGCTAGCAATGCACTGCCTGCCTGACACACCCACGCTTCATTCTCTGTGGAGTCGGAAACTACCAAGCGGCCGCCAACCAGGTGTAAGTGGCTATCATCAATTGTGAGAATCCGTTTCTTAAGTCTTTAGATTCTGTAGTTAAAGGCTTTTAATTCTCGTATTCTCCCATAATTCCTGCAAATGTTTCTTTAGCAAGAATTAGTTTGCTTGAGATCAGAGTGAAGACAGAAGGGCAAGCCCCGAAAACTCACCTTGGGGAAACCTTGACTTCGCTGCTGCTTCATGCCATTGGCGAGCACCCGCATGATATTCTCCTTTGGAAATAGATTAACGTAAGAAGAGAGAAAACTCTTTGGGAAAATCATAACGGAGAGTGTGGAAATTTTTTTGGAATCCTGAGCTGGTTGAACCACATTCACTCATTCTTTCTAAAGCAACCAGACATCTACAGAATCTAAATTTCACATCGTTCAAAATTTAAACTAGGCAGTAGAATCTCGTGGCATTTCTTGGTCCTAAGCGGGTATTAACGAACTGTACCTTCCGCAAAAAGCCCCTTGGAAGGGTTGGGTCAAGAAAGAAAAGGATGGTGGTACTCACCCACAACATCTCTTTTTCGGTCCGGATTCTCCTCCGGGCGGTGCGCTGCAGTTTCCACTCCATCTCCTAGCGAGTGCGCGGTTCCCGGGCGTCTGGCCTCTTCCCTCAGGGGCTAAGCACGACTTCCCTAACCGCTAGAGTCTCGTCCCTCTAAACCCATCAAACTTCTCCTATCCCGAGACCCTTGCTCCTCCTCCCACAGCTCCCGGATTGTATTCCCCAGGGAACCCTTTAAAAAGCCCGCGGGGCGGCAATCAAAGCGGGAACCTCCTTCAGTCCGCCCCGCCAAAGGCCAGCGCCTTGATGACGTATAGAAAGGCTTCCCCGGCGCGGGGTGTCGGGGGTGCTCTCTCGGGTCCCGCCCTCCCAAGCGGCGCGCGCCGCAGCGCCAAGCTTTGCCGCGAGCAGTGGCGGGTCCGAGCCCCTTGCCTGCGCAGCGCGGTCACCGCCGCAGGCGGTGCGGAGTCGGCGGGCAGAGAAGCGGGGTTTTGGAGTTCACTGTTGTTTTCAAAAGCAAAATCGTTTCGTCCTAACGGACTCTAATCCCTTTTTTCGTTCCCCTCTCCCTTTCTTCAACCCCACTCTGGCCAACAAATTTGATCGTGTACAGTAATTCTCACCCTTCTGTTTGTTTACAGCTTAGTAATAACCGCTTGTGGAAATGCCTGAACCTAAACGTGTTTCCCAATGAGCCCATTAACTCCTCTATCCTCAAACTCAAACTCAAACTCAAACTCAAAAAAAAAAAAAAAAGAAAAAAAGAAAAGAAAAAAACGTAGAGGGATGTCTAGGCTGCCGAGAAGGGGAAGCATTGACATTTCCATTTAATAAATTATCTGCACTGTCCACTTTGGGAACTGGCCAAGTTCTCTTGCTGGATCTCGGGAGCTACTTCCTAAACAGTAGGTTTGTGAGAGAGGAAAGAGCCAAGGAACTCGTAATGAGTAAAAAGCCAGTAAGACAGCTGACTAGGGCCCGGACTGAATCGATGATGAAACTGCTTGTGGGTCTGGAGGGGCCTAGAGACGACTGACGGGGAGCCAGATGGGCCGCGCAGCCTTGCCTGCCCATCTGAGCTGCCAAAGCAAGCTGTGCCATATGGCAGGAGGCTAAGCTGTCTGAGAAACCTACAAGGTCCAGCAGCCCGCTTCTCTGCTCCCACCTCCTCATCCCAAAGTGACAGCAGATTGCATTTTAACTCTAATGAGTTGCTTTGTGTATGTTGGGGGTAGAAGATTCAAACCAGTCAATAATTTAAACAAACAACCCACTTAAACCCTAATAAGTCTGAAAATCCACTCTAATGCTTTTGAAACAATACCAGCCTCGCAGCAACCCAGCTCCCAGTCTTCGATGACAAAGGTTGAGAACGTGTGCTGGTAACCCCACCTTCAAATAAGATTTACCGAAATGTGAAATGCTTGTATTAGAATATCTTTCCTACCCACAAGAATGCTAGGTTTTTTGCAGTGTGTTCAAATGCGTACTCATTCCAAGTCCCAGGAAATCCCTTCTGCAAACATGAAGACTCAAAGTGAATTATGTTTGCATGAATCAGGTATGCTGTTAAATGACTGGTTTGAAAATCTCAACCCAAACAATTATCTGTTCTATTGTGTATGTATGTGTGTATATATGCATATACATACATGTGTAGGTATGTACGATATGTATGTATATGTATATATGTGTGTGTATATATGTGTGTATATGTATATATGTGTATATATATGTACACACACACACATATATATATATATAACATTTACCCATTTTGTAGGAAAAAGGAAGTAGTTTTAAAGACAAGGAGCCCATAGGTCCTAGTAATTGGGACTTTTAGAATGTAGGGTCCTATCAGGACTCGCTGGATTATTTGCTCAAGCTACCACATATTTTCAAATTTTAGACACTCAGTCCCAGATACACAGCTCCCAAGTGCACCTTTCCTTCTTGTGTGAAGCAGGGAAATATTAGCCAAGTACCTTTCTTTAAAATGGTATTGTGCATTTGGGGGCTGGAAATTATAGTCTAATAGAAGGTTAGCCCAGCATGCAGGAGACCCTAGGTTCAATCCCCAGTACCACACTGCAAAACAATAATGATGTACAACTGAATATTCAGACTAAAATTTACAAGAGAAAAATGGGAATAGTTCACCATTTAGTAAGTGTCTCAGTAATGGCTGCTACACTCAGGGATCCAGAGTGCTTGGCTTATCGTGCATATAAGGAGGATTACGTGCCCTCAATAACTAAATCCAAAAAAAAGAAAACCCCACAATTTCACTCAAAAAATCTGACAGACAACACTTAAGTCACATAGTCTAAAATCACTTCCAGAAGATCTACTGGTGCGGCATTATCTGCTGTGGCGTAACTTCAATTCTGAAGTATTCCTACCTAAAAGGCAGAGTCTAAATTTCATGATAGAGCACACTGCAAGTCTACAGAGCCAGTAAAAAACAGTTGTCATGCATTAAGAGAAAACTACACTACGGTGTGAGCTGTGAGGTTCTAGGTGGACTCCTACACCAGAGGGGGGAATATTAAACGTAGAAATCTAACATCTAATAATAAATACTGCAGTAGAGGTAACACCAATGTGGTTATGATCGTCCTACTACGACTATAAATTATTGACATCTAGGGAAATTGGGGGAGGTATATAATGGAATTTTTGTACCACTTTTGTTTTCACAAATTTGAAACTAGGGTGGTGGCGATGGTAGTAGCTTTTGCCAGTGTTTGACTGGCCTGGAACCCTCATATGTGTACCAGTCTCAAACCCAAAGGTACCAATCAGCCTGCCTCTGCCTCTGCCTCTGCCTCTGCCTCTGCCTCTGCCTCTGCCTCTGCCTCTGTTTCTTCCTCTGCCTGGAGTACTGGGATTAAAGAGCCTATCACCACAGCTAGCGTCTAAATTTCGGTCATTCTGATTTAGAAACAACAAAAACCTCTATAGTGCAACTCTTTAGTGAGAAAAAGAAATGTTTGCACGTTTTATCGTAATTTCTAGCAAATGTGGCTCAAGGACAGCATCTGACTTAGACGCTGCTTGTGTGCCTCAAATCTGCTGGCTGAGTCTGTTTCCTACCACGTGGCAGCCAGGGGACACCCAAACTTCCCAAATGCCCATCTTTTCTCAACCACATAATTATACTTTGGTTCCGCATAACGTAACTGTCTCAGAAATATACGACGCGCCACATAAACCCTCGAGCTCCCAACCTCTTCCCACAAAGCTTCGCCCGACTTTTCCCCCCCAAAGCATTTTCCACGCTCTCGAGTGCGCACGTGTACTTGGGTCCTATGCATCTCCCTACATCAAATAAGGTATCGTTATATTATCCTTTTTGCCTCTTCTGCTGTATCCAACCACTTTTCCAGAAATGAAAACCAGAGAATTAGTTACCCCAGCCCCAACTCGAACCGCCGCCCACCCCAGCCTCAGTTCCTCCTGCCGAGCAGGTCCCGCGCCCGCCGGCTCGCCTCCCGCTCGGCTCGCGGCCGCTCCCGCCCCAGCTCCCGCCAGCCTGGCCCGCGCCTACTGGACAAAAGGGACGGTTGGAGCTGGCTTTTAACGATCTGTTTGGCACGTGCCCCTTCAGGCGGGGCGGGGGGAGCTAAGCTAGGGGGGGCGTTGGATCGCTCGCGTGGCGGGGTGCAGTGGGCATGCTAATGAGGCAGGGCTGGGGCTAGCCTCACTGTAGGACAAGGAAAGAGAAAGAAATCAAGCCCCTCTTCTGAGTATCAGTGCTCCCCAGGACACAGCTCAGAATGCTCCAGCAACCACCAGCTGAGCTTAAATTTTAAACCTGCGAAGCTTCGTGCAGTGACTATGATCTGTAAAAACAACCTGCCACGTGCGGTGTATGGCTTCCCCACCCCCCAACCCCCATGTGCAAGCCGCTCACATTCTTCTGTCACTACCTGAAAACTAAGGGTATGACCGGTCTTTTATAGCCCCAACTAAAGACGATGGAAAGTCAGGTTTCCCTGGCTTTTAGAGGGAAAGAACACATGGGGATGGGGTTGGGGGAGGTTCTCTCACAGGGACCTAGGGCTCTGATCTTTTTGGTTAGGCTAGTTAATTCCAGGAATGCTTCTCTGGCTCCTTCAAAGCTGGGATTACAAAACAATCTCTGCTTTTTATTTGTGTGCTAGGAGTGGGACCCATGTGCTCAAGATTGCATGGTCACCGTTGTATCTCCAGGCTCCCTGGTTTGTCTAGATTGTAAAACACAAAATGAGCTCACTCCTCCGAATGTTTCTTTACAAATATTTTAAGAGTGGTTCATGCATAAAATACTACCTGATACCATAGTTCTCCCAGTTCCAAGGTGATGTGAGGCAAATATTAAAAATGAATACAACACTGTATTAAAAATAATGGTTAAAATCAGGTTTATGATGTTGTCACCTGCCTACACCCCCCCCCAAAAAAAGCTGGGTCCAGAATGCTCTAGATTTGAAAATGTCTTTCTATTTAAGGGGGCAGACACAGGCAGATCTCTCTGAGTTTGAGGCCAGCCTGGTCTACATAGTTCATGGCTACACTGGGAGACCTGTTCCAAAAAACAAAACAAAAAAATCATTTTCTATTAGCATGCCAAATGTAGCAGAAGCCATAATAGAGGGATAAACAATCTTTCTTATTGTGTCGGAGCCTTGTGTCTGTTTCTCCTGTGTGCCCCATTCTGATGTTACCATACAACATGACAGGGTAGTCAGCCTTAACTCCCCGTATGCCCAGCCCAGGTATACAAGGCACACTATCTTTTTCCTCTGTCCATCTCTCTCTCTCTCTCTCTCTCTCTCTCTCTCTCTCTCTCTCTCACACACACACACACACACACACACACACACACACACACACACACTCACACACTCATATACACACCTTCCCCCACTCCCCTCCCCACAATAACTTTTAAAAAAATAAAAGTTATAAAACCCCTAAAGGTATACATTTCTTTGGGATACAGTGACAATGTTTAGATGTCTCATTCAAAAAAAAAATGTTTGAGTAATATGTTTTCGTTTGTTTGTTTTTCAAGACAGGGTTTCTCTGTGTATCCCTGGCCATCCCAGAACTCAGTCTGTAGACTAGGGTGGCCTTGAATTCAGAGATTCATCTGCCTCTGCTTTCCAAGTGCTGGAATTAAAGTTGTATGTCATCATGACCCAGCTTGAGTAATATGTCTTTATAATATACTTGCGCAGAAGTCACCATCCTTATATTTAACACCCAAGTACAGCAGATGTCTAACACATCGTGGGTACCCAAGTACAGAAGATGTCTAACACATAGTGGGTAGCCAATAAAGTGAATTTTAAACTTCCAGCCCAATTCTAAGTAGAAACATACTAAGGTAGAGGAACCCATCTGGCTGTGTTAAGCACGATAATGTTGATGTCACTGGGGAGCCCACACACATTTAAAGATGTTCCAGATCTCTGCTCACCAAGAAGTCTTCTGGTTGGTGTCTTAAGCTGATGTCAAGAAGATTTACCAGGAAAAATAAAGACCCCACTGAGGATACTGACACATCTCCAGTTGCAAATGGGGTCTGGTCCACCAGATCCAAGCTTGCTTCGTGCCATCAGCCCATAGCTGCTATGAGTTGAGAATAGTTCTGGAGAAATATAATGAAACCATGATGAAAAGACCAAGCCAGACAGACTTTACAGATCTAGTTTCTCCTCTCACAAGTCTGGCTCCTGAGAGAGTTAGCGCACTTTCTTCAGTTACAGTCCACAAATAGCAAACTAGAGTGACTGGCAACATAATAGGACCCAACTAAGAAGCTTGGTCTGGAATCACAGAGAGTCACCCTCTAACACGTTCTGATCATGAACATTAAGACCCCCTTGGAACCAAGAACATGTACAGCATTAATTTTCAGAGCTTGACATGTAGGGAGCAGAATTTCTGGGTGACAATCTGGATCCTGAAGCCCTAATCTCAGGCTTATTTCCACAAAGTCCAGGGGTAAAGAGTTGGGGGCAGTTTGGGTAAACTATGTGGAAAGATGACTAATTCGAAAAGGCATACTTGGCTTTTCTTACCTATATTATGACTATTCGCTCTTGTACATTTCTTTTTCCAAGTTTTCCAGGGACTTCTGAATTTTAAATACAAATTTGAGGTTCTGAGATTCTATAGTGTCCCACTTATAGTTTACTTAATTAGCCTAAGGCTGCTTCATGTGTGCCAGCAGGAGACACAAGACTCATGGGTCAGAGACAAAACAGCAAATGCCATAGCCATTGTATATCCTTTAAGTCATGTGGCCCCCAAATCCTACAGGGATGAGGCAGAGTGGGGCCCCAAATAGATGCCTGCGCCACTGTGGGTTGCAGTAGAAGAGGGAGTACCTTAGCATGGTGTGACCACAGCTTTCACAACAGGCAGACGCAAGGACGTTCTTTGTCCCAGGCTAGTCAGCCTTCAAAATGGCTGATTGGAATTGAGCTCGATGGTGCAAATCTGTAATCCAAGCATCTTGACCTCAGAGGCAGGAGGATTGTTGATTCAAGATCACCCTCGACTACACAGCAGCAAATTCAAGGCCAGCCTGGACTATATGAAATTCTGTTTCAGAAAAGAAAGAAACCCAAAGATGGCTTGCTACAATTCAGTTGTGAGAAATGGCCTAGAAGCCAAGTAGCTGTGGCATATCCATCCAGTGGGTGGGAAAGGGACAGAGCTAGGTGGGCCTTCCAACCATCAGTCAGTTGTGCTGCTGCTGCTGCTGCTTCTGCTGCTGCTGCTGCTGCAGTGTCTTGTGGCATTTCCTTCCTCAGTAAATGCTAACGAATAAACTGAATGTGCCAAAGAAGAATGCTGGAGGAATGTCTGTCCTAACTTTGCTAAACACGGCTTATTTCTTTGGCCTGTTTTCATAACTATACTAGAAAGCTTCAAGATGTGTGTAGAGCTGTGCACAGAAATGAGTTCCCTCTGTGGTACAAAGACAGTGCTTTTTACGGTCCTGTTCTTTTGGTCCACCAATGCCCAAATTAAAAGAAGAAAATTTAACTCAACAGACCTTGACATAGTCATCTCTTACACAACTAACAGAGATGGGAACCTGCTTTAGCTATAATACAGAGAGAAACAGCCCTAAGGTCTCATTTAAAAAAAAAAATAGTTTTGACCAAATTATCCCCCAGCTGTTAGAATTTGAAATGGTGTCAGTGTGCTTTGTCTCAGTCTGCCATTACATGATACCCTGCTCATGAATTTCAGGCAACTAGAAGCACAGGGCCAGGACTACAGTCTTTAGGAAGCGCCAGGTATACACGCTCACTTCAGAAGCCCACCATTTATAGGCCGCAGTGAGCAGTCACCTGCCAGCATTGTCCCGGGTGAGACCTGTCCTTCATCATGTGGAGACTTTGCTTCAAGTTGATAATGTGTCAGTGTGTGCTGTCCAGTTTAAATGGGACACATTTCAGAGATTTTCACATATATTTTGTCTATTACTTAGAAAGCTTCTACATAGAGCTGTGCACAGAAATGGGTTCCTTCCCTCTGAGGTCCAAAGGTACAGTGCTACCTATGGTCCTGTCCTTTTGGTTCACCAATGTCCAAATTAAGAGAGAGAGAAAATAACAAAGCATTTCTATTGCTGTGATGAAAAAGCCATTTGGAGGAAAGAGGTTTATTTTACCATATAATTCCAGGTTCCAATTCATCATTATGATGAAGCCAAGACAGGTACTTCAAACAGCCAGTGGCATCCCGCCCACTGTCACCAGTAGGAAGAAATGAACGTGCTCACTTCTCTTTTACACAGTTCAGGATGTTCAGCACAGAGCACGGTGCCATCCGTGTTGGGCTGAGTCTTCCCCAAGTAACTAAGAGGTCCTCCCACAGACTTGCCCACAGGCCACCCCTCACCGAGAGCCTTTTCCCAGGGATTCTAGATTGTGTCAAGCTGACAACTAAAACTTAAGCAGGGATGGATTTGTATCCCCTTCACTGCTTACATCTTCACATCCTATTATGGCATATTTGCTAAATTATCATAGTGCATTTAATCATCTGAAAAGCTAATAGTATTAATGTCTCACTTCTGACATGGTAGCTTGGAGCCATATAATGGAGTCTTTATGGCCATATCCAAAAAAGAAAGCTTTTCCTGAACCTTTTGCTCATCTCAAGAAATTAAATGGCCCACCCAGCTCTGATCCTCTGAGATTGTGTGTCATGTCGGGTGCATACCAAGGAGCCTGGTATGAATCACACGTGCTAAAATGAGGAGTTGAATAATACTACTCATGTTTTCTGAGATACAAAAGAGGCTACCACTGCTCTCTGACATTTTAGTCTTTTTTTTTAATTTATTCTTCCCCTTCATCTTTTCTTCCAATCTCCCACAAATTTAATCTTTTAAGAAATCATGTAAAACTATTGGGAATGCAGCTGTAATGCATATGAGGTTCAAAGATGACTAGCATGGCACCTTATGGGTGCAATAGTGGCACTCATGTCTTGATGGTAACCATCGGCTGCCTAATTGGGGGTAAGGCCCACTCAACAGGAGAAACTTATGCCTGGTACCGGAAACCTAGCCAGCTACCCTGGCTGGTGATGTCATGGGTTTTAGAGGAGAATTTACTGCCACCACTTTACCAAACCAGTATCATTCCTAACAGCATTCTAAATATTTATCCTAATCTCACCCATATGCGTAGTTCTCTCAACTCACCAAAGAAACTCCTTTTTGTGACAGATGAAGTGTTATAGAAAACCACAGCTTGTTAAAATGCAGAGAACAAGTAGCCATTGAGTACCCAACCACAACTGATCACACACCCACAACACAACTCCAAACATTGCTGAAGAAGGGGTAGAAAGATCCTAAGAAACCACGGAACAGGAAATCTGCTGGGACCATGTCACCTAGAAATGACAGAGAAGCTTTCCCCCCAATACCTCAACAGTGTGGCTGCCCAAACAGGAGCTGAACTAGTCCAACACCAATAGACATACTAACAAAGGGGAAAATCATACAGGCTCCAGGAAACTGAAAAATGCTAAGCAAGAGAAATAGTCTTCCCCGGGGATGAGCTCCCTAACTGTTATCCAGTTTCAAATGGTCAGGCTGTAAATCATTCATACAAGTAACACTAAACAGAATAAATAGGCCGGATTTCCATTTTTAGCCATCTATATATGTAACAAGAAAAAGAGGGTATAATTTCAGGAGGGAGCAAGGTGGGGGCTACATGGGAGAGACTTAAGGGGGAATCATTTTAATTTTTAAAAATTAAAGAACTATTGGGAATGCCTACAGGTGGTTTATAATAATGGAGGCAGTTTCTACAGCTGACCAAAATGGGGGTGTTTCTTCTTGTCATAGCGGTGAGGGGTTTGTGTTGTATTCCCCTGAACCACTTCTGAGGAGCCGAGGAGGAGGCCTTTACAAAGATAACGTGGACATTTGGGGACTTTTCTTGTTGTCCTTGTAGTATTTACTGTTGCTTTTTGATTTTTTGTTTTGTTTTGTTGTTGTTTGGTTTTGGTTTTGCTTTTTTGAGACAGAGTCTCACTATGTAGCCCTGGCTGTCCTGGAAGTCATTCTGTAGACTAAGCTGTCCCCAAACTTACCAGGGTCCTCCTGGCTCTGCCTCCCATGTACTAAGGTTACAGTCATGTATCACTGTACTTAGCTGAAAACACTGAAGTAAAGCAAAAAAAAAATTGTTTTATTGGCTTGTTTGATCTATCCTGCTAAAGAAAGATACTGCTCATATACATTTGTTTTCTGTAATACACTCTGGTAGTTTAAATATACTTGGCCCAGGGAGTGGCACTATTAAGAGGTGTGGCTTTGTTTGAGTGGGTGTAGCCTTGTTGGAGGAAGTGTGTCACTCTGGGGTGGGCTCTGAGACCCTCCTTCTAGCTGCCTGGAAGTCATTCTTTTCCTGGCTGCCTTCAGATGAAGATGTAGGGCTCTCAGCTCTTTCTCTAGCACCATGTCTGACTGCACACTACCACGCTCCCCACCATGATTACAATGAACTGGACTCTGAAACTATAAGCTAGACCCAATTAAATGTTGTCCTTTTTAAGAGTTGCCTTGGTCATGGTGTCTCTTTACTGCAATAAAACCCTAACCGAAACACGAGCACTTATAAAATATGGCTCTAGTATCACATACTGCTATAAATTGAGCAAAATTAGATGTATTTCAAATTTTTAAAGTATTCAACTGACTTCATTAAAAAATAATATATGATGTCAGAATCAAAAAGCCCAGTAAGAACCAGGTGGTGGTGGCACACACCTTAATCCCAGCACTCGGGAGGCAGAGGCAGGAGGATCTCTTGAGTTTGAGGTCAGCCTGATCTACACAGTAAGTTACAGGACAGCCAGGGCCACACAGTAAAACTTTGTCTTAAAAAAACAAAAGAAAAAAAGAAAAGGAAAGGAAAGGAAAGAGAAAAACTCAAAAAAATGTGTCAAAAATCATATGCTAAAAAGATTAAATTAGTCAAGGGCTGAAGTACTTAGTCTATTGTATCTCTTAACAAAATTGGCCTGGTGAGCTCACTCAGTGGGTAAAAGCACTTGGCCATGCAAGCCTGGCAACCAGAATCCACAGTATAAGGAAAGAACCAACTAATGAAACCCCTGACGTCCATGTGGTATGTTCCAGCACTCACATATACATGCATACACACATCATACACACTCACACATCATACACACACCACATACAGTTACATGTACATCATAAACACATCATAAATACACATCATGCATACCCACATACACATCATACACACATACCATACATGCATCATAAGTATATTATGCATACTCATATACAAATCATACACTCATGTGCACACAATAGACATGTGCATGTGTCATATACACATGTACATCATATCATATACACACATATACATCATGCTCAAATATCATACACAATAACGTATTTTCTAAAAAAAAATTGGACTATGGACTATAATGCTTTATAATTTTGGATGAAAAAAAATTTCACTTATATTTTTCTTGTTATTATGAATGAAGTAAGTCATACTTGAGAAAACATTCCCTGGTTTTTATTTTGAATTCTGTATAACCTTTTGTGGAAACTTAAGACCTTTTGAAAGATTATAGCCTGATCTTTTTACTCTTTTAATATGTAATATGATGGCATGGAGACAAGAGAAAGTGTGAGGTGCATTAATATAATTTTCAGCTTTGTAGTAAGAAATTAATACACACACACACATATAGTATATATATCCATATGTGTGATCGATATAAAACTATTAACATAGCCCACAACTTTTTTTTTAGGTCCTCAAATTTGTATTATCTCTATGCCTGTAGCACATCTCAGACCCTGTCATCTGCATGTCAAGTAATCAGAAGTTGCATCTATGTAGAGGCAGGGGTGCTGCAGGACTGCACAGGCCCCTAAAGTGCCAGTGGTTAGTTAATGTGGCCCATCCTTGCCCCTCTGCTGTTCATCCCTGGGTTCAGACACCAACTGAAGAGTTTAACTTTTTAATTCTGTTATTAACCTAAAACCATAGGACAGGTCCTTAGTGAGCCTGGTTAGAAGGACAAACAGTGGGAGCTGGAGAGATGGCTCAGTGGATGACTGCTCTTTCAGAGGTTCTGAGTTCAATTCCCAGCAACCACATGGTGGCTCACAACCATCTGTAATGCAGTCCTCTTGTGATGTGTCTGAAGACAGTGACAGTGTACTCATATACATAAATATTTTTATAAAAATAAACAATGTAGGAAGACTGTCAAATCTCTTGGTAATACATAGATCCCCGTGTGATTTTTAGAATACAGTGTTCCAAAACAAATTGGGGGTCATATGCATTTCCTTTGTAATCAGTTTTCAATATTATCCTTTAAAAACTAAAGGCTCAGAGATTGGTCTCCTGAAATGAACATAGCCAGGCTGAGAGACAGCAGACATTGTTATGACAATGAAAACATTGTCTTTAGTCCACCTGTTCTTGAGTTACTTGATCCAATAAGGATCAGTGAGCATGCCTCCTCCCTGAAGGTGGTGCTGTGAACTCAGGAAGCAGCTAGATCCACCAATAGCTTATTCAGGAATTCTAAGACTCTTCAACAGGTTAGAGAGAGAGAGAGAGAGAGAGAGAGAGAGAGAGAGAGAGAGAGAGAGAGAGAGAGGAGAGAGAGTTATATATAGCATATATATGTGGGTGGGTGTGCTTTGGTCATCTTAGTTGCTTTTTTCCCCCTTTCTTTTGGAAACCCCTTGACTCAGACTGAATTGAGCAAGGTGTAAATGAACTGAGATGCTTCATCCTCAACCATGGAAGGATGATTCAAACAACCTAAATGTTTACAATTATCTCACTGCTCAAGAGGCTAAAACTAACCTCACACCAGTAATCCCAGCCCTTAGGAGGCAGAGACAGGAGGATAGCCCTTAGGTTAGCCCAGGCTATATAGAGTTTCAGGCCAGTGATGGCTCATGCCTTTGATCCTAGCACTCCAGAGGCAGAGACAGCAGATCACTGAGTCCCAAGCCAGTCTGGTCTACAGAGAGAGTTTTTCAGGACAGCCAGAGATACACAGAGAAACCCTGTCTCAAAAACAAAACCAAAAGGACAAAAACAACAAACAGGGAGTGATTCAGGCTAACCTAGGTAACTTGAGAGATCCTGCTCCAAAGGGGGGGAAAATGTTTAAATTCTTAGAGAAGACTGAGTTTTGCAACAGTCCTCAAAGTTTTAGACAAAGTAATTTGAATACATGTATCCAGTACCTTAGGGATACTGGTGCTCTTAGTTTTACTATAGAGATTCTTACAGCTTTAACTATACTGAAGTACTGAAAACTTGCCCCTTAGCTGCCCCCACACTCAGCTGATCACCACTCTTAAAGGAAACACTTCCAAGCTGGCTGCTCCAGTAAGCACACATACCTGTGCAAACACAGAAGCCCTGGGTTAACGTTTTTCATGCAGTTCAAGTTAACAAGTGGGCCACAATTGCAACACAATCATGCTTACATTTCAGTAATACTATACACAAGGACCTGATTTACTAGGTGAGAACAGCCCTTAAGTTCTCCTTCATGGGAATACGAAACAGCGGCACACTGCAGAAGTCTGCAGGCGCCCACCTGCCGATCCCTTCCCAAGGTTATAAAGATAAAACTGTGACTGTAGATGCCACCTGCTCTCCACTGCTTTCTGACGTCACACACTCCAGTTTAAGTACACACACACACACACACACACACACACACACACGTGTGTGTGTGTGCGCGTGCCTATTCAAACCACATACACTACAGAGGAGATAGAAAAAGCCACAAGAATTTGCCAGGCTTGGAATCCAGCTCCATGGTAGAGTGCTTGGCAAAGCCCTCGGATTGACCCCCAGCACCGGACAAGATCAGCCTTGAGGGGAGGAGGGAAGGAAAGGTATTTCATGTCACACCTCCAACACCAACAGACACAGTCACAGGATGAGACACAGAGGCACAGGGATAAGTTTTTTTGTTTTTTGTTTTGTTTTTTAATATCAAGCCATTTTTAAGCTTTCCCTTCAAGTTACAGAATTTCCATTCCAATTTCACAATTCTTTGTTTACTGTCTCTTTCAGATCCTCAGGTTTCAATATTTATCTTAGATTACATAACTCAAAACTGTGCCACCATTCTAAAGGAGCAAGTGGCCGAGTTTTGGAAGAAATACTTGATTTTTTTTTTTATTTCCTTGCATTTTTATTCCCTTTTGAAAAGGAATAGCTGTAGAAAGCATTAGTGATTCAGTTTGTATTTGTTAAAATGCTCAACCACATACTATTGGTTAAACAAGTTATTCTGGGTTTGAGGAGATGGTTCAGCAGGTGAAGTGTTTGTTGTACAGCAGAGGATTAAGTTCTGATCCCCAGGGCCCATGAAAATAGCCAGTAGGCACAGCAGCCGCCTGTAATTCCAGCACTCAAACTGCAGAGACAGGATCCCTGGAGCACGCTGCCTAATGAAGACTTAGCTGGCTGGACAGGTCCTGTCATCTAGTAAGGTACGGGTTCAAGAAGAGGCTGCCTCAATAAACAAGACAGGCAAGCACGGAGGAAGGCTTTCCAGCATCAGCCTCAAGGCTCCACCCACTACATGCCCCCACACACGTGCACATATGTTGCTCTCACACATTTATACACATCCACAGTTGCTGCTTCTTAATCATGCAGTCAGGAATCTGGCTGGTTTCTGATTGCCAGAAACTCCTTTCGTTTTTTATGATTTTTAACATGGTAATTTATCTGGCTGGAGTGTGTGTGTGTGTGTGTGTGTGTGTGTGTGTGTGTGTGTGTGTACAAGTTGATGCATGCATTTGCCCACAAGTGTGCTTGTGGAAGTAAAAGGTCTTACTGTCTTCCGCCTTTTGTTTGTTTGTTTGTTTGTTTTTCGAGACAGGGTTTCTCTGTGTAGCCCTGGCTGTCCTGGAACTCTGTAGCCCAGGCTGGCCTCGAACTCAGAAATCCACCTGCCTCTGCCTCCCAGGTTCTGGGATTAAAGGTGAGCGCCACCACCGCCCAGCCTGTCTTCCGCCTTTTCAAGACAGAGTTTTTCACTGAACCTGGAACTCATCATGTGACTTGTCTGGATGGACGGCATGCCCCAGAATCCGTGTCTCCTCCCACTGAGCACTGGGTTCATGCATACATGCCCTACTCCTGGCTTTCATATGAGAATTGAGGATCTGAGCTTGGGTCCTCGTGCTAACCCAGCAAGCACTTTACCCACTAAGCCACACCCTCAGACCGCATGTTATTTATATTCTTTAACTGGCACATGACTTCTGAAATGCCACGGGTGTTTTTGGTACATGTGTACTCTGTGTGATGTTCAAATCAGGATGACTGTATCTGTTCAAACATTTACCAGAAGAAAGAAATTTTAATTTCTTCACACTTTTCTGTGCTATTTTTTTTTCTGTGTCTTAGCAGAAAATAGGTGATGGTAAGAATGGAATGGTGATAAACACTCAAAATAGCAGGGGGAAGGTAAGGGAGCAGTGCCCGTGAGCAGAGTTTCAAATCCCTAAAGCTCTCTGCTCGCTGAGAAGGAATGGAAATTCCACCAAGTATTCAAATGAACAAATGTACATGAGAGTGCTTCAAAACTGTGAAAGCACTCTACAGATAACAATTAACATGGATTAAGCTCTACCATGAGCATGAACATGGGCTCATAACCACCACACATAGATATGCACCAAGACACGGATATGCAAAAGAAGGATTGGGCCACACAGTATCTGCATTGCCCAGTCAGCCAAGAGTCACAGATTAAACAATATGCCCAAGGTCCCTCGGCTCACAGGGGCTGCCTAGGTTTAATATCCAGCTGATCTCTATAGGACCTCAGAACCGCATGGAGACTTTCAACTGAATGCTGCTGTTAATTTTTCTTTAAAAATACTAGGGACTGGGGCCAGCGGAGGGAATTGCTTACTTTGCTTTGCTTTTTAACAGTGTCTATCTAAATTCAGAGTTTGGGGGATGTAGTCAGCTGTGGTGGGAAAGGCAGGGCAGTGGGCAGTTGTAAGACTGCAAATGTACTGCAGCTGCTCGTTATACCAATGGTATAGCATTGTATCCACCAGACAAGCATGGACCTGGGGCCAGGCTACTCCTCTTCCTATCCCTCTTCCTCCAGTGGGTTTCATCTCATAGATAGTTTTACAACATAGAAGCAGCAGGGGAAACAGGTGTTTAAACCTATGAGCTCGTAGAGGGCAACTTACACCCAAACCTCGACATCCCTTTGACCCTGTGAGCTCACAGCAATCTCATAATGCAAAATGCATCCAGTTCAAATTCAGAAGTACCCATTGTCTTTTTAAAAAAATTATTATCCTTCATCCTGTGTGAAGTGAAAATGTATGTGTACCACAGTCCATGTATGGAGGTCAGAGGACACCTTTTAAAAGTTGGTTCTTTCCATCCATCAGTGGTAACGCTCCTCACTCTACTGTATGTATGTTTATGTACATGTGTATGTGTACATATATATTCATATATATGTATGCATGTGTGTATAGTATATATCACATATATAGCATATATGTGTGTATATGTATATATGTGCACACATATACACATATACATATACACACATATAGATAGGCAGACAGACAGATAGATAGATAGATAGATAGATAGATAGATAGAGTACTCAGTTTGTGTCTTAAACACTGCCACTTTCCCTTCTGAGGTCCTTTCTCAGATGACTTTGTAAAGTATAATCCTCAGGCTTTTCATACTGTACCTTCCCTGTTCTGTCTCCCAAAATATTCTGTGGTCCAAACAACCTGTCTTCAGTCCCTTCAATCAAAAATCATTCTCCTGTCTCTATATTTTGTTTTTACATTTTGTCTCTACTTGCCCTCAAGATCCTCAGAAACTATAAGTTTACATACATTCCTTCCCCCTACCTGTCAGAAAAACACTCTCTCAGGTTGGTAGATGGGAAAACAACCCAGGAAATGAAAGTGAATGCCAGAGTACACAGTCTCAAATTCTTCTAGGAAGAGAGAAAGAAACTTCTTATTCATGGTGGAGAGGGTGTGATGTTTTAGAAAGTGGAATGAAGTTGTGAAATGTTATATAAGGGACAATCATAACTATGATAAAAATAAAATCATGTGTTCTCAAAACCTAAAACAATGAATCATAATTCATATCATAATTCATATTTTGGTTTCAGAGGTGAAAATAGAGAAACTTTCTCAATGCTTTATTTTCCAAAGCTATGTTAAAGAATAAACCATAATGCCATAATTGGGAGAAATCTTTTTTTGATGTGGTTAAACCCAAAGGAAAGTCTGACAGTGGATATAAATAAAAAGATACTGGGGCATATCCCTAATGTTTATTTGAATAAGAAATGTTACCTATAGGCTCATGTGTTTGTTTTGCTTTGTTTTCCAAGACAGGGTTTCTCTCTGTAGCCCTGGCTGTCCTGGAACTCACAGTGTAGGCCAGGCTGACCTCCAATTCACAGAGATTCCCAGGCTTTTGCCTCTAAAGTGCTCGGTTAAAGGTGTGCTCTACCACCTGCAGCCAGAGTTCCTTCTTTAACCTAGGAGGTAACAACTTTCTCCTTATGGACTCTCAGTGCTATTGAAGCACTGTTAGGAGGTGGATCCTTGACAAGGGAAGGAAGTTGCTTAAGATGTATAAATGTCCAGCACTGCCTCTGGGCCATATAGCACCACTTCTTCCCTCTTCTCCCTTCTCCTTCTTCCCTCCCCCTTCCCTCCTCTCCCATCCTCTCTTCTCTTCTCTTCCTTCTCTTCTCCTTCCCTCCTCTTCTCTTCCTCTCTTCAACTCCCTTTCCTTCCTCTCTTCTTCCTCCCCTTTCTCTTTCTCTCTCTCTCTCCCACCCCTCTTTGTTCTGCTGAAATGCAGTAGTGACTAAAGGAAATCTCTTACCATGGAGCGGCCTATGCCTTGCTTTCCCCTGCCACAACACTCTGTATAGCTTCAAGCTGTGACACAGAACACACCCTTCCCCACTTAGGTTGCATCTTGTCAGGTACTTGGCCACAGAAATAAGAGAAGTAACCAACACACTTCTCTATCTTGATGTCAACTTTCCCAAGCAAGCTGTTTTGTCAGAGGTCTTTCCAAAACGCCATTTCTGAATCAGAAAACATTCCCATAATCTCCTGGCTGTTTCCACACATAAAAGCACTTTACAAGTTGATGATTCCATGAACTCTACTAGTAAAAACTTACAATAGTTGTATTTGAGACCTAAATTAGAACCAAGTCCATTATAAAATATCTTAGTGGGCTGACAAGATGGATGAGTGGGCAAGTGCATTTGCCACCAACTGCTGCACACTGTCTGCTGGCCTCCAGATACACACAGATGTTTGTGTGTGTGCTCGTGCGTGTGTATGTTTGCGTGTGTGTGTGTGTGTGTGTGTGTGTG
>NW_022196914.1:73484654-73496102 GCF_008632895.1 Mastomys coucha | reverse complement strand
GGCATTTTCTGGGTAGATTTAGGTGGTGCGGCTGATGGCATTTTCTGGGTAGATTTAGGTGGTGCGGCCTAACTGGAGAAAGTACATCACTTGGGGTGAGCTTTGAGTGTGGAAAATGCTTGGTCATTTCCAGTTAACTCTGTTTCACATTTGTGGTTGAGGTTCCAAGCCTTGACCTCCCGCTGCTGCTGCCAGGCCTGTGCCTTAAGCCCAAATAACCTCTTCAGTGTGTTGCTTGGGTCGTGGTATGTTATCACAGCCGCTAATGCAGAAACGAATACAGTAAACTGAAAGTAACTGACACAGAATTCTTTTTAGAGGATAGGCCGTCACTGTGAAGAAACGGCCTATGGTGTTTCAGTTTCGGTTTTGGGTTTTGGCCATTTTAGTAGGAGCCTAGGAGATGGTAATGCTGAGAGCAAAGTGAAGCCCCGCTCTACAGGCTTCAGAGGGAAGACTAGCTGCAACTCATCTAGAGATCTGTGTGATGTTTTGGCAAATTGGCTATTGTCATGGTAATGAAAGACCCCTGGAGGAGACCCCCACTCAAATCTCAGGAGGACATACACCCAAGGAATCACGAGAGACCACATCTTGATGTAATTACAAGAGGTATATTTTAATTTCAGGATGCTCTGGTTCGGCACCACACCTATCTCACGCAGGAGATAGTGGAGCCAACCACGAGGCTTGAAAGTTAGGGGTTTTTATAGGGAAAAGGTCTGAGAGAACAAAGGGATCAGTGTGGTCATACATGATTGGCTAGTTCAAATATTAACTATTACGTGCAGAATAGAGTGGAAAATTCCTAAGGTTGGTGTTAATCTGAGTCAACAGAGCATCTGACCTTAAACCATATCTGAGAGGACCAGATGCTCCATTACTTAGTGTCTGCCAGGCACGTCTTTGCAGGCCTGGGCCTTGGACATGTCCTCGTTTGCCTAGACATGTTTTCCTCTATGTTTATAGTTTTATGTCTTCTTGACCTGCCAGCTCTTATGATATCTAACAACTTGTTTGCTCTTTCCCAGGCCTATGTGGCCAGTTTGTGATGGATTCTTAGGCCCATAACTTTTCTTCCTAGTCAGCACAGGTTTAAAGCTTTAATTTCTCCTTACAGTAACAGAAAGCAACTAAGACAGCAGAGAAGAGAAAATGAATACACTAGGCCCTGCTATCCCTTTCCAGGACACTCACCCAAGGCCTAGAGAACCTTGCTGAACCTCCACTGTTCATAGTTCCCACCAAGTCACACCAGGCTAGGAACTAAGCCTTAATCTCCTGAACAATCGGGACATTCCAGATCCAAACCGTAGGAGATAGCATTCTGAACAGCAGCTTATGCTGAGCCAATGTCTTCCCACTGTGGTTGTACCTTCAAAAGTGATTTAGGAGGACTGGTGAGATGGCTCACTGTGTAAAAGTACTGGCCACCAAGCCTGATGGCCCAAGGTGGGATCTACACGGTGAACTGAGAGAACTGAGTCGCACACTTTGTCCTCTGACCTCCACTCATGTACACACATACACACAGAGAGAGAGAGAGAGAGAGAGAGAGAGAGAGAGAGAGAGAGAGAGAGAGAATGGTGTGCACACACAAAAAAAGTACACAAATGTAAAAACACAGTCCAGGAATGGAGTCACGTGGGAATTCCGAGTGCTTGTGAGAAGTCAAGACAAGAGTCTCGTGACCCAGTTTCTTCAAAGCACAGAACTGTTTTAGGAATGTGTCTTCCTGCTCCTGACAGGTGTAGCAGGTAGGAGTGGGTTTACCTCAGATTCCTCACCTCTGCTTGCTGGCGTTATTCACTTGAACATGTATGCGTCTACGGAAAAGCCTGTTCTTGCCTTGTGCAGCTTGTCCTTGTACTTGTTGGCAGCTTGAACGCCTAAGAACTTTGCTCATATAATTTTTCTTACCTCTCAAGAGTATATGTAAATTGTCTTGGGCTCTGAAGAAAGCTGGCTGTTGCATAGAACTTTAGTGTGCCTCCTTTATTGGCTCTTTTCTCCCAGGCCCCAACCTGAGAGAAGTGATAAATAAATAATAAATAGATAGATAGAATTTAAATTTTTTAACCCTTAAGACCTGGGGGTATCGTTTGCCAGTGGAGTGCTTATCTAGCATACACAAGGCCTGGAGTTCCTTCTCTAACAGCATACATATCCCCATATTAATACAACTTAAGGTCACAGACTGTTAGACCTCTTGACAAACTATTAGTTGCCCATTTAACTGAAAACTACCCATAATTTAGTCTACCGTGTATTCTCTATGTCGGACTAATTAAATATGAAATGTAATAGAATGAGGGCATTGCTGTCTATATAACTGGGGGGTAGTTTATACTGTCACATGACAGTGTAGTACAGCTGAGCTCTTGATCTTTTTTAAGATTTATTTATTATTATATGTAAGTACACTTTAGCTGTCTTCAGACATACTAGAAGAGGGCATCAGATCTCATTATGGATGGTTGTCAGCCTCCATGTGGTTGCTGGGATTTGAACTCAGGACCTTCGAAATAGCAGTCAGAGCTCTTAACCGCTGAGCCATCTCTCCAGCCCCTGAGCTCTTGGTCTTATGTTATCACTGAGTGTATGTGGTACAACCACTTGAAGCTTATCCCCTTGCAAATCAATAAGACTCAGATTATGGTCATCTTATTTGATTTGACAATTACTGGGGAGGGTAACCTCTAATCTACTCTTCTAACTGCTGCCCTGGCTGCCTCCCCAGCTGTGTACCCCAGACACTTGCTCTTTCTCCTGGCCATGTACTCATGGTCCATCTCCCCTCATGGTGGCTTCCTCCTCTCTTACCTTCTTCCTCCTCCTCTTCTCGTCTTTCTCTACCAGGTCACTCCAAACCCACCTACCTCTAATCCCTCCAGTAACTGGCTCTAGCAAGTTTTATTTAGCCAATAGTTTTAAATCAAGAAACAAAGCTTTTGCACAACAAAAGCTTATAAACAGGAAAGAAGTCACTTTCAGGCCTAGACCTTCTGTTATAGAATTTAGCATGACAAATGGTCTGCTGCTGTGGAAAAACTTCTCTCCAGTTTAAAGGCAGTAAGACTTTGCAAAAACTCTTTTATTTAGAAGATAATGCTTTGAGAATTTCATATATAAATTATAAATTCATATCAACATATATGTGTATATATGAATGGAGATAATTCTTTGACAATTTATTGGAATGTATTTTAATAATATTCACTTATAACTTTTCCCCCTAATTCTTCCCAGACCCATCTCTTGCCCCCTGCCTCCCATGCTCCATCCCTCCCATTCATATCCTCTCTTCTTTCTTAAATAATCCAGAGAGTCTAGTTTTGCTACCCGTATACTTGGAGATATGGAACGTGTAGACCTGCTAGGGGCCACCCATAAAGAATACCAACTCTTCCTCCCCCACTAGCCAACAGCTGTCAATAACATCCCATTATTTCCTTGTACCATGGTTTACGTATTCTCCCCGGCAGACATCTTGGCAGCTTCTAAACGGTGACAACTATGAGTCCAGACACTAAGAATCTGTGTGGAAGTTTTGTGTGGATGTTTGAATGAGAATAACTTGTATCTGAGATGCTTCTCCATGCACACGGCACACACATGGTCACTCGATGTGCCAGGCAGAATTTCCGGGAAATGGTTGTTGTAAGTTTCCACAAGTTCCAGGCAGAGTATCTGAATGTACCATGTGAAGTAAACAGGTTGTCTGGCAGCTCCCTGTTGTGCAAGGTACACATAGCAGTTACAACAAGCCACATGAGGAACTTGATAAACAGACAGGGCCAGCAGCAGTGAGAGGGCCAGCAGCAGTGAGGGGGCCAGCAGCAGTGAGGGGGCCAGCAGCAGTGAGGGGGCCAGCAGCAGTGAGGGGGCCAGCAGCAGTGAGGGGGCCAGCAGCAGTGAGGGGGCCAGCAGCAGTGAGGGGGCCAGCAGCAGTGATGGGGCCAGCAGCAGTGACGACATGAGTGATGAAGGTGTGTCATCTGGTTATTCTTGTCCAAACCGCCCATGTACTTATTGTAGTCCCAGGCAAGCTTCATGGTCCTATTGTGGTTACTTCAATAACAGTGCCTTCCTTCTTCTCTCTCTATTGACAACTCCATTTCTGGCAGGATCATGGAAGTTGGAAATAGAGTTGATAAGCTTGTTATCCTGCCATAGCATGCATGCTATGCTGTCCTGACACAGATGGTGATCTATGCTCCTGCTTCCTTCAGTGATATGACCTAAAATGTTTACTGGCCTTCTATCATCCCCATTGAAGCTTAGATCCACATTTGGTGCGAGAAGATTCCCAGTTCAACCCTAACCGATGGCATCAGCATCTCCCCTATTGCTTGGTTGAGAACCACAGACACGGCCCCTTCTTCCAACACTCTCTCATTTTCAGAATCACCACTTTTACTTTCACTCAGTGCTTCATCAAGGAAGTCATCACTTGAATCAGAAAGAGAAAGGTACTCCTTGCTAAGTTCTCCCTCACCAGACTCAGAATTCCATCACTTTGTGAACTGAGTAGCAAGTTGATCTCACCCACTTACCTGTTGAAGAGTTCAGTTATCACTTGCTCTGTTCATGGTCTACCCTGCACCCCCAACTTTAAAATACAACCAAAACAGACATTTGCAATAGGCAGCCATTTGCAATCAGCTGACATCACAATAATGATAACTTAGACTTAGCAGCGACTGAGTGTTATTTTTAGCTCTTGGCAATGAGGCATCTATTTCTGCTGCTATATCAGGAACTCAGTAATGTAGACATTTATGTCATTCCTGTCCAGTATGGTTAAATGAGCTATCAACACATGAAAATTCATAGAAGAGACATAAATGCATATTACTAAGGGAAAGGAGCTGACTTCATGAGGCTATGCTGTATGATTTCCGTTTTATAAAGTTGTGGAATATGCACAACTATGAAGACCATGGAAAAACAGAGATTACTGAAGATTGAAGGGAAGGAGGGACTAGTATGTGCCTCACAAGAGCCTTGTCACAGCTCTGAACCACTTGTATAATACTGTACTTGTAGATAGCTGTCAGAATTTATTTGCCCCAAACCTGTACACAGTGCTGAGAGAGAATCCCAAAGTAAACTACGAATTTGAGATAACAGGGATTTGCCAATTGCAGCAAATGTGTCTCTCTGGGGGGATGCATACAATGGGAGAGGCTGTGCACATGACTAGAATGAGGAGGCTACTGTTTTGGGGTGAATGGGAACTACTATTGATTGCCCCTAGGGCTTTGAAGTCATTGAGGGGAAAAAATATCTCAGTCAAGCACTAGCACTTAGCCACTCCATCGGTAAAACAGCTCCTACATTTTGCACAGGGAAAGGAGTAAGGGCTGTGTGTCAGCTAGTTACCAATGTCTGTCCTTCCGGTGTCTGTCCTACATCATCCCACACCCCATAAACCAACTGTGCATTTATATGGGGGATCTTACTTGCTTCTCTCAGGCAATTTCAATTCTCCTAAGCTTCAAGGCTCAGTTCACTGAAGGTCACTACCTGGAACACAGATGTTACCAGTCTCCAAAGTTTTATGTTACCAAGTTGTGGATCTCCTCTGAGACTCATCAGAGTTGCTACAAATCTTTCAGCCCCTCAGTCCTAAGTGTAGTTTTCTCAAGACAGAGAGAGAGAGAGAGAGAGAGAGAGAGAGAGAGAGAGAGAGAGAGAGAGAGAGAATCTGCGATTGGTTTGGCTTGCACCAAGAATCTTTGGGATATGACAAGGTAACAATAATATAAAAAAGCAAAGATACAGGTGCTGAAGGGATGGATCAGCAGTTAAGAGCACCTGCTGATGATCTTCCAGAGGACCTAGGTTCAATTCTCAGCACCTACATGGTTGTTTCCAACCTTCTATAACTTCATTCCAAAGGATTCCTTCTGGCCTCCCTGGGCACTGCATACACAAACATACATGCAGACAAAACACCCATGTAAAAAGAAATAAAATCTTCTTGTAAAAAAATGCACATTATTTCATAGATGCACTTTTGACATGAACCTAAAACATTTTCATCATAACAGTATTAGTTGTTATGATGGAAAAATAGAGCTAGCCAGGTGGATGTGTGAGCAACCTCACAGGTATGAGGGCTGGAGTTCAACTCCTTTGCACGAAATGAAAATAAAAATGCCAGGTGGGTATCCCCTGTAAACCATCAATCCAGAGACAAAGACAAGGGATCTCTGGAGCAAGCTGGCGTTAGGCTACTAGAATTGGCAAACTCTATATTCAAGTGATAGCCTCTGCCTCCATGTACCAAGTAGACAGCTACCATGGAAGACAACTAACACCAATCTCGGGCCTACTCACACACACATGCACACTCACACATATCCACAAACATTGGGAACAGACACACTCACACCACACACACACACACACACATACACACTCTAAGGAATTAAGTATTGGTGCATGTTATGACATGGATGGAGCTTGAAAACATCATGAAGGAAGTAAGCCACAAGGCCACCCATTGTATGATATGATCTCTACTACATGTTAAGAAACAGGCAAATCCGTAGAAACGGAAAATAGATTAGTGACTTTCCAGGGCCAAAAGATTGGGATGAAGTGGTTGCTAAATAACAGTAAGATCACATCTGGGGAGAACAATATTCTAAGAGTAGATGGTAAGGACAACTTTAAAACTGTGGGTAGGGGGCTGGAGAGATGGCTCAGTGGTTAAGAGCACTGATTGCTCTTCCAGAGGTCCTGAGTTCCATTCCCAGCAACCACATGGTGGCTCACAACCATCTGTAATAGGATCTGGTGCCCTCTTCTAGCATGTATGAACACAACTACACTGTAGTCATAAAAATATGTTGTATGGCGCCTTGCTGCCCGGACGGCAGCAATAATGACCAAACACCGAGACTTCTTCTCTCGACAGTTTACTCAGGAAATTTTCTTTTGTGTTAACAGCTCTCTTAGGTACCCAAGTGTTAACAGCTCTTTTAGGTGTTACGGCTCTTCACGCCTCCCAGGCGCAGCCCGCCTCCATGGAATCGCGCTTCTTGCTTCTAGGTGCTGTGGCTCTTCCCGCTTCTGTGGAGAATGGCGGAGGCGGTGGCGGAGGCTGCAGCGGCTCTGCTCTTCTTCTGCAGAGTCGCTGCCGCTCCTGCTTCGCTGCTGCTCTTACCGCTGCTCTTGCTTCTGCGGAGTGGCGTGGAATCGCGTGGAATCGCGTGGCATGGAGTGGAGTGCCCTGACTGCCTGGAGAGCACCCTTTATATACCCGTGCCCAAGCTCTCATGGTTCTCCTGGATTGGTTCCCTGGCAATCGCCTCATTAGCATACACCTGCTTGGGAGGAGTTTGGTAGCATGCACCTGCTCGGGTTTGGTGCATGATTGGTTAGCATACACCCACTTGGGAGACACCTAATTTGCATAAGCCCGCTCGGGAGGGGCACCTGCAAGTGCCCGCTCGGGAGGGGCATGCGCAGTAGAATCGTCTATCGCTGCCGCTGCACGTGTCTTGGATTCGATCGTCTGAGCAGCTGCCTACAATATGTAAATTTAAAAAAAAACTGAGTATACTGAGAACTGTGAACAGTATACTCTAAATAGGTGAAATGTGTAACGTGTGAACTATGCCACCAAAAACCTGCTCAAAGTAGTCACCTGCCTCGGTCAGCTCTTGGTGGGGACATGCGTGATTACGGTGGGGATGGATGGGAGAAGGAGTAGAGAGCAGAGCAAACCAAACACACCTAGCTCTGTGAAATCCAGACTGTTCCCAGAAAAGAAAGCAACCCCAGAGGTGCTCCAACAGTAGGAGTCTGTATTTTGAAGAAGTAAAAGTGCCATAAATCCTAAAGCCTTGCGAGTTAGGCATGATTTTCCGCAAGTGTCCAAAGCTATTATTACCACTTAAGGAACTTGGTATTCGTCTGTATTTACTTTCAGCCATGGAATGTCCTAGAAATAATTGAAATGTCCACATCCTATAACTAAGTGCAGTTTCTAATTCTTACTTGGCTGCTTGTATAAATCCTGAGCAAATCTATGGACTTCTTTTCCCAGTACACAAATAATCGCAAGTAATTGTCACATCTGATTTACCTAGTATCTTGTGAAGTAGCTAAAGGTAAATATTGGAAATTGTCACCTGCTCAAGTTTGAACAGGTGTCTGTGTAAGCGATGGATGCAAATCATTTTAAGGTTGATTGACTCAAAGCAGGGTACTGCCTGCCCGATCACACTGACTTTCTTACATCTCACAGTACTTGGGTTTTGGTAAATTTTCATTACAAATTATCCAAGATTAATTGTGCAAATGTATCAATAGAGTATACACGACCAGGTGACCATAATTAAAAGACCCCAATAAACAAATGCCTAATGCCAAGTTCCGTCCTGATATAGTAGATGCTAGATGAAGATGGCTTGCTGAGACACAGATGGAAATAAAACTGCTAATTAAGTCAGTTAGTGGGGGAAGGGCAACCGTTCACACATTTTCAAACAGAGCATTAGAGCCATCATAGGGACACCATTTTCAGCTTATCTGTAGTCCCAAGACACTGAGGTATGTGTGAAAAACTCTCTTTCAAATTTGGTCAATCTTTCCCAAGATAAAATTTTTGGCCAGCATCAGGTCCAAGATGACCTCTGAGACTCAGCTCACAATTACCTAGAAGTTCCAAGGGGCTGCTGTGAATCCCTTCCAGAACTTAGCTATAGAGCTGCTCTCTCAGGTTGTCCCCAAAAGTGCTTATGCCAGAGGACTGAACCCCAGTGTAACAGTGTTGAGGTAGCAAGACCTTTAAGAGGTTACTGCTTGGGCTGAAGAGATGGCTCAGCAGTTAAGAGCACTGGCTGCTCTTCCAGAGGTCCTGAGTTCAATTCCCAGCAACCACATGCCACCTATAATGGGATCTAATGCCCTCTTCTGTCATGCAGGCATACATGCAAATAGAACACTCATACACATAAATAAATAAATCTTTTTAAAAAGAGGCTACTGCTTAGTTCAGGGTAATTGGTCCATGGGTCATTAGAAAGGTTTACAGTAGTTCTTTGGAACCCTCAACTGGCTTCTGTGAGAAAGGTTCTAAATGAACAAGTCTGTCTCCTCCTCACTCTTTAGATTGCTGGTTATCTGAGACCTCTTGCTTCCCACTCCCATTGTGATGCCCCTAGCCTGTGCCCTTTAAGGCAGAATTTCTTCACTAGAGCCGGCAGATGCTGGTATTAAGCTCTTAGAGCTCCCAAACTGTGAACCAAATAAACATTTTAAGTTGCCAGCCTCTGGTGTTTCACTGCAGCGTGGGAAATGAACTTCAAGGTGCTTGTGCTCTTTATTATGAGATGCAGAGATGAAGAAGTGAGAGCAGAGGGGAGGGGAAAGGAGAGAGAAGTCATTTGAAGAGCTGCAAAGCATCCTAGGCAGAAGGAGTCTGTCCTACCACCAAAGGCCATTCGGAAGGAAGCCCATGGTCTGTGCCACCCATAGTGGTGTGAGCGGCCTGAACTGCCACCTGAAGCCATGGTCACATCCAGGTCCATTTTGCCGCTGAGGAGCATGTCCAGGTCTCATGGTCTTCCTGCAGCCAGGGTCTGTGTTGATGTCCATGGCCCATGTTACCACTGAAGGCCAGGCAGACATGTATAGTCTGTGGTGCACAGCCTGAAGTCATGTTGAGGTCTGTGTTCCAGGCTGCCTCCAAGGGCCTTGTCTGAGTCTGTGACCCTATAACAGCCAGGAGATGGGTCCGTGGTCTGTGCTATCACTAGTGGAAGCTCACCATCCATGCTCCCTGTGACTGTGAAGGGCAAGGAGGCTACTTTTGCTGTGATATTGCTGACTGTAGATACACAATTTAGAAGGAAGGACATGGATGGCTTCTATGACCACCCATTCCCTCTCACAACACCCCCATGTAGCAGTATAGACGGGAAGCCACCAAGGAGAACTGTTAAAAAGTGTGCCAGAGATGCTGAAGAATAGCTCTCCACAACTGACAGCTTCTGGAAGCAGGGGGCAGAGGGGAAGGACTCACTCAGTTCTATTTAAAGGACAGGCCACTGAGAGTTTGACCATGTTTCCGTAAGTATATAGATAACACACACTGGACTGTTTGTTTGTTTGTTTTTCTGATTTTTATTTTTACCTTGGAGGGGTAGCAAGGGTTAGGGGTGGACATAAAAGGACTGGGAAGTAAATGTGATCAGGGTGCATGATGTGAAATTCCCAGAGAATCAATTAAGATATTATGTTACAGAGAGAGAGAGACTAAAGAGAGAGCTGAGCATGGTGGCACAGGCCTATGACTCCAGCACTCAAGAAGCAGAGACAGGAAGATCCCAAGTTCAAGGCCAACTTGGGCTACACTAAGAGACCAACCTCAAAAAAAAAAAAAGTAACAAATTTTATTTATTTATTTATTTATTTATTTTTGGTTTTTTGAAACAGGGTTTCTCTGTATAGCCCTGGCTGTCCTGAAACTCACTCTGTAGACCAGGCTGGATTCAAACTCAGAAACCAGCCTGCCTCTGCCTCCCATGTGCTGGAGTTAAAGGAGTGTGCCACCACTGCCTGGCAAACAATTTTTTTTTGATTTATTTATTTATTATATCTAAGTACACCGTAGCTGTCTTCAGACACCCCAGAAGAAGGCATCAGATCTCATTATGGATGGTTGTGAGCCACCATGTGGTTGCTGGGATTTGAACTCAGGACCTTCAGAAGAGCAGTCAGTGCTCTTAACCACTGAGCCATCTCGCCAGCCCCAAACAATTTTTTTTTTAAATAAAGAAATGATTATATGCTACGTATAATCCTGAAATTTCCCCCACTGTAAGAAGCACTAGGGAGGCTTCTGGTAAGGCTTTAGTGCTATGCACGGTCTGATAACAGTAATGCATGAGCCAAGGTCACCATCCTGACTTGGGGTTCTGTGGCTGTGTAAAACATATTTCACTATCTTAGGAAGTGACATTTAGGAAAGGAGGGTCATGAAGCCCAAAATATTACTCTGAAAATCATAGACTTAGATTTTTCAAAACCCACTTCAATTATGGCTCCTTAATGCCTAAACCTCCCTTCTGGTCCATCACCTCAGAAAACGTTTATTATAAAGAAAATACATGTGATTCTGCATATGGACTTACAGGAAGGGCAATTGTAAATGAGGCTAGTGTGGGAGCTAGGAGTCCTCTCTACTTCTCCACTTTTATTCTGTGTTGGAAATCACTTAAAAATTTAAGAAATGGGGAACTAGAGAGATGGCTCAGTGGTTAAGAGCACTGACTGCTTTTAGAGGACCCTGGGTTCAGTACGCAGCATCCATATGGCAGCTCCCAACTGTCTGTAACTCAAGTCCCAGGGGATCTGACTCCCTCACACAGACATGCATTCAGGCAAAACGCCACATAAAAGTAAATAAAAATCTTTTTTAAAAAATTA
>NW_022196914.1:73478727-73484487 GCF_008632895.1 Mastomys coucha | reverse complement strand
CCTGGTCTACAGAGTGAGTTCCAGGACAGCCAGGGCTACACAGAGAACCCTGTCTCGAAAAACAAAAAACAAACAAACAAACAAACAAAACAGACAACATAACAATGTAATAGAATAAAAGATCCAGAAACAAACGCACACAGCTAACTTTCAACAAAGCTGTCAACAACATCAATTGGAATAAAAAAGATTCTTGTCAACAAATGATGCTGGGATACCTCCACATGTGGAAGAACTAAACTAGATCTGTATCTGTCACCCTGTACAAGAACTCAAAATGAATCAAAGACCTTACTGTAAGACCTGGAAATCTGAAGCTGCTAGAGAAAAATGTAGAGAACACATTTTAAGATTCAGATAGCTCTGCCAAGGACCTTCTGAAAGGGATTCCAATGGCACAGGAAGTGATCCCAAGAACTGACAAATGGTGAAGGAAATAAACACCAGAACGAAGAGAAAAACTATAGAAAGTGTGTGTTTGGGGGGGGGTGGGTCCTGTGTGAATTATTCACCAAATGGGGATCGATAACTAGAACATATAAAGAACTATGAACACTGAACATTAAAAAAAATATATGTCATCCAAAGATGTGTGGGTTAAATAAGATGAAGAAAGAAGAAACTACAGTTGCCAATAAATATTTGAAACAGCAGTTGACTTCTTTCTCTGTCAAGGAAGTCATTACATCAAGCAAAGTAAACCAGGGCCAGAAAGACAGATAGTATATTTATTTCAGCAGATATAGAATCTCTCTCTCTCTTTCTCTCTCTCTCTCTCTCTTTCATGTGTGTGTGCATGTGTGCATGTATATTCATGTGAGTGTGTGTGTGTGTGTGTGCGTGTGTGTATGATGATGAAGTCGGGGACCACAGGAGGGAGGGAGGAGATCTTAGATGGGAAGGCGAGCAAGTGCTAGGAAAGCAGAACCCGGGATTATTTGCAGGCAGGAAGGAAACAGTAAGAGAAGAGGGTGGGAGATGTCTGGGGGATGAATGAAAACAGAACACAACAACATATGTATGAAAATGCCATGATAAAACCCATCACTTTAAATTTTCACTTATTGTTATTAAAATGTAACTATAACTGGGTGTGGTGGTGTATGCCTTGAATCCCAGCACTCAGTTAGGTGGTGGGCAGAGAAAAGTGGAGCTGAGTGAGTTCAGACCAGCCATGTCTACACAGGGAGGTTCAGGCTGACCAGGGCTACTTAATGAGACTTTGTCTCAAAAAAAAAAAAAAAAAAAAAAAAAAAAAAAAAAAAAAAAAAAAAAAAAAAAAAAAAAAATCTTTTAAAAGCTCAGTGAGTCCTTCCCCTAATATGCAGGGAAGGCCTTGACCTCCATCACTGTGAGGAAAACTAAGGTGATCATGTGACTCTTCAGCTAGATACCCTTAATGAATTCACTCAGGATAATCCCAAGGTCTTCTCATCTGCCCACTAGAACCCTTACTGTTCACTAAGCCCGGCAACTCTCTGGCCTCAGCCTACAATACTCTTCACCCAGAAATTCACTCTCGGCCTCAAGCTCCCACCAGCCTCTGCTGAAGTTGTCTCTTGTTATGTTTTGTTGGCAGTACTGGGAACCAAATCCCTGACCCAATGAATGCCAGACAAACATTGTACAAACTGATCCATATCAGAAGCCCTCAAATATCACCTTATTAGAGGACTCTTTTCTGACCAGACCACCTCAGCTAAAATAGCACCCTCCCAGTCTCCCCCAAATCGCCATCTGTGGTGGACTCAATACCCATGCCTCTCCCAAATTCCTTTGTTTTAAGTTAGTCTTAGTTCCCAGTGTGATTGTATTTGGAGATTGGGGGAGGGGCACCGGGGTGCAACATCAGTAATGGGGTTAGAGCCTTTTTAAGAAAAGACTGGAACTCTCTCAGCCACATGATTTTTCCAGTAAGCAAATGGTGATCTGTGACCTGTGGAGCCACCATCCTGGACTTTCAGACCCGGAACTGTGGAATTCCCATTTGTTGCTCATGCTTCCCGCCATCCTGTACTGCAGCCCTAGCTGAGACCTTACTCTTCTTCATTTCCTTCCTAGCACTCGAACTGTTTGTCATATATGTATCTCTGCCCAGAGACAAAACCACACATTCCGCTCTTTGATTGTTTTCTTAGAATCTGAGATAAAGAGATTCCCATCAGTTTTCAATAAATGTGTTAGAAGACTAGTTTCTAGATTCTACTGTTAACTAATGATAAGTTGGCCCCTGGTGCCAAAAGTTCAAAACAGAGCTTTTTCTCCACAAGAATGAAGGCTAATTGCACTTGGCGGGTTATATAAAAGAGGAAGAGGGAGACAGGGGGTTAAAACGGGGTAAGGAGTAGGGGATGGATCTCAGCAGAGTTAGGGAGGAATAGGAAGTGAAGCCGATCAAAATACATTGTATAAATATGAATTTCTAAAAATAATAAAAGACGGCTGGGCGGTGGTGGCTCACGCCTTTAATCCCAGCACTTGGGAGGCAGAGGCAGGTGGATTTGAGTTCAAGGCCAGCCTGGTCTACAGAGTGAGTTCCAGGACATCCAGGGCTACTCAGAGAAACCTTGTCTCAAAAACAAAAAAAAAAAACAAAACAAAACAAAATAAATAAATAAATAAGTAAAATACATATTTTTAAAATAGCAGGAAATAGAGCTGCTGGTCATTAGCATGGCAGCTATAGGACTATAAATGGAAGGTAATAGCAGTATGATTATTTAAAATCAAACAGGGTATAAAAGAAACCTACAAATACTTTCTGTAGTTTGTGCCACTGGAGGTAATTCATTATAAGAATCAGAGAGCAGGAGAGTCATTGTTCACTGTGACAGATTTAAAAGGTTTTGTTTTTTATTTTGGAGTTTGTTTTGTTTGATCTCGGCCTGTGGTAACTGTATATTTGAGCCTATGGGGGGAAAGTCTGAACAACCCACTTTTTCAATCCATTTCTTAAGCAAAATATGAGGAAATGTGGTCTATTTTATCAATTTTTCTTTGTTTTGTTTCTAAATGGCTAAGTACAGATAACAGTACACACGACAAACTGGAGGAGCGGGTCTTGCTGCCTTAGCCAACCCACCTGCTACCTGATATGTCCACTCAGACTGAAGAACCAGCTTTACAGTGTGGTGCAATGCATCTGGAGGCCTGCCCAGCTGAGCCCCAGGAGCAGGAAGAACCCTCAGAATAAGCATGTGGAGGTTGAGAGAAATCACATAGGACATAGGCCATGTGTGTGATTTCAGAACAGAGTGTGGGGAGGGGAGGGAACCACAAACAATGGGGAGAGAAGAATCAAGAGAAGTAGGGTGAGGGGCCCAGTTTGAGTAGTACACATCACTTGCTTAAAGCAACCAGCCTTTCTTCTTAACTAAGTTGGTTTGGAGGTGGCTCTGTTTGCGCTGGTAAAGCTGAATGTATGGAGACATTGCCATAAATCTTTTAAAAAGAATTTTACTTATGTCTCTCTCTCTCTCTCTCTCTCTCTCTCTCTCTCTCTCTCTCTCTCTCTCTCTCTCTCTCTCTCTCTCTCTCTCTCTCTCTCTCTTTCTCTCTCTCTCTCTCTCTCTCTCTCTCTGTGTGTGTGTGTGTGTGTGTGTGTGTGTGTGTGTGTGTGTGTGTAGCCCAGGAGTATACAGATACCCACAGAAATCAGAAGAGGATGTCAGATAACCACACCCTCCACCCGGGATTGGAGCTTCCCACCCTGAGCCATTGAAATGGATGCTGGGTACTGAAGTCCAAGCCCTCTCCAAATGCAGCAAGCACACAAACTAACTCTTACACAGTTCTAGGATGATTAACTCAAACAAATGTTTTTAGCCCGTGTCCTGCATCAGCGTTTGCCTAGTTTCTTTGCTTTTTAAGACAGGGTTCTCTGCATAGCTTTGGCTGTCCTGAAACTCACTTTGTAGACCAGGCTGGCCTGGAACTCACATCTGCCTGCATCTGTCTCCCTGGTGTTGGAATGACCACTGCATCACTTAGTGTGGGCTTGCTCCACAACTGCCATGTTGTTTTGTGGGTCTTGGTGTTTTGTTTTTGGTTTTTTTTTTCCAATTGAAATAACATTTTCCTGTAGTTAGCAGTTAGATAGGTGTACTCTGAGGTAAGAGGGGAATTGGGTGACATGCTGAAACACCCAGATACCAAGGTTCTGAATCCAGAACCCTTAAATGACTGTGATTGGATGACTCCTCTCTAGTGGAAAAATCACATCATTCCTTTGCACTGTTCTCTCTTCTTACAAATCTAGACTACTCTATAACTTTATTTCATGTATATGAGTACATTATAGCTGTCTTCAGACACACCAGAAGAGGGCATTGGATCCCATTACGATGGTTGTGAGCCATCATGTGGTTGCTGGGAATTGAACTCAGGACCTCTGGAAGAGCAGTCAGTGCTCTTAGCCACCAAGCCATCTCTCCAGGCCTCTATGACTTTTTAAAAAAGGCTAAAACAGCCAAATATGGTGGTGAACACCTGTAACCCCAGCACTCAGGAGATGGAAGCAGAAGGAAACAGAAGCAATCATAATAGCAAATCTGAGTCCAGCCTGGGCTATGTGTCTCCTATTACCTGCCTCAAACAAACAAACAAACAAAGCACTAGAAAATAAATACTAAGTTTGACTGTGACGTGTGCTTAGCCGTAGGTGTGCGTGTGTATACGCGCAATTTCACCGTGAAAAGGTGAGCAGTATCTAGGGCTTCGGAGCAGAACTTTTCATTGCACAGGTATCAAGATAGGTCTGTTTCTGAAAAAAATAAAATAAAATAAAGTTTCAGAGTGGCGTTTGCTTGCAGAGAATTCTGGAAACCAGATGTGGGAAACATTTCTAGCTATTCCCACTTGCTTGCAGGCGCTTCCCTCTGTGCACAGGGCAGTGTTTCAGGAGAAACCACACCCCTGATCAGCTGGGGACCCAGCGGAATTTATAACCACCGGTGACTGTCCTGATGGTGAAGGCTTTGCCTTGGGGAAAGGCCAGGGTGCGGATGGTACTGTGGCTGCGGATGGGCGTGCTGAAGGAGCCGCCTTCCTCCAGCTCACTGTGACTCAGATTCACCGAGCTGGCGCTGCAGTCGGTGCGCAGGCCACGGAAGGCGCCATGGAGGTTCCTGGAGCTGCAGTCCTTGCTGTCTGTCTCTGGCTGCAGCCGGGGCCGCTTGGGGTCGCGGTTCTGCAGGGCTTCCTCGCAGCGCTGAGAGATGTCCCTGAGGATGGCGTCCACTTCCGCGCAACCCTGCCCTGCTTGCCCTGCAGCACAGAACAGCTCCTCCAGGCTCCTTTTCGTCGTTGCCTTGATCTGGAAGGGCTCGGTCGGAGATTGCGTGATCATCAGCTTCTGTGAAAGATGAGGAAGAGCCCTGGAGCCGCGCTGGAAGAGTCAGGTGCGCACTACACAAGGGACACCCAGGGCCCCAACACAGGCTCACTGTCACAGTTCCGACTGCGTCGCGCGCGCCGGTCCACTTACGTCCAGCACTGAGGCCAGGTGCCGGGTCCGGCTGGCGAGTTCTTTGAGCTGCACGTTCCTCTCCCTGAGCGAGGCTATCTCCTCCTGCTTCTGCGTCAACGTCACGTGCAGCTGCAAAAGGAGATCCAGCATCAGGCAGAAGCCACAGCGCTGGGTTTGCTCTTCAGGAGTTAACTCAGACCCTGACTCATCAGGTCTCATCAGGACGGAGGACCCACGGGCTTTTATTAGACCGACAGTAGCCAATTATTTGACTTTTTTTTTTTAAAAAAAAA
>NW_022196914.1:73435453-73478717 GCF_008632895.1 Mastomys coucha | reverse complement strand
AAAAAAAAAAGAAAGTTCTTCAATAAACTGTATCTCAATTATACTTTAGTGTGTGGCTGGGTAGTAGTCAAGAGGACTGATATTTGGTCAACAGGACCTCTGAAAGTCAACCATTCTGTGTCTCCGTTTATTTATCTATAAAATGGGGCTAGTGAGATTACCTACCTTGTGTTGTATCAACAGAGAGAAGAAAGTAAATTGATAAGCACAGAGTCAGACACAGAGTCAGTCAGTAAAAAACTGTCCATAAATATAGTTAGTAGTATTACCAACTGGTGGGACACGAGAGCAGTGGTGTACACCTGTAATCTCAGCACTAAGAGAAACTGAGGCAGGAGGATCAAAGTCCTAGGCAAACCTGTGTGCTACACGGTTAAGTGCAGGAAATAGACAGGGATAGGGAATGCAGTTCAGTTGACAGAGCATTTATGCATGAAGCCCCAGTTCCACATAAACCAGAAATGGTGATGAATGTCTCAGGAGTTCAAGGTCACCCTCTGCTAAATAGGGAGTTAGAGGCCAGCCTGGGCTACGTGAGACCTTATCTTGAAGAGAAAAGAAAATGAAACAGAGACAAAGAAGAGGTGGCACTCTATCATCTCTATCATCTCACTTTATCAACTCTATCATCTCAGAACCAGGTTGGGCCCAGAGCAGTACCAGCTATGAGAACCACTGGGTCCACAGAAGCACATCTCAGCCATTACAACTCCTGACTTCTGCTCTACACCAGACCCTGTCTCTGTCCCAGAATTCCCAGCCACCAGTGTCCCTACTTGGTTGTTCTCTATGAGAGCAGTTCCCAGTGCCCTCTGGTTCTGGTCAGCCACCTCCTTCCAGTACTGCTCCGTTGGTGGTGGCGGCAGGTCTGAAGCGCAAGGCGGTGGGGGCAGCGGTGGAGACCCCAAGGCAGGTGAGTCCAGCGATGGGGAGAGGCAGGATGGGGAGAGGCAGGACCCGAAAGACGAAACATCACAAGGGGAAAAGGGAAAGTCACTGTCGGTCAAGGGAGGTGACATCAAAGAGGATGAACCTAGGAGAAAGCAAGAGCTGGATTGGCTGCCCCCAGATCATGCAGAGTTGGCACAGTGCCGCAGGGCCAAATGCCACCCAGACAGTTGGGTTTGTATGAGGTTTCTTCTTCTTCTTTTTTTTTTTTCCGGGTTGAGACAGGGTTTCCCTGTGTAGCCCTGGCTGTCCTGGAACTCACTTTGTAGACCAGGCTGGCCTCGAACTCAGAAACCCGCCTGCCTCTGCCTCCCAAGTGCTAGGATTAAAGGCAAGTGCCACCACCACCACCCCCGCATGAGTTTTCTTTATAAGGCAAAGTCCATGGTCCCTGGTCATTCTTGCTAGTTTGTTCATATGCTCCAAGAGCTGAGCTAACCTGAAGGAAATCAGGCAAACCTGCTGGAGCACAGAAAACATACAAGTTCTGCTCCTTTGTAGACCCTTTTCACTTAACTTCTGTCGGGCCACATCACAGTATAGGGACCTTATTCCCAGAACCCACAGTGAGAAGTCCATAGAAACACTAAAGACCAAGTGATGTGACTTCCCCATTGAAGGGAGAGGATTGCCTCAGTGGTGGGTCTGACTCCCTGGTGTCATCCCAGTCTGTCATGTGATTTCCCCATTGAAGGGAGAGGATTGCCTCAGTGATGGGTCTGACTCCCTGGTGTCATCCCTCAGTGATGGGTCTGACTCCCTGGTGTCATCCCAGTCTGTCATTTAACTGCAAAGGGGACTGCACTTGCCTGCAATGAGGTCATCCACCGCATCTCTGAAATTCTGCAGGTTGAAGTCTTCGTCCGTTTGCAGGGAGGGTTTCTAAAAAAAACCAAGGGTGTGTGCCAGTCAACACTGAATCTGGGCAATTCAGTGAGAACAATTCTGGACAGACAGACATCCTCAGAGGTTGGAATGCTAGTCTGCACGCACTGTGGTTCACAGCTAGAAAACTCAAGTTCCATCTGACCCATAGAACAGTAGGTTTGCCTTGGGCTGGCAACAGGCTTAGGCTGCACCTTGACAGTTCTGCTTCTGCAAGTCTCAGTACCACAGAGGCAGCAATCTATCCTCTGGCTGTGCCAGCACCGCTAGGGCTTGGACAGCTGATCTGAGCTTCCCATAAGTGAGTCATCACAGACTCCATTTGATGTTCTGTGCACCTACAGAACTGCTACTCCAACTTAAACCACCCCCACATCCTTACCACTCTAATGGCAGAGAGGAGAGCATTAATCCCAAATCAGACACAAAGGCCTCCAAAGGCCAGGGGCTTAAAGTGCTCACCACTTCACCCATAAAGGGAAGGGAAGGGTGGGCTGCGAGCAAAGGGGCCAGGGAGACTCTGAAAAGACATTTGCTCACAGGGCTGCAGCAGGTATGGTGTCTAGTTTGCTTGTATGTTTTGTTTCACGGTCTTTAAAAGTTGGAGGTGGCTTTTCTTCTATGTTGAGGCACACCTCCATATTGCCTAGCCAGGGTTCCCAGGTCCCTGAGAGAAGAAAATGGTAATAAATAAATAAATAAATAAATAAATAAATAAATAAATGGTGGGAGTCCAGGCACTTTCCAAATTCTCTTAAGAGGTGGCCATTTCAAGTTAACAGCATTTTCTTTTTTTTACATAACCTGTCAATTAATATTCCTACCAGTGTAGAAAGTAGGCAGGGCCCACAGAATGCTTCTTCTGCTATTGAAAGGGAATCAGAAGCCTGTAGAAGATAAATTGTTCAATACTCAGTGGCCAGCCTGGCAAGCCAGTGTCTGATCCATTCCTCTCTTCTGGCTCCCTCATTGTCTGTCTTTTTAGGGATCCCTGGCTTCCTTGGAGGTCAGTGTCAGAAAGGGGGAGGGGAATCTCTAGGACCATGGTGAGGGAATCCCAGACACCCACCAGAAACATTTACTGATTCCATTATTGATTCTTACCTCTGTATTAATCATTTTCTTCTCCCTAAAGCTCTCCTTTACTAGCTATATGTTTGGGGGAAGTAAAACTTACCGTGCTTCTAACCCTATCTGGTCCTATTTTCAAAGTACCAGATTCCCTCCTGACAGAACAAGGACAGATGACCTCAGCACCTGCTGGACATTGAGGACTCTGGGTCAGGTGAGAGAACCCCAGGTTTGTCTTTCCTTACTGGAGCATCATCAGATCTAAGAAGAACTAAGCACCCTCTACAGGGCAGTTCCCACCACTTGCCTTAAGAGTCTACTCCTGGGCTGGTGAAATGGCTCAGTGGGTAAGAGCACAGACTGCTCTTTCGAAGGTCCTGAGTTCAAATCCCAGCAACCACATGGTGGCTCACAACCACCCGTAATGAGATCTGATGTCCTCTTCTGGTGTGTCTAAAGACAGCTACAGTGTACTTACATATAGTAATAGAAATAAAATTTAAAATAAAGAGTCTACTCCTAGACACCACCTGTTCTGAATCACCCTGAATACAAACCAAGGTTGTAAAAGCCTGGGAGAGGAGTCCTTAGAAATGTTACTCAATGAATACCTTCCTGTGAATTTATCCTTCACCTGGATAAGAATACCTGTCCTTCTGGACACTTCATGCCTCACCAAAGAAGCACCAAGCCCTTGGCTTCTAAGGCACCAGAGCTAAGAGATGCCTCTGGCTGAGATGTGTCAGTGATGGCAAGATGTGGAAACTGGATGAGTTAAGATGACATATTTAGAGGGAAAGGGAGGGGGGTCTCTCTTCCCTAAGATGGCAAGAGACTAGAATCTTGTGAGGAGCAGAATAAGATTCTTAAAGCGGCCAGATGCCTAATGTCCATCTCTGAAGATGGACCATTTTCCACTAGTTTACAGAGTCCTTTGTCCTTTACCCCAGTGATTTCCATACTTCTTTAGTACCCACGAAACAAAAATGGTTCCCGAGGCACTGGAAGTGGGTGACCAACAAGACAGTTATTCTGTGAGCTTATGCACACTCACACAGGTCCTCAGCCCACCAGCTCCGAATTGCCTCGTTCAGATGGGGTCCTGCAGTTAGCCAGACCTGCTCTGGAAACGAGAACTTAATAACATACTAAAAGGGATCTGGGAGGCTTGATTTCCTGCATTCCTGCTGAATGCACCTTGTGCTTCCAGTCCATCTTGAGACCTTTGAGGAAATAAACCCATCAGTTTTCTGGTTGGGTCGGTAGTTGGCTAGGATCCATGCAAGGGAAAGAATACCTGCGATGTGGAAGAATCACCACTAGGAGGCGCTTCGGTTCCGAGTAGCGAGGTGCAGTCGGCGAGGTCCTGCAGGTCTATGGTGGTGAGAGCTGCGAGGGGAGATCGGGAGACAGGCACCCAGCGAACCCTAAGCCTCTGCCAGGTCGCCCTCAGGACCCTCAATGAGGACCTCGGAACCAGGGTCCGAGAAGGGCTGCGGACCCTGTGCGCGGCACCCACCCGGCATAGATAATCGGGTTGTGCAGGTGCCTCGGGGCTCACCTGGCAGCGGGGCGGGTTCTGCGTCCGGAGGGTCCTCGTACACCGACACCGGGCTGCCGCCGCCGCATCCCGAGAAGGACTTCCACGGAGGCACGAACTAGCCGGGCACAGAAACGGGGAATGCAGGTGAGCGTTCGGGGCTCGAGGCTGGTAGACTCTCCCAGGGCCAGGACGGCAGCGGGTGGGTATCCCCACCTTCCTCTCGGGCTTCCCGGGCTTGCCGAGGGACCGCCGCGATAGGTCCAGCATCCTGTTGGGACAGATGCTGTCGAAGGCCCGGCGTCCGGCTGCGCTGCCCTCGCACGCTTGCATCCTGGGATGAAGACCCACACCCAGTGCTGCTGCACCTGTTGGTGCCTGAGGCGAGCGACGGCGCGTGGAAGGAGCAGAGAGGGAGGGCCTGGAGGACTAGGGCTGTGCGGGAGGGGCGGCTCCCGCCTGAGCGCCAGAGGTGGCGCCTTCAGCCCGGGACAATCTGCGCGCGGGCGGAGGCGTTAACCAACCTGGCAACCCGGCTTCCCCCGGGAGCTGTGAGCGCGGGGCCCGGGCCCGCGAGCGCCCTTTGGCGCCGCGGCTTCTTGGCCGCGCCAGGCGAAAGGGGGCGGGGATAGGAGAGAGAGGGCAGATGCCACGGGTTCCTAGCCTTCCAGTTTACGGATCGCAGGGATGAGAAAGAAGTTAACAATTCTTCGATTTTTCTTCTCACCCTAAAGACAATAAATGTGGAGTGACAGTCACCAGACTCCCGGAATTTGCCCAACAGGTTCTAGTAGGGAAATACAGGGCTTTCCCAGGTCAGCCTCCAGATTACAGAAACTGCCCTTAAATCTGAACAGTATTTTGGATTTTGACGTATGGATTCCATTTGATCATTCTTGCCTACTGCCAAAGCTCTGCTCTGTACCCTAGCCTTGTAACCATTTTCTCGAAAATGGTGGTGCCCTAAGCAATCTTTTTTAAGGATCAAGAAAAGTGACAGTACTGAAGCAGGAGAATAGCCGCCAGTTTGAAACAAGCTTGAGCTAAATACTGGCTCATAGGCCAACCTGCGCTAAAAGAATGTCTCAGGGAGGGGAAAAAGAAAAAAGAAAAAGGGGGGAGGAAAAAGGGGGGAAGGCATTTACTCCAGTATCTGAAGACCCTACTACAGACATTTGCAAATCCCCTAAATTCTGGTGGCTTCACTATCTCAGCATTTGGCTGTCTTGTTTATAACTGGCCTCTCCTCCTACATGCCCCAACTCCATCACCCCATGTGCAGTTTCACGGAGTTCTTCAAATCAGTCCTCTCCCTGGAAGAAGCATCTTTCAGAATTTGAGTCTACTAGAAAAAGACAACTATCAGAACAGAATATCTTTGGATGAGGGGACCTTTTGGGGACTACCCAGATCAGTTCAATGTAAACAAGCATCAGAAATAGGAATTTGTGTACCTTTCTGCTGGACACCTTGCTCTTGCTTTATATCTAGTAATATAAGTGAAAGACCTTTTTATTTGCACCCATTAGCTGAATTAAGAATCAATATATTCCCAGTAGTGGTGGATAATGGGTGAATAGATTTAGAGACATCTATTTACAAGAACTGAGTTGAGATGCACATCTGAGCTGTGAGGTTGTGGGGTGTGTGTGTGTGTGTGTGTGTGTGTGTGTGTGTGTGTGTCAGCTCTGGCTTCCATGTGAGAACGAACAAGGATGGAGATTAGACTCCACCAGACCACTATGCCTTTAAGAAAACCACCTACTTCAACTGGGTTGTGAAGGTGAGTTGGTTTATGAGTGCATGGACAGTGACTGGTGCTCAGACAAACTGGTTTTCTTCTTCTTCTTCTTCTCCTTCTCCTTCTCCTTCTCCTTCTCCTTCTCCTTCTCCTTCTCCTTCTCCTTCTCCTTCTCCTTCTCCTTCTCCTTCTCCTTCTCCTTCTCCTTCTCCTTCTCCTTCTCCTTCTCCTTCTCCTTCTCCTTCTCCTTCTCCTTCTTCTTCTTCTCCTCCTCCTCCTCCTCCTCCTCCTCCTCTTCCTCCTCCTCCTCCTTCTTCCCTTTCCCCTTCTTCCTCTTCTTCTTCCTCCTCCTCCTCTTCCTCCTCTTCTTCTTCCTTCTCGTCCTCCTTCTTTTTAAATCCGCCTTTTCAGCTAAACTTTCAGCCTCCCATCGCCTCCCCTTGCTCTGTTCCCTAGTTCTGGAAAGTTTAGGAGACAGACATGGAAGTGTCAGAAGAGGTTGGACTGTTAGACACTAGTGAAGATAAACCCCCAAACTGCTTCTTTCCACAAGGGCCAGACCTCAAGGGCCCCCTTGTCACTGAGGAACCCAGGTAGTCATTAGACAGGTGACAAGGTCCCCACCCCTCCCCCTTTCACCACCACAGAAAAGGGTTCCAATCCCAAGGAGAGAGCTCTTGCCCAGCTTAGCATATATATCCAGATAGGAGGGACCCAAGGGACCACAGAAAAGTCCAGTCTCTGGAGGGACACAAAAGCTCTACATGTTTAAGTTGGCGTATTCCCCATGCATTCTGACATTCTAAATGCAGAGACACAGACTGGGATTTCTTACCTAAAACAGAAATTTTCAATCATACAAATACAAAACCCTTTGAGGGGAAAAAAAAACACACTGAAGCACATGTGCACCTTGATTAGGTTTGTTTTTGTTCTGTTTTCCTTCATGACCTCCCTCTCTCCTCCCATCACTGTGCAGGCTAGGCTGTAGCTTCTTGAGGGCTCTGTTAGGACCTGTGCTTGGGATGGGGATATGTGACTTTGGTGTAGCCACACTGCAACCGGAAGGATGGGTGCCATTATCCCAGTTTTAGAGATGAGAAGTGGGCCTAAGATCTCCTAGCAAAATGGCTCCTTTAACCCCTACCGCAGAAACAAATCTCATTTAAACTTAATCCCCCCCCCCCACACACACACACATTCAGGTCCACTGTAAGGTTCAGTGAAGTTGAAGAATTTGCTGCCGGTGGTGGAGCTGAGGGCTAGGGCCTACAGCTGATTAATGCCAGTGAGTCTAAAGATCATGTGACAACTGCAGAACCACAGCAGCCCAGGATGCTTCTTGCTTCTCAACCAAGTTCCCTACCTATAAAGTGAGTCCTGTAGCAAGGCTTAGAAGCAAAAGCTGAACAGAGCGCAGGCTTTCGGGGTTCAGGGGCACAAAATGGAGAATGAGGTGCCTTTCAAAGAAAGAGGGCATTCGAATTTCCAAAAACATAAACGAGGGAAGCTTAGCAATGTAAGACTCATGGATCACATTGCCTCCAAGTCCTGTGTCCCAATGTCAGCCTCTGGAAAGTGGGACAAGATTGTTCCATAGCATTGGTGAAGAGTAAAATAATTGTCCAGCACACACAGGGTATGTTGCAAGTAGTATAATATTTATTACTGCTGTACCATAGTTACCCTAGGCTCATGCTGCAGTATAAACTGAACCGTGTGTGTAACTGCAGAGGAAATGGCCCAGGTTGCAACAGCTATAATACACAAAAACTTTACAGCATTTCGCGTTGCACCAGGGACTGTCTCTTGCTTTGCCCACTGCTAGTATGGCTGTCTGGCCCCCAAAGCTTCCCAGCTCCCCATCAATGAGTGTAGTCACTGCCCTTGCAGATAGCAGAGAATACTATGACTTCTAACTCTGTCTCATTCTCCTTGGGCCACTGGTCTTGGGGGGGGGGGGGGGGGGGGTTCAGGGGGGGGGGGAACTCAGCCTCCTGACTGGAAGGGGTTAAGATAGGAACAAGCAACCTTGACTTGTCTGCTTACAGGAACAATGGCATATAAAATCTTGCCAGATTGTTTTCACAGAGCCAACTACAAAGTAAAATTGTGGGAGCATGGAAGAGCCTCTGAAAATTGGCAACCTCGTGACTGACTTCGCCTGGGAGAGAAAGGCAGGCATGCCAACAGCTGCATTTAGACAAGCTAGAACTGTCACCCTGCCCATGTGGACTGCAAAATAAATAAAGATTCCGTTATTGTACAGTATTTACAGATAGGAGACCTGAACTTCTCTTTGGATCAGTACTGCATATGCTCCTGAAGGCAGGGAGCAGGGGCCAGGGAATTTAAAAAAAGGAGCTCAAGGGTGTGCTTTTTATTTCCAACTCTGGGGCAGGCTGCACTTCTCCCAGATCTGGGGAGGCAGCATGTGAGCCAGGGAGCTACAGTTGATGGACACGAGCTTCTGCAGCTTGCCCAGGCAGTCTTGCAGTGTCGCCTCTGGGTGCTCTCCCAGGCGAAGGTCCATCGGGTGCTGGTGCCGCAGCATTCGATCAGCCAGTGCCAGGCAGCAGATAGCTAGCAGGGAAGGCGTGTAGGTGGTGAACGCATAATCGGCCAGGCTAAGCTCCGCCACTCCCCTGGCCAGGGTTTGTGCCTCCAGAGCTTCGGTGACTTCAGCCTGGCCGGCCTCCATGCGAGAGTGAGTGAAGTGCTCCAGGAAGAAGTTGATGGTGGGCGCGCCCAAGCTGAAGTGGAGCTTGTGAAGCACGATGCACTCGAGGTTGCACAGCTGCTGCCGGGAGAAAGCACCACCGCACAGGGCCAGGAGCTGTTTCATTCGAGGTGGGTGCACCTCTACCTGCAACAGAGTGTGCTCAAGATCTGGACTGGTGGGTTCCTAGGTCCCAAACCCATCCAGCCTAAAATCCGGGAGAAAACTGGGACTCAAAGTCTATATATATTCCTTCCACTTCCGCGATTCCATCCCTAAACCACACACACACACACACACACACACACACACACACACACACACACACACACACAGAGCTGCCAGTACACCTTCTCTATCTACAGCCTAACTTTAAAAAGTTTGTGTGTGAGAAGGAGAAAGACAGAGACCGCGCGCGCGCGTGTGTGTGTGTGTGTGTGTGTGTGTGTGTGTGTGTGTGTGTATGTGTGTGTGTGTGAAATTTTAAAAGCATCTTTTCCAGAGACAAGTGCCACAAAGCTTTGGGTGGGCGGCCAGCTACAGCCTATCTCTTTGCGGTCTGAAAGGATTATTGCTGTGAGTGGGGGAAAAATTAGGAAGTTGGGGATAGGACATGGAAAGATCTTGCATTGAGCATCTGCCCAGATGAGTCAAGCAAAACCCATTCCTAAACCATGCATGAGCGGAGGAGAGGTTAGCTGCAAACACATCCCACCCTGTCGCCTGGTGGAGGTACCTGCTTGCAAGCGATGAGCAGACAGGTGACCCCGAGCAGCTGGAAGCAGTCCGCAGCTACAGGGGTCGTGAGAAGGAAACGGTCCAGAGTATTCACAGTCAGACACAGCGACTCGAAGGAGAGGCCGAACTGACGGTGAACCTGCATGAGCCAGCTGAGCAGCTTACAACGGGATTCCGCAGTCACCTGGCCAGGAGAGAGAGGGGGGGTTGTGCTGAAGCACCTGTCCAAGACAATCCAGAGAGGTAAAGAGGAAAACGCTAAATGGCTGATAAATAGGAAACACGTGGTGGTACGGGCCTGGCTTAAACCAGGCGTTCCGGAACGCCTGGGAACGTTTGGGCTCGCGCCTGGTATTGTGCACAGTGCATTAGGGAGCATTACTATGTCTGAACCGCTCAATAAGTCAAAGGGAATAGAAGGGGTGGAGGTAATAAAGTTGTTTTTAAACAGAAGTGGCAAGCAAATTTAGGAGTTCGGGATCTAACGTAGAAGCTGTCGAACTGCATTATAATAAAACCCCTCTACACCTCCCCCGATAACAGACTTCCGATATCCACCTCTCCACCCCCAACTTTTCTCCATCTAAATAGGTCAGTAGGCCAATCCTCGAAGGTCCCTTTTGCTCTCACTGATGGCAGATAATGGGCTGCAATGACTAGGGCTCTGCAAAGGAGAGATAGCAGCCATTGGGAGAGAGAGCTAGCCTGCAAGAGGCAGAAAGAAGCGCGAAGGCCCCGGTCTGGCTCTCGCCAGGGCCTCACTTGTGGCTGGCGCGCCAGCGACTCCCGCGGGTGGAAAAGGCTCTCCTGCGCCTTTCGGAAGTCGTAGCAGCTCTGGCCGTACTCTCGGAAGGTCTGGAGATCTAGCGCTGTCAAGGGCTGGGCTGGGCCGAGTAGAGAGCTGCAGTCCCGCGCCGCAGACACTGCGGGGCTGTCGGCGCCGTCCGAGCTGGAACTGGGGGACTCGAAAAGGTCACAGACGCCCGAGTCTCCTGGGAGCGAACACGCGTTCAGCGGCCGCAGCGGCTCCTTCCTCCGGAGGCGCGGGCGTCTGCTCTTCTTCACGGGGGCGCGGAGGTTCTGATGGCTGTCCCGCCTCCCGGCTCCCGCGGCGGGGCTGACAGGGCTGACAGGGCAAGGGGTCACCATGTTACAATCGGGTAGCGGTCCTAGCGTCCACAACGCCCGGAGCGTCGGCGCGAGGGCTGCGAGGAAGATCGGGTCCGGCTGCTGGCGCAGCTCTAAGTACCAGGCCAGTGCCTTCCCTCCACCACTCCCCCCGGCCTCTCACTGGCTGAGCCCCGGCCGCGCTTTCCCCGAGGCAGAGCCACTCCCCTCGCGTGCGAGCAACGCGTGGCCCCCGCGATGGCTCAGGGGGAGGAGGCGTTGCAACTCCCGCCTCTCACCCGCCTTCAGCAGCAGGCTCCGCGCGTCTGTCGTCACCCTGGCAACTGCAGCCCGGGTCCTGGCGCCAGGTGCGCGCGCTCGTTGGAAAAGCCAGAAGATCGCTGGCCACCTGGGTGAGCCGTGGGCCGGCTGAGCGGTTCAGCTCTTCACCACCCCACCCCCACCCCCACCCCCGCCCCCGGAGAAAGGGAAAGGCTGCTCCTGGGAACCCGAACCTTGGTTAGATTGTCTGACCTGGTGTGATCTTCTTTTCTGCCAACCCCCACCCAGGTGGGTCCGCCTCTGAGCTCCGGACCAAGATCGAGCTAGGTTTTCTTCAGAGACCCAAAAAAAGGACTGGGACTTCATTTGCGACTATTTTATTCCATTCCGCTGGCCTAGGGGAGCAGAGCTTTTGGCACGTCACTAACGTTTGTTAAGTATGTGGGAGCCCGTCCAGTCAGACAGGTATTTGTGATCCAAAAACATAGGAAACTACCTCAAATGACCGTCGCACAAGTCCATTGCCCTCTGGAGACTCTGCCCCGCACTTTTCATCCCAAGCCAAACTACGCCAAGGCTGCAGCTGTTTAAGGACTTAATGTCACAGGTGGCATTTCTGGGGAAATTGCTCACAGCGTGTTCTGCTTTGGGTCATTAGCTTCTAACCCTCTGCCTTTCTAGGTTATTCTTTGCGCCCTGAGGAGGATGGAGGGGACTCAAAGGAATGCAGAGTTGGGGGAGGGGGGAAGGCGCAAGGACAAGAAAGAAAAATTGAATGTGACACCCTTTCCATTCTCTACCGGTTTACTCCAAACTCCGGTCCTTCTCTACCCTGAATCTTCAGGAGAGACTGTAACACCTTAGAAGACTTGGGGCGCACAAAGGGCTTCTATCTGACTGCCCTGGTAATCATTTCTCTAGAGGCAATAAAACCTAGATAACCCTCAGCCCGAGCTTTACAGAAGCATTCCAATGGGTGAGATGTTAAGGTGCTGTGAAATCTGCACACGTGGCCGTCCTCACTTATTCCAAAGAAAGCTGGAATTTTTTTTGTAATTTTCACGTGCAAATCCTGCCCCTAGAAACTGGCCAGAGAAGCAGGTGAGAAGAGGCTGGATTTCAGATTCTCGCCTCTGTTTCTATTCTCCGTAATTCTGAAGGAGCTCTGGTCTCCCCGTTTAAATTGCAGCACCTGCGTGAAACGGGATTGCTGAGAATCACCTGAGAGTTTTCAACTTGCGAGTGCCTGGCTTTCTCTCTCCTCTCAGGCTGTTGATTGGTAACGTTATGGGGAGATTAACTGAATCCACAGTAAGGGTGCCACATATCAGACCTCTTCCTAGAGGACTTTTCTGGATGAGGAGGAAGGATCCGGGAACTCTCTGATTCTGCCTACTGGCTCAGCGGGAAAGAGGACAAAGTACCTCACCAGTAGGGACCGACTGTTACTATTTAATGATCATGTTCAGCAACACGTGATTGGGTCTCTATTTCGTCGTCTGTAAAAGGATATTACTTGCCTTGCAAATTAAGTAAAATCGATGAGAACTCTTGAAACCCCCCCCCCCATTAAATTCTTTTACATCCGGGTCACTTTACTTCCTGATCGCAGCTCCCCCTCCTCCCCAGTTACCACCTCATATAGCCCCTTCCCCTCCCTCCTTCCCTCTCCTCTGAGAGGGGGAGGCCTCCCTCTGAGTACTAACCCATCCTGACACACCAATCACTTGCAGGACTGGGCACATGCTTTCCCATTGAGGCCAGATAAGGCAGCCCTGTTAGGGGAACAGGATCCACAAGCAGGCAACAGAGTTGGGGACGGCTCCCATTTCAGTTGTTGGGGGACCCTCATGAAGAGAAAGTCCTTTTTAAATGCAAAATAGTGGGGTCATCTTGAACCAGATCCAGAGGGGTCAAGAATGTGGTTATGCTGGGGGAAATTGAAGATGTATCAGTCCATCTGCTTGTGGTAAGGCTCTGAAGGCTCCCCACGCTGAAAATTGTTTTTCCAAGGATTTTGCTTGTACTTAGAGTCAATCCCAAGAGACACAGCCTGAGTCCAGGCTTGATGGACCTGATATTCAGTGTTGGCAGAATGCTTGCTGTGTCGCCTGCTGTGTCTAACCTGCAAGGAGCTGGTGTTCTGGTGGGATAAACAAAGAGCCATTTGTCGTTCTTAAGGACTGAAATGTGATGGGGTGATAATAGAAAATTCAATGGTTTTAGAGATGGGGGAGGGGACCAACATATCAATTTAAATTCGCATGTCAGATAAATAACAAATGCATTTATCATAAGGATGTCACAAACATTGTATGAGACATATCTGTAAGAGAAAAATGTTTATCTGAAAGCCAAATACTACCTGAAACACTATGCTACATGAAACAACAGACTATTCTTTATCTGACATTCAAATTCAACGGGGCATCCCTTTGGTGGCCTTACCTGGGCGCCATGCAACTTCACAGCAGGATCAGTGGAAAGAGTAATGAAAAATTGAAGGTAAAAACCAAGGTAGGGGAGGAAGGTAGGCAGAAGAGGAGGGCTTAGTATTCTAAGTAAAAAAAGGCTGTAGAAGGATCTGGAAGCAGTCCTGGGACATCTATAGATGTGTATAAAGGCCTGTCTAGTGAAGAATGGCCATTGCAGAGAAGGGGGAAAGAAGAAGCCAGTGGGGGGCGGGAAGTAGAAGCTAATAATTACATAAAGGGTATGTGGCAAGTACTTTATTCTCTGTGTATATTATACTCCTTCAGTCTTACAAAAACTCCACAGTTCAGCTTCTGGTGTTATAGCCATACTTATAGATGAGGCGTACAGAGGTAAAGACCAAGGTCAGAGGTAGTAAAATATACAACTGAGACTCAAGTTTAGCCTCGCATCTCCATCTATACTACACGACTTTGTGATGGCTTGTGTGTGCTCGGCCCAGGGAGTGGCACTTTTAGAGGATGTGGCCTTATTGGAGTAGGCCTGACCTTGGTGGAATAGGTGTGTCACTCTGGGTGTGGGCCATAAGACCCTCTTCCTAGCTGCCTGGAAATCAGTCTTCCACTAGCAGCCTTCAGATAAAGATATAGTACTCTCAGCTCCCCCTGCATCATGCCTACCTGGGTGCTGCCATGTTCTTGCCTTGATGATAATGGACTGAACTTCTGAACCTGTAAGCCATCCCCAGTTAAATATTGTCCTTATAAGAGTTGCCTCGGTTCATGGTGTCCGTTCACAGCAGTAAAACCCTAAGACATGCTTCAACAGAAAGCTTGCAAAAGGCTTGGTAACTACCTGAGGGACTTACATGTTACCCGAAGCTGCTAAGGAAGAGAGATGTCACTTGTTTAAAATATGACTTGGAGGCTGTGGCTGTGACTACACAGAACTTGCCTAGAATGTGTGATGCCTTGGGTCCAGCCTCTAAAACTGAAAAATAAAATAAAATAAGGACAGAAAGGGGCAAGCTAGGCACAGTGATTCATGCAAGAAATGATTTGTGAAGAATGGAGGTAGAAGAGATTCCAACTGTATTTAGGAGACAGATTAAAGGGGTCTCAGTGTTAGAGGCTTGGAAAAACTAAGGAGAATTCCGTGTCTGGCCTGTGTACCCTGGCGGGTGAGTGGGTGGTAGTTAAAACAGAGAAAACTCCAGAAGTCTGGGTGTGGTCAAACAGGCATTGCAACTTTCCAGCCAAGTCTTTTAGCTCAAACTCAAGTAGGATGCAAATATTAAAGGACACCCTATTTGTAAAAATGAGCACACATGCGTAACAGGAGGGAGCCTTTTGTTTTCAGCTGCTGTTACTTTAAAAACCTCAAGATTTGACTGAATTAATTGAATATAGACACAGCACATAGCTTCACTGTACTTCATGGAATGTACCAGAAAATAAACCCTGAAGGGAGCTTTTCTAATTTAAAGTTCCACCCTAGTCCTGAAGAGTCTTTGAGCACAGGGCAGGGTTTTCCATGTTTTAGTGCTGGCTGAAAGCTCACTTCTAGCTGATTTAACATGGGTGTAAGAGCACCATGTATCAGGCCCCTTTAGAGCTGAGGGCTGGAACTTATTCTAGGACTTCCACCTGCTGCTGCTCAGAAGCACCCCCCTTCTCTAATACTTGGGGTTCCTAGTGCTTCCTTGTATAGACAGAGCAGAAGAGCAAAGATTCATAGCCGCCTGCATCGTGGCGGCCAGCACGATAGCCTCATGGCCATTTCTCTACTCCCCGAATGGAAGCCTGTGCTCAATGTTAACAGCAATGTCTACTTTTACTAACATTCTCGCTCATTCGTCACATACTTATATCTGCTAGTGTCTGTCATCTTTTTTTTCTTTTTCAAAGAGAAATTTGATTACCTTTATTTATTTGGTGGTGCTGCTGAAGTACCACGGTGTGTGTCTGGAGGTCAGAGAACACCACTGGGGAGTTGCTTCTCCTCTTCTACCATGTGGGTCCTGAAGGCTGAAATCAGGCCACCAGGCTAGAGGCAAGGATCTTTACCCATTCAGCCATCTCATCCTCTCATTTTTCTAAGTCCAAGGAATATAGCATTGAACAAAATAGACCAAATTTCCTACTCTTACAAATTTTCATTTTGCCCAACACTCAGGAGGCAGAGGCAGTCAGATCTCTGTGAGTTCAAGGCCAGCCTGGTCTACAGAGCTACTTCTAGGACAACCAGGGCTACACAGAGAAACCCTATCTTGAAAAACAACAACAACAACAACAACAACAAAAAGTTTTAATCTTGGAGGAGTAGACAAAATGATCAAATAATATTTAAATGGGCTGGAGAGATGGCTCAGCAGTTAAGAGCACTGACTACTCTTCCAGAGGTCCTGAGTTCAATTCCCAGCAACCACATGGTGGCTCACAACCATCTGTAATGGGGACTGATGTCCTCTTCTGGTGTGTCTGAAGACAGTGACAGTGCACTCATATACATAAAATACATCTTTTAAAAAAGCAATATTTAAATATTTAATATTTTAGGTGATACAATAAGCTAAGAAGAATAAAGGGGGAAGAGGGACAGTAGAGCCTGTGGAATAGAGGAGTCTTCAATTGTCATAAAAATACTCACTGAACAAATGCCATCAAAGCACAGACCTGACCTGAGAGAGTTGGGAATGAAGCAGGTGCATAGTTTGGGGTAGAGGTCACTGTAAGCAAAGGCCAGGAGACAAGCACTGGTCTGGAGTAGAATAGGAGGGAAAGATGGGAGGTGCAAACAGAGAGGTTCTGACAAGGGGCTGTGTAGTGGTTTGAATGTGTTTGGCCCAGGGAGTGGCACTACTTGGAGGTGTGACCTTATTGGAGTAGGTGTGTCACTGTGTGCGTGGGCTTTAAGACTCTCACCCTAGCTGCCTGGAAGTCAGTCTTCCACTAGCAGCCTTCAAATGAAGATGTAGGGTTCTCAGCTCTGCCTGCACTATGTCTGCCTAGATGCTGCCACGTTTCTGCCTTGATGATAATGGACTGAACCTCTGAACCTGTAAGCCAGCCCCAATTAAATGTTGTCCTTTATAAACTTGTCTTGGTCATGGTGTCTGTTCACAGCAGTTAAACCCTAACTAAGACAGAAATCAAGGTTTTTAAAATAAAGTATCACAAATTTGAATTTTTTTTTATAAATAACTGTGGTTTCTAGAAACTTTGAAATTACATATATGGAGGTCAGTGAGATGGCTCAACAGAAAAAGATGCTGCCTTGAAGTCTGAGTTCAGCCTGGTACCCATATGAAGATGGAAGGAGAGAGCTATCTACACAAAATTGTTCTTCACCATTCACATGCACATGCCACGGCATATGACTATCCCCACACACATACACATCATATGCATACAATAAATTAAACTACATTTGTGACTCATTTCATATGTCTCTATATAGCATTGTTTCTAACGTTAAAACCAGGCCAAGAATACATACAGATGGTGGAAAGGGCACAGAAAGAAATAGAACCCACTGAAGAGGCTGGGGCCAGGGGGTGGTGGTGGACATTTAATCCCATCACTCAGAGGAAGAGGCAGGTAGATTTCTGTGAGTTCAAGGCCAGCCTGGTCTACAGAGGGAGTTCCAGGACAACCAGGACTACACAGAAAAACAGTCTCAAAAAACCAAAGTACCTAAGACAGACAAACAGACAATCCGGGTGAAAGAGATGGAATCTTAGACCAGCATGAGACTTGGAGAAGCAGTGAGAACTGGAGAGAGTCCAGATATATTTTGGCTATGCCAACAGGTTTTGTGTAAACCTGTAGTCTTGTGACCAAAGGACCAACCATCCCAGTTTTCTGGCCTGAGAAACAGAACCCACTGCCATTAGCTGAGATGAGGCAGGCTCAGCAGGGAAGTTTATATGAAGATAAGGATTTTTTTTTTTAAAGGAACTACTTATTTTATGTGTATGAGTACATTGCTGCTGTCTTCAGACTCACCAGAAGAGGGCATCAGATCCCATTCAGATGAGGATCTGATGCCCTCATTCAGATGGTTGTGAGCCACCATGTGGTTGCTGGGAATTGAACTCAGGATCTCTGGAAGAGCAGTCAGTGCTCTTAACCACTGAGCCATCTCTCCAGCCCAAAGATAAAGATTTTGTGTGTGCCTGTCTAGTGAGGCCTATCTGTCAAGAACACGCATGGGGAAGATGAACTGGTATTTGGAAGTTGGGGTCTCAAGAGTGAGGTTGTCTTGGGAAGAGAATTTGTGTGTCAATGAATGAAGGTAAACAGCACCATCAATGTGGGACAGCAGATTCTGTGTCTGAGTCTCTGGATACAGTTGTGATGAGACATGCAAGATAACATGGCTACATAGTCTATGCTTTGTTGCTCTCTCTTCCTTCTGAAAATTTCTACCCTGGACCCTTACTGAGAAATAGGTGTCACATGCTCCTCAATATTTGTAGTATCAATTTGTTTGTTAATGTCTCTGGAACTGGGACCCCGTTTCTTAACCACCATGGAATAAAGCTGGATTTCAACAGCAAGAGAAACAACAGAAAACTTACAAACTCATGGAAACTGAGCAACTTTCTACTGAATGACCACAGTAGAAAGAAAGAAATTAGACTTCCTAGAATTCAATGAAAACTGAATGCACAAGATACCCAAACTTCTGGGACAAAAGGAAAGCAGTGGTAAGAGGAGAATTCATAGCACTAAGCACCTTCATAAGAAATTAGAGAGAGCTCATATTAGCAACTAACAACACACCTGAAAGCTCTAGAACAAAAAGAAGCAAACACCCACAAGAGGAGTAAACAGGAGGAAATAATCAAAGTCAGGGCTGAAATCAATAAAATAGAAACAAAGAGAATGATACAAAGAATCAGTGAAACAAAGAGTTGTTTCCTTGAGAAAAATCAACAAGATAGAAAAACCCCATAGTCCTAACTAAAAGTCAGAGAGAGAAAATCCAAATTAACAACATCAGAGACCAAAAAGGAGAAAGAACAGCAGACACAGAAAATCCAAAGAATCATTAGCTCATACTTCAAAACCCTGTACTCTACAAAATTGGAAAATCTAAAAAAGATGAACAAATTTCTTGATCAATATCAGGAGCCACCTATGACAGGCTAAGGCTAGCAGGTGACCTTCCGGGAGGTGGCCCACCTCTTTGCATGGCCTAAAATGAATGAGCTCTGAGAGGCAGGATCCTACCAGGCTTCCTCCCAGGACTGCTTCTTCAGCTGATAGGCCTTTCCTGTCACTATTACATAACCAAAGGATTTCTGGGCATTAGTCCACCCTATTGAGCAGATTTTTTGCAGATCAACATAAAGGTGAACTTTCGTGAATTAACACTGTTTTGATTAATTAGTGAATTTATAGAATTCCTGATTTAATTCAAATAATATTAGGAAGAAAGTTTTAAGAGATGGCTTTAGTTGTTTTGCTAGAAAGATGTAATAAAATTAGAATCAAGAATAAGCTGCAAAATAAGAAATACAATGAACTTTTGTAGTTACATTACAAAGAGAAATAGGCTTGGGACAAATTTGTGTTCAAGGAAATACATTCAGGTACAAGGATGAAGCCACAGGTGTGCACAATGATAAGCCAAGGCCATGTGAAAACTGTTGCTTTGAACTTATATATAGTGAGCCTGCAGTATGCAACACTGCTTTGAACTTGCTATGATACCTTTCTGAAACTCCTCATTTTGTGTAACATTTAATCTGTGAAGTAATTTTCTGAAGAACTTTTGTCTAAGAAGGTATAAAAAGGCCTGGAAAAAGAAATAAAGTGGTGGCTTGGGGGGCTCTGCTTCATCTATCCACCCATCCATCCATCCAGTAATCCAAATGTATGGGCACGGCCATTTTCCATTTCAGCTGGTGTGTATGTGTCCATATGAGTGATATCTTTCCTTTCCTTTTTCTCTCTGGTTCAAAAAGAGTTAAGCTCCCTGGCCTAGCTAGAGCTTCCGGCTGACTTGCCAGAGAAAGGAGCGTTAGCAATAAATCCATTTATCTAATTGCCCCACTGCTAAACAACATGTGTTAATTGACAGATATTAGTGCTTATGAAAGCACAATAAAGAGCTGATCAAGAGTTAAGTTTCCCCAGTGCTTAATGAAGCACAAAACAGTAAGTTAAATTTTCTTAGCACAGAAAAATAAGAAAGATTAAGTCTCCCTGGCGCTTATTTAAGCGTAAAGAGTTAAAGCAAAAAGAGTTATAAAGTCTAATAGAGCACAGAAAGTTAAAGAGAAGCCCCCATATTTTAGCCACAGATCGAACAAGAAAGTTATATTTCCAGAAGCCATCAGCTTCTAGCATCTAGAAAGCATTAAAAGGCCAGAGATTATCAGTCTTTTGGCCTTCGTCCAACATTGTGCCCCACTTCAGCTCCAAACCCCAAATGGCTGGGCAGGCCCATGGCAGAGAGATACCACTTATCCAAGTTAAATCGAGATCAGTTAAACAATTTAAATAGACCTATAACTCCTAAGGAAATAGAAGCTGTACTGGCTGGTTTTGTGTGTCAACATGACACAAGCTGGAGTTATCTATCACAAAGAAGTCTCCCTTGAGGAAATGCCTCCATGAGATCCAGCTATAAGGCATTTTCTCAATTAGTGATCAAGGGTGGGAGGGCCCATTGCAGGTGGTGCCATCTCTGGGCTAGTAGTCCTGGGTTCTTTAAGAAAGCAAGCTGAACAAGCCAGGAGAAGTAAGCCAGTAAGTAACATCTCTCCATGGCCTCTGCATCAGCTCCTGCTTCCTGCCTTGTGTGAGTTCCAGTCCTGACTTTCTTTGCTGATGAACAGCAAAGTGAATGTGTGAGCTGAATAAACCCTTTCCTCCCCAACTTGCTTCTTGGTCATGATGTTTGTGCAGGAATAGAAGCCCTAAGACAGAAGCGATCACAAAATGTCTTCCAACCAACAAAAGACCAGTGCCAGATGATTTTAGCACAAAATTCTACCAGACTTTCAAAGAAGAGCTAATAACAATACTCCTCAAGTTATTCCTCAAAAATAGAAACAGAAGGAACATCGTCAAATTCATTTTATGAGACCAGTCACCCTGATACCCAAACCACACACAGACTCAACAAAGCAAGATTACAAACCAATCTCCCTTGTGAACATTGATGCAATAAAAATACTTGCAGGCACATTTTGTAAAGGGAACAGGGGAATATTTGATTAATAAGAAGGAGCCAAAGATTTGGGGGATTTTCCCCTCCAGTTTGGGACTTCAGCTTAGGACAATGTTCCACCCTCCTCTTAGCCCAGATTAAAGAGTGGGAACATGGCATTTGTTATACCTTCTTTCGGCAAACAAAGCCAGTGAATTGCCACCAACCTTAGACAACTTTCCTGGGCCCTTAGGAAATCTTTAAGCTCAGTTTGATGTCACTGAAAATTATATTTACTTATGACTCTTTTCTTCTACAGTGCTTAAGCTCCAAATCTGAGTGATATTAAAGTACTTAAAGTCAGACAGGTTTTGCTGGTATTTGGTAAACAAAGGGCAGGGTTTGGGGGTTGTTTTTGTTTGTTTGTTTATTGTTTTTTTTCTTCAGCCCATTTTCTAAATTCAGACATTTGACTGCCACAAGGCTCTCTGGTACTGACTTCCTGGTGTCTTGCCAATCCCCAGTTCAGAAAGAGTTCAGTACACACTCCTCAAGTGCACAGCTTTGCTTCATGGATAGATATGTTCTCTCTCCCACCCACCTGTGGCGATCTGTTGGGCACAGGCAGTACAGAACAATGACTCAAAGCTCTTGCTTCTAAGTTGAAGGGTTTGGGTACAAGCTGAAGCCACCAGCTCTGACCCTTTGACAAATTACAGAGCCTCACAATCTTCAGCTTCCTTAGTGGTTGACAGAGGGTGGACTTCAGAACCCCTGAGACTGTTGACGATTAAATAGGATGTCCTCTGCTTCCAGAGTGTGCACCCAGGTCAATGTCAGCCACAGTTATGTGAGTGTCTAGCTAAGGTATAATGTCTGTGTCTTTTTGCCACTAAGGATGTATCATGGTAAATAACATCAATCGGGAGTTTTTACCCCAGCTTAGATCATTTAGTTCCCAGATAAAAGACACAATCTTTATATTTATAATAAGCCTTAATACCATTAGAGGTGGGGAGATATCGACCCTCTAAGTTATTTTGTCTGCTTCCTTGTCAATAACTTCAAGATATGACTTGCCATGTTCCTCCTGGGCCGCTCTTAGTCCCTGGCTGGCCCGCCCTCATGGTCAGTTCTCACCATCCCTTACCCCATGGTGTCTTTCTCTCTCTCCACCTTCTCTCTCTTCTCCCTCATGGTCCTTCCTCAGACTTCAAGCCCAGGAACTGAAACTGTGCCTACCTCTAGGCTGTAGGCATCTTTATTCAACCAATAGGTATATTTTTTTGTTTTGTTTTGGTTTTGTTTGGTCTTGGTTTTTTCGAGACAGGGTTTCTCTGTGTAGCCCTGGCTGTCCTGGAACTCACTCTGTAGACCAGGCTGGCCTCGAACTCAGAAATCCACCTGCCTCTGCCTCCCAAGTGCTGGGATTAAAGGCGTGCGCCACCAACACCCTGCTCAACCAATAGTTTTAAATTAAGGAGTAAAGTAACATAACATCACTTGGTGTACAAGGATTTACTTGTCTCTGGGGGTCAACCAGACCTTGGGGGCCAGTATTTAGCATCGTAATATATTACAACAGACTAAACCTCAACAAGGATAGCAGAGAAAAATACTTTTTCTTTTTTTCAGTTTGTGTGGGGGGGAGGGGTATGTTCTGGTAATGTCTAAGCTTGGTTGTCACCTGTGAGCACTTTTCTTGATTGGACTATTTGAGGTTGAAGACCCACCCTGAATCTGGCTGACCTCTTCTGGTGTCAACCCACGTAAACAGACATGGAAGAAGGAATGGATTGTTCTTTGCCTGCTTGCTCTCACCGTCTCTGGCAAGTTCATCAGGATCCTGTTGTTCCTGAACCATTGTTAGACCTGCTTCTTCAGGATTCCAGCCTAGACAGCCAGCAGTTCTCTAGGACTTTCCTGCAACTCCAGCAGCAGAGACATCCAGCCTTGTGAACTGAACAACTACCAGCAGGAGACAGTCATCATTGGACAACTCAGACCACAGCCTGGAAGCCACTCTGACAAATCCCTTTATATACAAAAACATGTACATGGATAAGTAAATTAAATATGATATATTTTAAATCCATATATATATATGTATGTATACATATATATGTATGTATAAATATATGTATGTGGATGTATATATGTATTTATATATGTATATATGTATGTACATATATATATATTCCCCCCATCAGTTCTGTTCCTTTAGAGAACATGGACAAATACAAAATGACATGAGTGTAGAACCTTAAACCTGTCCCTATGGACATACTTCCTCCAGAAATAAAGCCATACCTACTAATCTTCCCCAAGCAGCCACCAACTGAGGAACAAGTATTCAAATGCAGTGTCATTTAAACCAACACATTGTTCTTCCAAAGGACCTTCGTTCAGCTTCCAGCACCCATGTCTGACAGCTCACAACTACCTGCAACTTAGGTTTCAGGAGATGAAGTATCCTCTTATGACCTCCATGTGTGCAGGTTCTCTCTGTCTCTGTCTCTGTCTCTGTCTCTGTCTCTGTCTCTGTGTCACACACACACATACACACACATATATGCACATGCACACATGTGCACATGCATACACATATCTTTTAAGAATTGTTAAAAGAGAGCTGGGCAGTGGTGGCACATGCCTTTAATCCCAGCACCAGGGAGGCAGAGGCAGGTAGATTTCTGAGTTTGAGGCCTGGTCTACAGACAGGACAGCCAGGGCTACACAGAGAAACCCTGTCTCAAAAAACTAATCTCCCTGAGAGATTGTGGCACATACCTTTAAACCCAGCACTTAGGAGGCAGAGGCAGGGGGATCTCTGAGTTGGAGGCCAGCCTGGAGTACAGAGCAAGTTTCAAGACAGCTAGGGATATACAGATTAAATCATGTCTCAAAAAAACAAAACAAAAAAGGTGAAAACAATAACAAACAAACAAAAAAACAAAAAGAAAGAAAGAAAAGAAGAGAGAGAGATAGAGGAAGAAAGAAAGAGAAAGAAAGAGAGAAAGAAAGAAAGAAAGGAAGAAAGAAAGAAAGAAAGAAAGAAAGAAAGAAAGAAAGAAAGAAAGAGGAAGGAAGGAAGGAAGGAAGGAAGGAAGGAAGGAAGGAAGGAAGAAAGGAAGGAAGGGAGGAAGGAAGAAGTATGTCTGATCCCTATAGGGAGAGAGGAGCTCTCATGACTCCTTAATAGCCTTTGAAAGCCCCACCACTGAAAAATGACCACACTGGGCATTTGGGAGGAGACAAATGTGAATCATAACAAATAAAGAGCATGGAGTCGTGTTCGGGTTTGAGACTAGCTCTGCTTTTGTTTCAGCGTTCAGGGGTTCAGCTCTGTCCAGCCGTCATGAAGCTTATGTAGAGTGGTCACACAAAGGCAGACAAGCTATGAGGACTATGGCACGAGGTGCCATGGGATGGACTGCAGTATTCACTGCTCAGGAGCAGCGGAGTGGAAAGTTAGCACTTGCACTAGACTTCTAGTGGACAGCAACTAGGTGGGCCACTGTGGGAACAGTACCCGTCAGACAGCTGCACAGTGCAAAGGTCTTGGGGCCTGAGGAGGCCCTGCGAATGGAGGAACAACAGAGAGAGGTAACTGTGGTTGGAGCAGGAATGAGGTAGGACTGGAGGCAGCAGGCAGAGCTAGAGAGGCAGTGGAGTCAGCTCATAGAGGATAGCATTTTCATTATCAGCGTTGCCTGTGCCTTTCACCTTATGAGGCTGTAGCCTTTAATCGCTGTCTCTGCCAGGTGAGCTAGGCATAGGTGCTGCTTTATTTTTTAGGTGCGAGAACAAGATCAGCTAGACTCAAAAGTTAACTTTCAATAGGTGCTAAGTGTGATATGCAGGACTCAAATTCAAGTCCATGATTGTAGCGCGTTGTTTGCCTTCTGTGCTATTCTATACCTTTACCCTTTCAAGACAAGGTTTTTCTGTGTAGCCCTGGTTGTCTCAGAACTTCCTCTGTAGACCAAGTTGGCCTTGAACTCATAGGTTTGCCTGACTCTGCCTCCTGAATGCTGAGATTAAAGTGCACCACCACTGCCCAGCTCCATCCTTCATCCCTAAATGTCAAAGGAAAGGTGAAGGAACGTCCCAGCCTGTCCTTTAACCAATGCCATGAGAGGAGAGCCATGTGAAGGAGAGGGAATGCTCCGAGGATGAAGAGCCCAAAGAGCTGGCTGTCTTTTCTTATGATCAACCTTCCAGAAGCTATGGTGTATAAGACAAATAGGATTCCTTAACCCAAGATGTTCCAAGAGGTAAAAGCTAATGGAGAACCAGGAGCGATATGAAAATGAACAAGGCTTTGAGGTCGGAGGAAACACGAAGTTATTTGGAGAAGGCTGGTCACAGTCTGCCCTTGACCATGAAGCAGCCACTTCTTTGGAGGAGGTTATCCCCCTCTGAGAGTGCTGGAGCTGGACAGGTAAGTTTACCTTGGCCAAGGCGTGAGATTTTTGTCAATTGGGCACAGCTGGCTTCAGAAGGTAGGGTAGCATTGTCTTTGTTCTTGAGGCTTGACTGACAGCCTGTTGGGGATAGATTTTGTCTGTACACCTTTCCTCAGGAGAAGCAGCTCTAAGACAAAGAATTTAGGAAAGCCTATAAAACATCTGTTACTAGCATGTATTTGGATCTGGCTGCCCTAGTTGTCCTTTTGTGGTTTTCTAACATGTAAAGAGCGCCTCGTAAGGACCAAGCACTACTCTGTCTCCTACAGTAGAATAGAAATACAATTGCCCTGATCACATAGAGGAGAAGTGGAGATGTTGACAGCAAAGTGCAATCAAATCACAGAGTGTAGATCAAAACAGAGCAGCTGTTGAGAGCCACTTCATCCTAATCTTTGGAGAACTAACCCCTCGGGAGGTAACAGGGTCCAGCCTCTACAAATATTAGGACTTGATGGAGGGGCTGGGTTTTTATCTCATGTAGCATGTCTGGGAGTTGACCCCAGTCATCCAGGAACATGCTTCCTGGTGTCTTTGGAGACTGAGGAATTCTGTTTTACTCCATATTCTCACCATCATTTGTATAGTAAGACCATTACTTTTTTGGTTCTGCATCTACTTGCAGGAACACACTTTCCCCATGGGTTAACAATTTAAGCAAGAAAGACTTTATTTAATTCAGAGTTTAAGTTCTTCATGTTGGGGTGGTATGGTGACAGAAGCATGGATCCAGGAAGGGAGCAGAGAGAGGGATGAAGAACACTGTTCAGTGCCCTTGCTTCCTTTTTATTCAGTCCAGGATCCCAGCTGTGGGACAGTGGACCATGCCAGGAAACTTGGTAAGGTAGAGTGGGTCTGAGACCCCCAGGTACCCACCCATCAGAGACTGTAGGCTCCTTCCTGCTCCCTGCCAGGTTCCTGGCCTGGAACATGTGGCTACACTTCACACATAAGGAACCGAGAGTTGTGGTTATGTAGCCTGAGGACAGAGTTCTCCATGCTAATGAGGTATCTAGAGACCCTGAGGTTTTAGCCAATAAGCTTCCTTTCCTGGACGTTCCTCCCAGCAAAAGGTATTTAATCTCTGGTCCACCCTGAGGAGTTGGTATGCATCCATTTTCCACAATGAATAGTCAGTGAACAAACAGTATGGATAAACAAGGACTGTCTCCTCCATCAAAACCACTGTGGGAGCATGGAGGCCTTTGCCTACAGAGCGGAGCCTAAGTCTCCCATAGAAGGCCCCTCTGCCCCTCCAGACAACTGCCACCAACTAAGGACAACCACAGATGAGCTAAGCCAGAGCTCCCATTTCCCCTCAGCCCTTGGCCCCTGACTCTGTGCCCAACTCCTCATGGCTCAGCGATGCCTGGATATTCAGGAGTCTGGGAGCACCGGGTACTGACCTCATTGCAGGTCCATGGACCCCCATCCTTCTTTACTCCTCTGTGCAGCAACCTGAAAGCGACTGGGTGCCCTTGGGGTCAGGGAACCCCAACTTAGGCCCCCCATATCTTATACCTCGTCTCCGCCTTACCCCCAACCCCCCCCCCACTCAGTTTTTCCACACTTCCCTAGAGCTCAGCACCACAGCAGCGACAGTACAGAGAGACAAGTACAGTCAAGTAGTCTCCTGGTTTCTCCTCCCCAGCAGCATGTCCCACACCCCAACAGTGGGGCGAAACACGGACCCATCCCAGCCCATGAATTGTGCTGCCCACCTCAGGGTGGGCCTCTCCACCTCAGTTTACCCAGTCATGAAACCCTTCACAGACATGCTCAATGGTGATTCTAAATGGCATCAATTTGGCAAGGTCAATCATTAAAACACACGTGAGTCATCTACAGATTCTCTGAGGTCTAGGCATAGTGCTTGCTCAGGCTTTATATCAGGTCAGTTTCTAGTCCATGGACCCAACTGGCACCTATAATGTAATTAATGTGTAGAACACAAGCTTAAGAGAAAGTTGTGAAAATGATTTCTAGCAACATAACATACTAAGGTATTATTTTGTCTAATGATGTGCATTCATCCTAATACATCTGAGCATCCCCTCTCCCTAAAAAGTCCATGTGGTAACATGCTGGCTCTGGATGGCAATCATGGTGGTCACTATCTTCATCTGTCAGTGAATCAGTTGGTCTTCAACATCTGCTCTGAGCTTGGCTCAGTTGTTTCTTATTAATAGTATTTATTATGTATTCTAATTCTAAGAGTAGTGCCTGTTTATGGGTATAGAATTTGAAAAAGAGGTTTATAATGTATAGACTTTTAATACTACAATTTTATAGTAAGAAGTCTGGCCTTTTAGTATATAGTCTCTACTTAGCTGTAGAATATGTCTTATAGGGCTTTGAGGATGTTTGAAGTAACAGACACCACCAAACCTATATGTCCTTTTTCCTATACCCAGCTACCCATGACAAGGTTAAGACTCTGCCTTCTCACTCAAAGGATTTGAATTGCTAATGTCATTTATCTTGTGCCTTGGGGCCATTATTAAGAAAAACTAGGGTTAATTGAGCATAAGCACTGTGATACCATGACAGCCAGTCTAGTAACATAGAAAGCTACTAAGTAACTCCGTGGCAGGTAACACCTCTAGTGTGGATACACTGGACAAAGAATAACTAACAATTCAGAGGGGATGAGCAGGATAGCATGAGATTTCGTAATGAGCTTACTCACAATGCTATGCAATTTACAAGTTGTGAATTATCTATCACTGGAATTTTTATTTCATATTTTGCATGAAGGTGGATCTCGGGTTACTGAAGCTGTGGAATATTAAGATTTCTAATCCATAAAATTAGATGATATATTAGTCACTTTTCTGTTGCTATGATGAAATACCATGATCAAGGAAAGTTAAAGGTTCCAAAGGGAGAGTCCATCATGGTGTGAGACGCAGGGCAGCAGGAGCATGGAGCTGGGAGGTCACATCTCCAACCACAAAAATGAAGCAAAGGGAGTGTCCTGGGAGAGGGCTTATGAACTCTTAGCGATGTACCTCTTAAAAGGAACTTAACATCCCAAAACAGTGTCACCTCTAGGCCAAGTGATCAAATACATAAGCCTATGGAGGATACTTCTCATTCAAATGTCCATACTCTGCTGCTACTTGGCCCTCATAGGCTCATGGCCATATCATAACGAAAAATGTATTTTGTTGGAGCATATTTTGGGAAGGTATGTCTCTGTATATTTAACTGTTAGTTTCGTATTGGCAGAGAGCTAAATACTGGCAGAATCTTGGTATATTGTATTTCTATGGACCACATCTGGCCTCATTGTAAACATTTGTTCTTCCTCACTTGTCTAAGGCAAGCTAGAATTGTGTTTGGTTAGCTGTAGTAAAGATCCAGCCAATAGCTGGGCAGGAAGTGGAGGGTGGGGATCTTCTGGGCAGAGAGAGGGACACTGGAATCAGAATCCTATGCTGGGATTCAGCCAGTGGACATGGAGATGAATGAATGGACTGTGCTCTAGAGCAGAGCAGAAAGGTAGACCTAACCATGTGGTGGAAGGTAGTGTCAGGATTAGCCTGGTTAAGTTTAGAGTAGACAGGAGACTGCCCAAGCAAAAGGCCTAACCTTTAAAATATGAATAAGCCTCTGTGTCATTACTTATCATTGTCTGAGGTAATCCTGCTGTAGCATTTAGTCCAACTGTAAGAGTCCCCATAAGTCTTTAAAAATCTCAACAGCATTCAAATGTCCAAAGTCTTTTCTGAGATTCAAGGCAATCTCTTAACTGTGACCAGCCAAAAATCAAAAAAGCAAATTACTTGCAACATACAATGATGGCATAGGAGATAAATTCCCTATCTTTAAAAGGAAAAAACAGAGGCACAATGAAGCAATATTGGACCCAGCAGGGCAGATACCAAACCCTGAAACCACATGTCTAGTGTTTGGGACATTAGTTTCACAGGGTTTATGTGGCTCTGCCCCTCCAGCTTGGCTGCCTGCCCCATTATCTTTCTCTTGGACTGGCTTCATTCTCTGGAGACAGCTTGCATTGATAGATATCTCATGGTCCTGAATTCTCCAACACCTTTGTCCTCACAAAGGGCCTCTGGCAGTGATCAGCACTACCACACTTTGGCTTTGGCGGCTCTCTGAAACTACAGGGGAAGAATCCACAATCCCCTCACCGTTGAGTCTTTCATGCTTCCAAAGCCAGTTCCAAGTGGAAGACACTATCAAGTTTGGCTGCCAGCGCAAGATGGACCCTCACGCCTTTGAGTCACATCTGCAACGGCCTTTGTATGCTGCTGTATTCCTGAAGCAGAGAACTCCCTAAGCTGTTGGGAGCTTCATTAGCTAGAAGCTTGCCCTGAGGGCGTCTTTCCCATTGGTCCAGTGAAGAGCGGGAGGCCTCTCCTTAACTCCTCTATGCTAGTCTCCTTAAGTACAGCCCTCTTTCACCACAGGCCTTGGCTGTAATGTTAAGCTTCCTCAGGCTCTTCCCTCTCTAAACTGGACACTTTGTATTCTTTCCACCCTACTTGTTCTTCTTCACTGTAGATCTACACAAAAGTTATCAGTAATAACCATGCCAGGAACTCAACCTTATGCTCTTTTGAAATTTCTAATCCAAAATTCCAAAGCCTTCCTTGCTCCTCCAAAAAGCCCCCATCAGGTTCTTCAGAGCAGCCACCCCACCATCCTGATGCCAACTCCTATATTAGTTACTTTTTGCTACTGTGATAAAGTACCACGACCAAGGTTACATATACTAAGACTTTATTTTGGCTTATGGTTCCAGAGAAAGTGTGTAACAACATGGGGGAGGGGGAGGTAGGGCAGCAGGAATAGGAAGCTGAGAGATCACACTTCAACCACAAACTACTGTGTTGATTTGAAGTAGCCAGAGTAATCCTGGTCTTTTCTGTAACCTTACATGAGCAGTTTGATTATTTCACCATTTTGTATCATGTAGTTACTAGGGGCTTTTCACACATAGATTTTATCAGGTTGATGTAATCCTTTGTTTTCAAGTATGAGCATTTTACAATTGGGTTATTATTTCTACCTTTTTCTTACTGATGTGATATTTTGTGTATTTTTGATGCAATTTCCTTACCTGAGATACTGTTTGTATTTTCTTCTGTCTTGTGGGTTGTTTCTTCCTTTCTTGATTATCCTTTGAGGGATGAAAGCTTTCTTTTTTTTTTTTTTTTTTTTTTTTTAGTTTTTCGAGACAGGGTTTCTCTGTGTAACCCTGGCTGTCCTGGAACTCACTCTGTAGACCAGGCTGGACTTGAACTCAGATATCCACCTGCCTCTGCCTCCCAAGTGCTGGGATTAAAGGTGTGTGCCACCACTGCATGGCTTATTCTTTTTTTTTTTTTTTTAAATTGAGGTATACTTAATAATTTTAAACATCCAAGGTCTGCAATGTGATGATGCATGAATATGCCATGTATCCTAATTAACACATCCTTTACTATGCAACTGCTATTGTGTGTTTGAGAAGTTAGAATATTTAAGATGTATTTAACCTTAGACTCTTTAAGGTCTGTTTTACTTTAAAATTTCAAGTAAAACCTTCAGGATGATTGACTAGTCACAATGATTGTTTCAATCTGAAATGTGCCCAAAGGCTAGTGTGTTAAAGACTTGGTCCTCAGCTTGGTGCTGCTGGAAAGTGATAGAAACACTTCAGAAATGAGGGCAAGATTGTTGAATGGAGAAGGCACTCTTAAAGGGATCGAAGACACAGGACTGTGCCTTTCTTTTGGTTACACACACTCCTACCATTATGTACTGCCACAGGCATGAAGCAATGGAGCTGGCTGGTAATGGTCTGAAACCTTCAAAACTGTGAGGCGGAGGAAACGTCCTCCTTTTAAATCACCTCTGCTCTTTGTTTTGCTGCACTATCACTATTGCATACGTTATGCGTATGTACAAAGGTAGTGTGCCTTTGTAGGTCAGAGGAGAACTTTGCCGAGTCAGCTCTCTCCTGCTACCTTTATGAGTTCTGGGATTGAACCAAGCTCATCAGGCTTGGTAGAAAAGCACTTCTACTCTCTCAGCTATTTTGCTGGCCCTAGTTTTGTTTTTTGGAATGGGTCTTGCCATGTTGTTAGGACATCTGTTTGATCCCTGGGACCCACATGGTGGAAAGGGAGGGCTCTGACTTCCACAAGAGCACCATGGAATGGACCCCTGCTACCCACAAGATAATTAAGTATAAAAAAAAATGATAGTGTGGAGCTCTACAGCATTTCAACCTCAATGATATCTCTCCTCTTCCCTTTGGTGATTACCTAACTCTCTCTATATTTGTCATCTGAAGTCAAAGACTGATAACCCTAGTTCAAATGTGATGTAGCGCTTCCCTTATCAGACAGAAAATGACTATGTTTCAGAGATTGAAAGTTTGGTACTGTGTGGCTGCCACTTAGTTACTACCGTGTTTGTTCTCTGATGAGTTGTTTCCTGGCTGCTTTTTTTCTCATTTATAAAATGGTGCCGTTAACACCCACCTACCTCATAGGTTGTTGTGATATGCACATGAATTCAGGCAACATTTGGGACACTCTCCTGACACACAAACTCCAAGCACTACATGCAGACGAGGACTCCTTTGCTTCTGTGTGTCCCATGTCCCACGTTGCCTAGCTCTTTATGCTGAGTTGCTTAGTGGTACAAAACAGAGACTCCAGGCTACAGTTACACTGGATTCTTTGTTCTTAAGTCCTTTGCCCTAAAACTAGAGACTGCTACCAAGGACTATGCTTACTTCCCTCTGCACATAAGGTGAAAGTTAGTGTCCTTACTCATTCACAAATGAATGCTAAAACTATGCCTGTTGTAAGACTCAAGCAATCATGTTAGGTTCCTATCTTCATCATTTATTTCAATAAGAGTTCTATTTTTAATCTAAAGAGAAATGTACTTGAAGTTCATCAATTTGTTTTTGGGAAGTGAGAAAAATCCCTCTAAGTAATGCAAATAGAGTTTCAAAGATAAGTGAGAAGGAAACAGTGAAAACACTGCCATCCCAAGGCACAAATGCACACTAACAGCCTTCAATGGCTCAAAGGAAGTGGACCATTGCCAAACTGATGACCTGTTCAATCCCTAGACCCACTGTTATTGAAGGAGAGAAAAAAGCAGTCCTTGACCTTTATATCCATTCTGTGGTTCGTGTATTTGCACAATCCCCTCACCCCACAAATTTAAAACACAAAGTTTCAAATGTAGACAGCATGTAAGGTAGCTAGCGAGCTTAAGGTAGAGAGCAACACTAATCATTCTAGCCTACCCGCCAGTAGCACGTCCTGTTTTCTGAACATTACTGATCTAAGCAGCATCTATAGCCAGGGCCTGGTTTAGGCTGGCATTTTGGATTCAAACATTAAGCTTCAGAGGTTGCTTTTTGTTGTTGTTTTTCAAGACAGAGTCTCACTATGTAGCTCTGGCTGTCCTGGAACTCACTATGTGGACCAGGCTATCCTTGAGCTTACAGAGATCTGCCGGCCACTGTCTCCCAAGCATGCCTGGCCCAACGTTTTCTTTTTCATGATATCAAATAATAACTGTTTTTGGAGATTACCTTCTTATCAGGTAATAGGATATCAACTTGACACAAGCTAGAGTTGTCTGAGTAAAGGGAACCACAATTGAGAAAAGATTGGCGTGGAGAGAAGCTTGTGGAGCATTTTCTTAATTAGTGATCAATGTGGAAGGGACAGCGCACTGTGGGTGGTGCCACTCCTGGGCAGGAAGGGACAGCACACTGTGGGTGGTGCCGCTCCTGGGCAGGAAGGGACAGCACATTGTGGGTGGTGCCACTCCTGGGCAGGTGGCCCTGGGTGCTATAAGAAAGCAGGCTGAGTAAGCCTTAGGGAGCAAGCCAGTAAACAGCACCTCATCCATGGCCTCTGCATCAGCTCCTGCTTCCATGTAGGAGGAGCCCGCCAAGACTTCCCTCTGTGATGTAGTGTCCTGTGGAAGTGTAAGCTGAATAAACCCTTTCCTCCTCCAGTTGCTTTTTCTTATGGTGTTTTTTCATAGCAACAGAAACCCTAATTAAGAAATAGGACAAAACTCTAAATTTATCCTCCAAATATGAAGGCGTGTTATTGGATGAGACAATACACAAGATACACAGGATGAGACAATTACACAGGAAATCAAAGTAGTGAGTTTCAGACAGCAGACACTGGTCTGGGCCTAGTGACACAAAGATGGACAAAATATGATTGATACCAAAGAATTTATTGTAAATGTCATGGCAAATACATTAAGCAACATCAAATTACAAAGGAGCTAGAAAAGTCCATGTTGAAAGAATGTGCTTTCTCCCTCCCCACCATCTTCAGGTCAATGGCTAGTACCAACATTTTAGGTAATGAAATACTTAACAGGATAGCAGACCTTCACATAATTTCAGGATTGTATCTTTATCTTAATTTTAGAAGCAGATAACCGTGGATTCCAGTATCAATTATTCTCTGTTTTTATCAATTCTGTAATGATCTGTAGAATCTTGTCATCTGAGGGAATGAAAAATAAATACATCAAAACACCTATAAACATTGTAACACTACTGGCTAATTTTCTAATGCATGTATGTACAAATAAGAGGTATATTTAATCACAAGCCTTTCTTAAATTAGGATGCAAACCAACACTAGTAATGTATACTATGATACCAGAGATGTCCAGAAAAGTCAAATTTGTTGCCCTATAAGAGTTATGTTAATGATTAAGGTTATCTTATGCCTACTTCAGAAAGTCAATGTTTTATAAAAAGAATTTCATGTTTGAGTATTTATAGGCAAAGGCCCCAAATAATGAGATATGTGGTTTTTTGTTTGTTTTTTTCTATTTTTTTCTTTTTTACCCAGGTTTTGTTATGTGGTCCATACTGGGCTGGAACTCATGATCCCCCTGCCTCAGCTTCCCAAGTGCTGGGGATACAGATGTACACTATGAAGCCTAGCCTGTTATTCCTATAACTACTTCTTTAGAAATTCCTTCAAGAAGTTCCTCATTTGTCTCACTGAGCTGAACCACACTGAAGGGTTTATTTACTCTTTCTTGTTTTGCAGCATGATAGATTTTTACCAAATGGGCAAAGGTGGTGTACTGGCTGGTTTTGTGTGCCAACTTGACACAGGCTGGAGTTATCACAGAGAAGGGAGTTTCAGTTGGGGAAGTGCCTCCATGAGATCCAGCTGTGGGGCATTTTCTCAATTAGTGATCAAGGGGGTAGGGCCTCTTGTGGGTGGTGCCATCCCTGGGCTGGAAGTCTTGGGTTCTATAAGAGAACAAGCAGGCTGAGCAAGCCAGGGGAGGCAAGCCAGTAAGGAATATCCCTCCATGGCCTCTGCATCAGCTCCTGCTTCCTGACGTGCTTGAGTTCCAGTCCTGACTTCCTTTGGTGATGAACAGTAATGTGGAAGTGTTGAATAAACCCTTTCCTCCCCAACTTGCTTCCTGGTCATGATGTTTGTGCAGGAATAGAAACCCTAACTAAGACAGATGACAATGATTTTATTCCAGGCTTGGTTAAACCAAGGAAACAAACATTCTAAGGGGGAAGTGCTCTCAGAGAGGTGTCAATGGGAAGTGACAGTGTTATCTATACAACAGGAGAATCAAACACCAGCTGAACGGATAAACAGAGAGGTGACATTACTTGCTAAGGTGGGCTTATTAACAGCTACTCCTGTCTAAACAGCTCTGGAATTGTGACTTCCTGTGACTCTCAAAGCCACCTTCTCAGAAAGCCATCAGGGCACGGCTGCAAGACTGAAAGACGCTCTACATTTATACTGGGTCCCAATGTCCCTAGTCACAGTGATTGTCCTGACTGTTGTTTTGACCTGGGCCTGTGGCTGACACTCAGGTGCTCAGGAGCTAGAGCAGTATTAAAGGAAGGAAGGATAAGTTAGAGGTGGGGGAGGGAGGAGGCCCTTGCTGTCAGTGGAACTACGCTTATCTAAAGTTAGTTGAATTTGAAGAAAAGTAGAGAGAACTAGAAAGCGCAGGGGTAACCTAGACACTTCTGTGTGAGTCGCCATCACAATATGTCTTCAGAGTAAAGCCAGAAAGTCACTAACATGTCACCTTCCTTCCTAAGTCAAACAAGCATCAATGGCACAGATAATGCTTCTTAAAAAACTATTTTTAAAATGACTTATTTTGTTGTTGTTGTTGTTTTGCCAGCATGTATGTCTATGTGAGCGTGTCAGCTGCCCTGGAACTGGAGTTACAGACAGTTGTGAGCTGCCATTTGCATGCTGGGAATCGAACCCAGGCCTCTGGAAGAGCAGCCAGTGCTCTTAACCACTGAGCCATCTCCCCATCCCCAGATAATTCCTATCATTATTAAAGCAGGAAAACCATACTTCAGTGCTTATGATACAACAGCATGGAAAGTCTATAGCGCCAACTAGAAAATACTAGCTCTAAAACTTGACCTAATCAAGAGAAAACCACTGTTTTTTCAGGAACTACAGCTATCAAGGAACACATTAAATCAAAGCCCGAGGATGCACCCAACTAAATCCTAAGGCTGGTACATTTTAGGGGTTTATTACAATAGTTATGCATTTAAAAAGGCCAACAGTAGGGAAGCAGAAATAGCAACAGATAAAACCATCGTCACAAGTCTCTTGGGAGAAATTAGTGTGCTTAGAAGAGGTGTGGAGCCTTGTGCTGTTCCCACATTTGTGGATCAGTGATGTGCTCACTTAGGGCAGTGCTGGACCCTGCTACTGACAAACCACGTGTTTATTTCAGGATCTGTAGAAGGTCAAAGCACTTTCTATACCAGCTACTCGTTGTGCATTTGTGAGAAACGTATGGGAGAGAACACAGCTATGATAAACCAGTGAGTAGCAACCCTTATGCTGCTCTAATTTGTTCTGTGAAGTGGATGGTTTACAAATGAAGTTAAGAAGACTAGGGGGCTGGAGAGATGGCTCAGTGGTTAAGAGCACTGGCTGCTCTTCCAGAGGACCTGGGTTCAATTCCCAACACCCACATGTCAGCTCACCATTATCTGTAACTCTAGTTCCAGGAATTCCAACACCTTTAGGAAGATACACATGTAGGCAAAATGTCAGTGCACAAATATAAATAAATAAAAAAGATCAGGAGTAAATATTTTAAGAGAATAAGCTGCAAATAGTCACTAACTGTGTGGGAGTTGAACAGTGCAAATAGATTTTATAAAAAACCAAGATTTTATTAATAATTACATCAAAAGTATGGTTTCAGTGTGCCACAGGGCATTAAAATGTTAAATCATAATTTCTAGACTCAATCTCCCAGATTTTATTTAAAAAAAATATTTATCTGAAACACAATAAAACACTTACTTTCAAGGGACATCTTTGGATTTTCAAGTTTTTTTCTTAAAACAGAATCAATGAGAATTCTTAGCTGCTTAAAAATGACAGCTATCTTTACTGGGGCCTGTTGAGAGAAGACATAGGACAGAGTTGATCAGGACATTTGCATGTGTTTACATAAAGCAATCTGAGCATGTGTACCTCACAGTTTAATCCACTTAGGACACCAGGATTGTTACCATAAAATGCAACAGGGGAAGTGTGAGCAAATGACCTGTTAAGCATGGGAGCTCAGCTACACCGACCTCTTGCTTCCCAGAGGTCTGGTATCTTTTGTCACAATAAAGCAACTTATTCCAATAATTCTTTGTTTCTCTTTGAATATGATACTGAGTCAATACTAAAAAGTTCTGAGGGAATTTTGGGGGTGGGCTGGGGAGTGGAGAGTAGTTTGAAACAGGGGCTCACTATGTAGCCCGTCTGGCCAGGAGTTCATGACATAGCCTAGGCTGGCCTTGAATGCAGAGATACTTCTGCCTGCCTCTTTGCCTCCTGGGTGCTGGGATGAGAAGTGTGAGCTACCACACTTGCTGGGAGGAAACAGTTTTTAACAGTTTTATTGAAGGATAATTTATAAATCACAAAAATTTCAATGATTTTTGGTAAATTTGTAGAGTTTTTAACCAATATCACTACAACACAATTATGAGACCATCTCTACCACTCCAACTTATTTGCGTGAACCAAATATATTTTTTAAAATACTTAATCAAACCTCTCTGGTTCTGGACACACAGGCTATAATTAACAGTATGTATGTGAACGTCTTTACACTGGTCAATGTTGATGGGGCTATGGAGGAAAATGCAAATAAGCAAATAAGCATAGACTGCCTTACCTTGTCCAGAGAAAAATTTTTTCATGTCTTAAAAACTATGAATCTGAGCTGGGCAGTGGTGGCACATGCCTTTAATCCCAGCATTTAGGAGGTAGAGACAGGCAGATTTCTGAGTTCGAGGCCAGCCTGGTCTACAGAGTGAGTTCCAGGATAGCCAGGGCTACACAGAGAAACCCTGTTTCGAAAAATAAAAAAAATAAAAATAAAAATAAAAAAAATAAAAAAAAATACACACACACACACAATGAATCTGTGTGGTTTTTGTATGGAAAGGCTAAACAAATGTAGTGAGTGGGCATGCATCTGGGAAACAAGTACTAACCAACCCCAGGCCTCTGGGAGGGCTGAGTCTGCCTCCCTACCCCCACTCCCCACTCCCCACCCCCATCTATACTGTGTTACAATGAAGCTATCTGGCATAACCCAGAAAAAACTGCTGTCAATATTCCTGGTACACAGCAATTGTCATGATTATAAATAAATATGTTCTGTGATAGTAATATGATCTTCAAATTATAAAAACCATATAATTAAGATGAAGCTTTCTACAGTAAACCACACAGGAAAAGATTATGCAAACCTCAGTAAAAGCTTTAACGTCTACCTCAATGATACAGGAATTTGAATGTTTTCATAAAATCATCTGGACTGGATACCTGAAAATAGATCCAGCCATCTACAGACAGAAGCCGCTCTCGGTGCTGGACTTCTATGTCACCTCCAAAAAGCAAAACTGGAAAAGGGGTGATGAGGGTTGTTTCTCTCAGATAGACTCTGGCATACCTCACCTATAAAAGACAAAGTGCGGGGAACAACTTCATAGTCTAAAATACAAAAAGTTCACTTAGCTGTTTTTTATGTAAGTATTTTCTTAACAAATTTAATAGAAAAATATATACATTTATATAACCTCATTACTCTCCCCAACATGCCACTTATTTAGAAATGGAACACACACCTTCTTTTACCTTCTTTTTCCTTCTGAGACAACTGCTTTAGTGAAATATTGAAATACTCTTAGACCAGATAAATTATTAACCAATGTCCCCTTGCCATAACTGTCTGAATTCCAAGTAGAAGGGTGACAGCCAGAGAGAAACCTTACTATCTTTGTTTTATTTAATGGGAGAGAGAGATTATTTTGTGTGCTGCTTGAGAAAGTACCTCAGGTTTCAAATGTGAGCAAAAGTAACAGTTGTACTTGAGAAAAAGAGAATATACCATCAGGACACCAGAATGTGTCTAGGACACTCTAGGAAGGAGGCCTAGAGTGGTAAGTGGGGATTTGAGAATGAGCATTTTGGGCTGGAGAGATGGCTCAGTGGGTAAGAGCACTGACTGCTTTTCCAAAGGTCGTGAGTTCAAATCCTAGCAACCACGTGGTGGCTCACAACCATCTGTAATGAGATCTGACACCCTCTTCTGGTGTGTTTAAAGACGGCTACAGTGTACTTACATACAATAGTAAATAAATCTTTTTTTACAGAGAGAGAATGAGTCTTTTACCTTCTCCTGATACAAGAGCCACCCGTAGGTTTGTAGATCCCGGTTTACTGAGGATGGGTGCACTTGAGCTTTGCCTTGGGCTGTCTCCACCATGCACGCCAGCTTTTCTGTTACGTCCACTGACTTTGTACACATAATCTTCCCCACACTGTCGTACAGTCCAGCAGCCAGCACAGCTTTAAGAAGGGCAATGTCCTGAAAAGAGAGTGTCTGCGGGCCTTTCCTTCCTTCCCAGCTGGTAGAGGATGAAAATCCTGCTGCTTTCACCAACTTCATTAGCTCCTGCTTCACATCCTAGATTTTATGTTAAAATGAGACATAATCAATTAGAGAAATGACCAAACGACTTTGAAATGTATAGTGCTGTCTCCTATAAGAATAGATAGGATGCAAAGTATCGTTTAGATGAGTACAGGAAAAAGCTTGAATGGAGAAGAAAGGATTCTGGGAGGTGAAGGGTTAGAGTCAGCTGTGTTCAGCATCCTAGGACAGTGATGTCATAAAATATAAACATCTATGAGAGCAGTGAACACGGGTCTGAACGTATTTTCATGCTCCACACTGACTTCACCACCGCCCTTCTTTACATTTTTATTTTGATTTGGTTTTAGTCATTCTTTAGTCAGTGGAGATACATTAGGAAACACTAGAGGGAAACTTGATAGTCATGACATGCACCTTCTGACAGAAAAGCCCACTATCTTCATCACGTGATGAAGCCGCAGCTTAAAACACTTTGCACCTTTTCCCAGCGTGCAAACTGGCAGAAGCCCCAGGAAGGGCTGAGGCTATAGGACCACAGGTGCTGTTTACACTGGCTGTCCTTTAGGCTAGACCACTCCAGGGGAGGAGAGACCAAACAGCTGCTGTAAGCACCGAGCTGGCAGAGACCCGCAAGCTCAGGGGTGTGAAGACAGGCTGGGGAAAGAAGCTGGTGGGAGGGGATCTGGAGGTTGGGGACAATTAAAGGGAGACAAAGGAGAAAGGACTAATTCGGAAGAGCTAGCCTCCTCTAAGCCGATTGACTGGGATGTCCTCAGATGGCTCGGAAGTGGCTATTTCCAGAATTCAAGAAACCCTACTGAACAATTAAACTGATTTCTTAAAAAAAAAAAAAAAATCACAAATAGGAAAAAAAGTTGATTAACTATAGATTAAGAAACTTAAGGGAACAATCAAATGTAATGAGTAAATCTTGTGTGGATCATGATTCAAATTAAGTGTGAAAAGCAAAGTTATTAAATGACTAGGGATATTTAGGTGCTATAATTTGATGATATTATGATTTGGGTTTTTTTGTTTTGTTTTGTTTTGTTTTTTTCGAGACAGGGTTTCTCTCTGTAGCCCTGGTTGTCCTAGAACTCACTCGGTAGACCAGGTTGGCCTCGAACTCAGAAATCCGCCTGCCTCTGCCTCCCAAGTGCTGGGATTAAAGGCATGCACCACCACTGCCCTGCTTTGTTTGTTTGTTTTAAAGGTGTGATATGGTGTCAAAAAAAAAAAAAAGTCTTATACTTAATTATCTATTCTCTGCATTTATTTAAAATATAGTCTACAGGACAGACAGTGAAGTAAGGGGAACAAGCACAGAACAATACTGATCACATGTTGCTAATTAATAGATGTGGGGAAACGGGTGAATTAGAGTTCCTGACAGTATTCCATTTACCTTCTGCTATTCCTGAAATCCTCTATAATTAAGCAACATAATAATACTGAGTACCAGAGTTGGAAAGAACCCTAGATAATGCCCTTTGAGTTATTTATTAAAAAAAAAAAAAAAAAAAAAAAACGACTAAAAAGTTAACTATCTTATTTCTAAGCTAGTGTTATTTCTGTGAACCCATGCTGTCTCTTTATAAAAATCATACCCTGAATACATTACGGTTGCTAAGAGTAATATTAAGAATCACCTCTAGTGTCAACAGAGACGTTCTGTTAAGGAAGTTCCTCTGGCAATATGAGACCTCAGAGCGGAAGCCTCCTTCTTGCTGTGCTTTCTTCCACCTAGATGAACACATCAGAGGGTAAAGGTCACCATGACTCCTTTCCAGGCTCCTCCTCAGAGGGAGTAACCCAAGGAAGGCTTAATAAACTTACAATCTGTTAAAAAGAAGGGGCCTTGTTTACTGTAGCTCCTACCATTTATATAGTTTCCAACTGCAGTATTTTTAAGGATAACAAATTGTTGAATTGCTTCAGATTTGAGAACTGTACATATATAACAAGTATGTTGTTCTTAAATGAGTCTCTGATGAAATAATATCCTAACAAATTAAAAACACTATGAACAAATTTAAACGTTAGAGCACAGATTGAATGCCATTTTTTAAAAGAAGTCAGCTATCTCCAGTCACCAGCTTATTGATAGCAACCAGGTGATTTCCTTACCCTAGATATGCATTGTAGATTGTGAGGTGGTCTGAATCAGCCACAGCCAAAGATGACTTTGCGAGGTCTGCTTCATCCTTCCGACCAATCGGTGTGATGAAAGGAGACTTCTCCGTCATCACGGCCGCCAGCGTTGCCTGCCCATAAATATCATTTATCATTAAAGAAGTATACACTCAAAGTTGTTTAAAAAATAAACAATAAAACAATCACAATCAAGTTACCTGTTTCCTATTTTCAATGCATTAAACATTGCTAACTTACAATTTCATAACTTTTAGCTCAATTCCTTTCATGGAAGTCAAAAAACCTATTTACTTTTAGAATATCTCTGTGATTTAAGGAAGTATAGTACTAGAATCAGGAAAAAACTGAAAACGTTCAAGTGATTAAAGTCTGCTATTTAATTATAGGCAATATCAAAATGATAGCTTAGTACTTTAGACTTCTAGACTGCTCATTCTCATTGGCTGCAATGCCTTTCAAACATAAGTTGAGGCTCTTTCACATTTCTAAAGACACAGATAAAAGCTGCCATATGAGGAGGACAACCTTCACTAAACACTGACTGTGCAGTGCTTGGATGTTGGAGTTCTCAGCCGCTATAATGTGAGAGACAAACCAGTGTTCCTTATAAATTAAACAACAACAACAGAACAGCAGCAGCAAAGTTTCAGCTGGTGTTACAGCTCAGTGGAAGGCTTTACTCACCCAGCATGCTTGAAGGCCTGGGGCCAATCCTCACACATTAGTGTAAGAATGCATTGAAAATAAAGATGCACAACCATCTACTTGTTGCAAGGTTGCAGATAAACTACAACACAAATGGTACCTTTTGAACTTACCAAGTTCTGGGAATCATCCCCACTCCCTCCCAGAACCCTCCAACCCCTGCCTTGTTACTGTTGCCCTGGGGACCGAACCCACTGCTGAACCACACCCCCATCCCCAAATTTTTTACTACTACTACTACTACTACTACTACTACTTCTTCTTCTTCTTCTTCTTCCTCTTCCTCTTCCTCTTCCTCTTCTTCTTCTTCTTCTTCTTCTTCTTCTTCTCCTCCTCCTTTTTCTTTCTTTTTTTTTTAAATATTTATTTATTTATTTTATGTATGTGAGTACACTGTAGCTATACAGATAGTTGAGCCTTCATGTGATTGTTGGGAATTGAATTTTTAGGACTTTGGCTCCCTTCAGTAAACTCTGCTCGCTCAGTCCCTGCTCACTCTGACCCAGAGATTTATTTATTATTATATATAAGTACACTGTAGCTGACTTCAGACACACCAGAAGAGGGTGTCAGATCTCATTACGGGTGGTTGTGAGCCATCATGTGGTTGCTGGGATTTGAATTCAGGACCTTCAGAAGAGCAGTCAATGCTCTTACCCGCTGAGCCATCTTGCTACCCCCAAAATTTACTTCTAATTCTAGAGAAAAGGATAAAAAGAGGAAGGATCCCATTTTCTGTGTTGAATGGCCTTGATTTGTGCTCAAAACCACCACTCGATAATGCTGCAAAGGCACTGTAAAACCACATGCCCAGAGATTCAGATAGACAAACAGAACTTATTTCTGAAGTAAATTGAGAAAATAGACTCTGAGAATTATTGGCTCAGAAAGAGAATCTGGATAAAGGAAGTTTTCATTCTTTTAAAGCATATTGTGTCAACAATGTCCTATAAATAATACATATTTAATTAAATCCATGTTGCAGCTGAGCTGCTGGGTGGCAACAACCTAAGCAAGCCAAACTCACAAGAGTATTTTTCTATATGTAAGTAAATAGGGAAATAGGCTTTTATGTTAGTATAAAAAGTTAAACGTATTTGAAAAATCTCACCGGGCATTCAGGTTACGTACATTTTAATGATAGCACAGCCATTGTGTTTTGTTAAGAAATTAAAGTTTAAACTTGTTTCTATCCCTTACTAATATCCCAACCAAAAGGCCTTTGAAGTGAAATAGTCAGCGTCTTACTTACCACTGGTTCGAGACAGCCAAATATGGCTCCAAAAATGAGCATCTTGCCAATTTTGACACTGACAGGC
>NW_022196914.1:73430971-73435442 GCF_008632895.1 Mastomys coucha | reverse complement strand
CACTGGTTCGAGACAGCCAAATATGGCTCCAAAAATGAGCATCTTGCCAATTTTGACACTGACAGGCAAAGCAGCAAGGTGCTGGCCCAGTGGAGTCAGTTTGGGCTCGCTTGGTTCACAGGCTCCAATTTTCCGGAGTAAATTCATTGCATTGCTGATTACTTGAAGCTGAGGAGGATCTAAGGCTTTGGAGAGAAAGTCTTCAGGAGACCCCAGATCGCATTTCTGCAACGTAAAGGAGATCGGAAGGAATCAGTGCTACCGAGGGGGTGGGGGGAAGGGGCGGGTGCGCTATGCTGGGACTAAAGCAGGAATTTAGCAGAATCTTGAGCAAAGAGGCCAATGTGTGAAGCCACCCTACAAGGTGAGCATCATGGTGGAGTCTCTGTGTTTTAGTTTCTTCAGTATTGAATTTTAGTGTTAAAAATCTAAGAATCAAGAGTAACTTCCAGTCTAGGAAGCCTTTGGTCTAGGTGAGGTTCTCAGTCAGCAGGATGACTGACACTTGGGCTGGGGGAATCTTTGTTTTGGGGAGCTGTGGGAATGTTCAGCTGCATCTCTTATTCTACACACTACACACCAGCAAACAGCCCCTGCTCAGTTAGAACAGTCTAGAATGCGGAGACGAGGGCCGCAGTCCCTCAGCAGGCAGCACTGCCCCATGAGACCCCGCTCAGGGGATAAGGCTGTCAATAATCCTGTCTCTACTACATAGGAGCTACATCAAGATGAAAACACAATGCAGATAATAAACATACAGTACTTAAAAACAGACGTTAAAACCACTCAGGCTGTCAGATTTTTTCTAATAAAGAGTGAGAGAAAGAAAACAACAACAACAACCCTCAGGTGTGGTCCTCTGGGATTACCATAATGTGAAGGCATAGCTCCTCCAGGGGCACGCGCAGGATTTCAGGTACAGAGTAGTCCAGAAAACCTTCAAATCTGAAAAAAAGTAATATATGATGAGTAATGGCACTCAGTGTTGTGTGTTGTAAACGTCAGTGCTGTGCCTACCTTTCTCTTGTGTACAGCCGAAAGCAGAAGCCATCCCGGACCCTCCCGGCTCTCCCCTGGCGCTGCAGGGCACTAGCTTTACTGACAAAGGTCTCCACCAAAGAACTCATCTGGCTGCTTTCATGGTACCTAGAGACAGGTTTCAGGAGACAATATGTGAATAACTCTTTTCCAGAAAAAACTGAAAAATTGGAAACATTGAACTTACTACTATTGTGAACAAACATCTCCTTTGTTTTGGGGGTGGGGTGGGTCAGGGAGCTCAAGACAGGGTCTCTCTAGGTAGTCCTGGCTGTCCTGAAACTCACTATGTAGATGAGGCTGGCCTTGAACTCACAGAAATCCACCTGCCTCTGCCTCCTGAGAGCAGGGATTAAAGTGTAGTATAACTTGTGGCTGACAAGCATTTCTTAAGTCATATCTCCTGATTAAATGTTTTTGTAAAGTGCCTATTCATACTACCAAATGGAAATCACTTGCTACAGAAGAAAATGATTGCTTACTTCATCTTTTCTCGAATTACTCTGACTGAAGTACCTTTTTGTTTTAGTTAATATCTACTAATCACACAACAACGTGTGCTGACGGTGAAGCACAACTTGCCAATGTCACAGTTCAAAGCACCGCTCACAAGAAGCATCTATAGCCAGAGAATGTTTCCTTTAAAGATACAATCACTTGTTTTAGAGCTGATTTTCTATTACATTGCTGTGGTTTTCTGATATTGGGGACTGTGTATAGATTACAATTAGCTAATAGTGCTATCCACTGTTTACATAACACACCCTAAGACAGAGAGTTCTGGTTACTATGTAAAGCATTTGCAACTATGAACAATTTATTTAATAAGCAAAAAAGTATATAAAAACTTAAGAGTGTAAAATTCTGCCCAAACAGTACTTTTAAGTGGTGGTACATTGACATTATTGTTGGTAAAATCCAAGGTACGAAATTCTGAAATTTACTCTCAGATATTTTAAATTTATCTATACTTTTGCTAAGGCTTTTTGCTGTGGACAGAATTATGACCTTTAGGATCTGGATTTCCTTAACAGGATTCTGTAATTTCTCTAACAAAACTCAGTGTTACAAATTTCCACTGTGAGAAAGTTAAACTTACTTATTTTCTTTTGTTCTTCCAGTGTCAATGACAAACACAACATCAGGAATGGTGATCCCCGTCTCTGCAATGTTTGTTGCTAAGACAATCTGCAAATAAACAAGAATGGAAAGTATTTTGAAAGCTCTCAACACTGTATTCTGAAAACTTCTTTAGACAGAACTGATGAGTTTTTAAAGGTGAATTTTATGACAGCAGTAGAGTGGGGGACTAAAGAAAGCCACTTCCCCACCTCATGTGGCCAGACAGGACTTCCAGTGGAGGGAGGGGACACCAACCCACCCACAGAACCTGTGACCTGAAACTTGTCCTGTCTACAAGATGTGCAGGGATAAACATTATTAATGATATTCTGCCATGCTTGCAGACAGGAGCCTAGCATAGCTGTCAGCTGATGGAAACAGATGCAGAGACACATAGTCAAACAAGCAGAGCGTGGGGAGTCTTGTGGAAGAGTCAGAGGAAGGAATGAGGGAGCTGGAGGGGTCAAAGACACCACAAGAAGACCCACAGAGTCAACTAACCAAGGTCCATGGAGGCTCATAGAGACTGAGCCACCAACCAAAGAGTATGCACAGGCTGGACCTAGGTCCCTGCAGATTTGTAGCACACATGTAGCTTGGTCTTCATGTGGGTCCCCTAACAATTGTAGCAGGGGCTGTTTCTGACTCTGGTGCCTGTCTTTGGATCCTTTCCCTAGCTGCCTTGTCTGGCCTCAGTGGGAGATGTGCTTAATACTGCTGTGACAAGATGTGCTAATGCAGGTTGCTGCCCTTACAAGGTTTCCCCTTCTCTGAGGAGAGGGGAGAGGGGGTAGGGGAGAGGTAACCTTTTAAAAAGCAATATACATACCATATTTCACAACTACCACTGTCCTCAAACGTCCTGTTTGTTTATTAGCACATAATGTAAATATTAAAATGTCTGAACTAAAAACATTTTTTAAAATATGTTTTTTTATATGTGTATCCCTGTGCACATGTGATGTGAGTTGAAGATGCCCAAGAAGTCTTTGAAGGATCTCCTGAAACTGGAGTTACAGGTAGTTGTGAACTGCCAGTGTGGGTGCTGGGAACCAAACTATGGTCATACACTCTTAGCCACTGGCCATCTTTCTAGCCCTGAATGCCTAACATGTAATATTAGGTTCACTTTGCTTATATTGAGCTGCAGGACACTTGAAGTCGGTTATGTATCCAGCACCAACTCATTTCATGAGACAGTCTCAGACCACACATATCTGCGACCCGAGTTTACCTTCCTGATCCCTGGAGGGGGAAGCATGAAAGCTGCCACTTGATCTTGAGTTGAGAGAACAGAATGCAGAGCTATAACTTGATATCTGAAAGTTAAAATCATAGGACTTAGCAAGAGTTTCTCTTTAGAAGACACTGCAAGGAATAACAAAAGTTATTTGCATATTGAAAGCAACTTTTAATATTTGATTATGAAAAAATTTAAACAAACAGAATTTCACAGAATAGTCTAATAAGGCCCCACCTGCCAGAGGGAAAAATCAACATGAACAAATAAGAGGTTGAGGATCCTTCTTCTGTAATTGCCTGGGACTGTAAGTGTTCCAGATTCTGAATTTTGGATTATTTGATTAGGTAAGCTTATTATGTGAAATATGAGAATAATTTTTTTAAAAGTTCTGATAATATGATAACCATGACAAGAGTAATAAACTATTATAGAACAGATAATTGGCTATTTAAATAGATATGGTTCCTAAGTTGCAAAACTTTGGTGGCTTTTGGAAGACTCAGGTGAATCAGAAGTTATAATTAACTATATAATTAACCATAGGATTCTTGGCTCAGATTAAAAACAAACAAACAAACAAACAAACAGCAAATGCAGATACCATACTACAAACTTTCGCTAGATAAAAATGAACAAACCCCAGATCTCCATGAACAGTTGTAGAGATTGCAAACAAATGTGTCTGGGTGTTTTGCTTGCTTGCTTGGACTTAGCTCTGTGCACAGTGTGTATGTAGTTTCTGTGGACGGCAGAAAAGGGTGTCAGACCCCTGGAACTAGAGTTACAGACTGGTGCTAGTGGTCAGGTGGGTGCTGCCACCGGGAACCTGCCTGCTGGGCTCTCTGGCCAGCCCTACCATGGACAATTCTAACTGAAGTAGAAAAGCCTGAAAATTCTGATCCACTCCAGTTTTTAAATTATAAAGAATTTCATGTAGATTTGTAGTTACCGCTCAGAATAAAATCTTCTGTCATTTGATAGGAGATCATACAACTGTTTAATGTGAGCAAGGCCAGGTAAGAAGATCAACACTGCTCCTTCAATATTTCTGAATTGAGGACTTTTGTC